>NC_088791.1:54605497-54916633 GCF_011386835.1 Chrysemys picta bellii | reverse complement strand
TAAAGCTCATAATGTAATAAAACCAAAAATTTCAGATTTCAGTGCTGAAACTTAGGATCCTGAATCCACATGAATCATCATCATTGTCATCATCACCATCAAGGCACGTAAATATAAGAGACTTGATTTTTCAAAGGTGTTGGGCACTTACAGCTCTCACTGATGTCAGGTCAGCAAAAAGCAGCACCTATAGTCTTCCATCACAAAGGGAACAATATAGTGGGGAATTATTTAGGAGGATATTATTTAGTGGGCATACACACCCCCTTAACATACCTCATTCTCAATACCTGAATGTATCTCCTAGCCGTGACTTCCAGTAATACCCTCCAGCTCCAGATCATTTTTCTCAACCTCTGGGCTGCGAGGCCCAGTTGATGTACAAGCTGCAAAATTGTCTTAATGATTTGAAACATGAGAAAAGCAGGGAATGAAAAGGGAAGGTTACATTCTGAAAGAAAAAAAAAAGATACCAACACAACCTTAACTCTGCCCCTGGTATGGGTGGTTGGAGGAACTCAGAATAAACCAATCTCTTATGTCCCGCCTCACTTTCAAAAAAGAGGTGTGACGGGTTGGATCACAGAACCCCCCTTGGGAGCTGCCACCTGATGTGCCAAGACTACTTCTACCCCTGCCTTACCTGCCAGCTCGGGACCCCAGCACCCTGTCTTAATGAGCCAGACACTCCCGTCTGCTCCAACAAAGACCCAGGGTCTGAATTACTTGCCCCAAAGCTGCAGGTTTACCTGAAAGCAGCTAACAGAAGTGTTCCTGTCTTTAATACTCTGTATAAAGCTTATACAGGGTAAACTCATAAATTGTTCACCCTCTATAACACTGATGGAGAGATATGCACAGTTGTTTGCTCCCCCAGGTATTAATACATACTCTGAGTTAATTAATAAGTAAAAAGTGATTTTATGAAATACAGAAAGTAGGATTTACATGGTTCCAAGTAGTAACAGACAGAACAAAGTAAGTCACCAAGCAAAATAAAATAAAATGCACAAATCTATGTCTAATCAAACGGAATACAGATAATCTCACCCTCAGAGATGCTTCAGTAAGTTTTTTCCTCAGACTGGACCCCTTCCAGGCCTGAGCACAATTCTTTCCCCTGGAAGAGTTCTTGTTCCAGCTCAGGTGGTAGCTAGGGGATTCTTCCTGATGGCTCCTTCACTTTGTTCTGTTCCACCCCTTTATATATCTTTAGCATAAGGCGGGAATCCTTTGTCCCCCTCTGGGTTCCCACTCCCTCCTTCTCAATGGAAAGACACCAGGTTAAAGATGGATTCCAGTTCAGGTGACATGACCACATGTCATTGCAAGACTTCACTGCCCACTTGCCAGCACACAGGTATACAGGAAGTCTTACAGGTAAGCACAGCATCTGCAGACAATTGTACAGGTTAATGGGAGTCATCAAGATTCCAAACCACCACTAATGGCCCAGACTTTGCATAATTACAATAGGCCCTCAGAGTTATATTTCATATTGTAGTTTCAGATACAAGAGTGGTACATTTATACAAATAGGATGATCACACTCAGTAGATTATAAGCTTTGTAATGATACCTTACAAGAGACCTTTTTCATGAAGCATATTCCAGTTACATTATATACACTCATTAGCATATTTTTATAAAACCATACAGACTGCAACGTCACAAGAGGAACATTTTCTTAGGATCTACTACCACCACTATAAATCAAAACTTCTATCCTTACAATTCAATGGGATCCTTCAGTGTGTGGTCTAGGCCAGTGGTTCTCAAACTTGGGCTGCCGCTTGTTCAGGGAAAGCCCCTGGTGGGCCGGGCCGGTTTGTTTATCTGCCGTGTCTGCAGGTTCGGCCGATCGCGGCTCCCACTGGCCGCAGTTCACCGCTCCAGGCCAGTGGGGGCTGCAGGAAGTGGCGCGGGCCGAGGGACTGGAGGCAGTGTCATTGCTCTTTGGGTAATTACTGCTGGCTAACAGATCACTCCAAACACAATGACTGCCTCTCCTCCCGGTATTCAGCTACACAATCACAAATAAACAGGCTCACAATAATTAACAGATCCCTAATATTACTTCCCTGTACCTGACACAGGTCTCAAGAGGCAACTTTTCCCCACGCTCCGTTAAAAATAAAAACATTGATGAGTTGCTTGTGTCCAGAGGCAGCAGAGTTCAAACAGCATTGGGTGTCTTGTTTGAGAAAGGTAACCTTATTTCTGTATTTC
Source organism: Chrysemys picta bellii (assembly GCF_011386835.1). Taxonomy (NCBI): domain Eukaryota; kingdom Metazoa; phylum Chordata; order Testudines; family Emydidae; genus Chrysemys; species Chrysemys picta. The sequence continues at coordinate 54,914,404 of NC_088791.1, read as the reverse complement.
CTAGCTTCCTCATATTTGACTGCTTTTTATTTCAGCTATACCATTCTTGTCTGAAACACGTTGGGAGGCCTTAAGTCAACATAGCCCCGTTTTCCAAGTTTGAGCTGGGGGATTTAAACTCTCTCATTTACAACAGGTCTGATGACCTTAAATCACTGTTAAGTGCTCCCTACCTTAATGAAGTGTTTTGCACAGAAAGTTAATTATAACCCAATATCAACCAGTGTAAGTCATCTTCCTTTTGACACTTAATAGTTTCAAACCAAGATGCTGCCTATAAAAAATTAGTAGCAAGGCTCTACTCAGCATTATCTCAAGGTTACAGGAGTTTACACTAGAAATAATACCACAGTTTATAAAGATTTTTCTTTCCAGAAAGGTAGGACATTTACTATTTTAATAAGTGAACATTTGTAAAACCCTCCAGCCACAATGGTTTGTGCACTCAATATTTTGCTGGTAGGTTGCTCCTTTGAATGAACTCTTACAATTTATTTCTTTGAAATGAATCAGAGATACAAAGGGAGGCTGGGGAGAGATCTCAATTAAACGTTAGTGACAACCAACCAAGAGACCTCTAGGTTGAGATTTTATAAAGCTTTTTTTCACCTCTTGTGGCCTTACTTAGCTTTCTCTGCAGGGGACCAAATAAATTAATACTGTAATACATCAATAAATGTCATGCTTGCAATGAGAAATCCTGACAGCAGGCCACGCAGGGTAAAACAAAGTCTATGCCAAGCAATTAAGCTTATGAAGGACAAGCAGATGACAAGAATTAAACTCATTAATTTACTACATAAAAGCTCCAGTTAACGAAGTGTGAGAAAGCTCTCAAATGTTCGCCAATAAACACAGCATTCCTTCTCTCCACTGAAGTTGATGGCACTGTAGTCTCTGCTATCAGTGTCCTTTTCCACTTTCCTTTAAAAAGATGGAGAGGGAGCTCTTTCTTGAGCAATCAGCCTTCAGTAACCATAGTCCACAACTTCAATAGAATGCAACTTTATTTTAATATGTCCTTAATTAACAGAGTTAATGAACAGTAGAGTGAAGGAAATTAAACATAGGCAAGAGAAAGAATAGGTTTGTTTTCAGATGAGATTAAAATCTAAGAGGCAAAGAGATATGGCAATGCTGTTCAGATGACAGGAGATGAACAGCAGAGCAGAAGGCTTTCACACCAACAGCAGTGAAGACATGCGAATGGATGGAGAGGAAGTCACTGCAAGATAGAAGGAGCAAGGAAAAGACGAAAGGGATAAGTTCCAAAAGATAAAGGGACTTGTAACCTTAGTGCTAATGTTTCCCATTAAAGATTTTCACATTCATCTGACCCCAAGGTGAAGGAATCTAGTCTCTCTTCAGTTCAGCTAACTCCATTTAACACTAATGGGTGCGTCTGAGCCTTGAGAGAAGAAGAGTAGTGGTCACTGACGCTACACAGAAAATAAGGTGTTCAAACTCCTGCACATTATCTGAAAATAATGAAAAAAATGTTTGGTATAGCTTATCAAATAACCATCTTATTTCACAGAATAAGATGGTAAAGAAAAATGTAAAAATCTGCAGGAAGAACAGAAAAGAAATATCCGGATAGGGCTCTATACAATTACAAGTTAGTGGGAAATAAATTAACTGGTTTACATTTCCTCTTGCCAACACACAGGTTCACAATGCTGACAGATCCTGTAAATGGACTGTAGAGCCAAAGAGAATACAATCAGTTATTTTTTAGAAGTACAAATCTACAATCAGTAGCAGAAGTGAATTCTCTAGATAAACATTACTTAAACATTTCACAAGAACTACTCGGCGTACCATGTACCACACTTCAGAATTTTTACAATTCATTGGATCATGATCCCATGAAATTGTAAGTTGTTGCGATTTCTCACAAGCAAACTCATTTGCAGCTTAATATAGCAATAAAGTTACTAGAAAACTAATTTATTTTGTGGTGATTGACAGGGCTTCAAAAATCCACTCACTCTCTCTCTCACTGAAATCAGTAGAAAGCTTCCCCAACAAGTGTGGAGACCGAACCTTCAATTTCTGTAGAATTTGAGGAAAAGTGTGTAGCACCTTTTCTTGTAAAGATAACTGAACATGAACTGATGCAGTGGTATATACATGCACCTGAGGATAGATGATGCCATTGGTTTCTTCTGTTGCTCAGATATTTCCCAAACAGCAGCAGAGTGAAACTAACAAAACTTGGGTCAGTTTCAGCACTGCTATTCAGAACCCATTCCAAAACACCAGTGAAAGTGTCAAGAATGTCAATATAATTCTTCCCCTGTTGCTGCTTGGAAAAATGAGTAGGGCTGAAAAATCTACTGTCACAGTTTCTCAGGCAAGAACCATTAACTTCTGTAGAACATCAGCTTACATTTAAAAAAATTATTGTTACGAAAAATTTCCAAATGTTGATCAAGTATAATTTGATGCAATAATGCCAGCCTGAGTCTGCAGATCAACTCAGTCAGTGCTTCTGCTGCTGCTGCTTAGAGCTTCAAATCAATATGAAACTTGTGTGCAATTAAGCAATTTGATCTGAGACTATAGTGCTTATTTTTACCTTTAGTCACGTAGATTGCCATCAGGAGCATTTTTCTTAATAAAATTTTTAAAATAAACATGCTAGGCCGTACTCATCCCTGGGGTAACTCAATCAACTTCAAAAGAATTTCTCCAGAGGTGAATTTGGAAATATGTGCCTAGATTTGTTTTATGTTATACAGCTCACTGTGTACATACCTAATTAAGTATTAAAAACAAGAGAGCAATAAAATATACATGATCTACCTCCAGGCGTAAAGTCCCCAACATATCTTGCCATAGTATCTTCCATTACTGCTGTAATGCAAGCCCAGCTATCAAATTTTACATAGACATCCCCATGAAACTCTTCAAAGAAGAATAATGACTTGTAACCTTGGGAAAATATGCACATTCCCTGCAAATGCACTTAGGATAGCACTGAAATCAAATGGCTCGCTCTCTCTTTTTTTTTTTTTTTTTTTTTGGGGTGCGTGTGCAGATCCCAGCTGAGTAGAATGAGGCAGATCCTTGGGGATTCACTTCTTTCTTTCAACAAGCCATTATTAAGAAGAGCTTAGGTTTAGATCACTCTAGCACTCCAAAGATGCCTATACTATTACCAGCCCTAATGAGCAGATTGTTCTTCAAACAAAAAGCCATTTACAAATACACAGCCACTTTACTACACATATGCACACAAACCCGCACGTCATTTATTATTTCAAGTTTGGCCTTTGCATTTTGAAGTCAAAATTGTCTACACAGTAGATAATTTTCAGAAGAATACTGAAATTTATTTTACCTGTCCTTTTATTCTATGATGGACTTAAACTGATTTCCACGGTGCTCCATGTTGGGTACAAGACTTGCTGCCACATTGTACATTACAGAATTGGAGCCAGGTACTTGGATCGGTACGTAAACTGGCAAATCAGTTTTGAAAAGATTTATTCCCAATGATTTCTTCTAACTAGTGTTTGACTATAGTGGGTTGAATGAGCTCCAAGAAAATTAAGCATTCCAAGTGAAGTTAATGGGAGTACGAGTGATTGGCATTTCTCAGAATCATGGCCTCAGTTACATACAAAAAAAAAAAAAAGGCAATCACCATATTTTTGTCTATCAGTGCTGATCACCAATACTTGAAAACCTGATTCAGCGGGCTTCTACGTGAATTAAGAATTGGTATGGGTAACAGCCCAGAATTGCCTGAGGCTAGAGCAAAAGGAGTGTCCACTCTTGTAGCAGCAGCAGCTCTTCCTGCTGCAACTCCCTAACTGCCTTCAACGGCAGCACTCATGGTTGCAAAAACAAGACACAGGAGGGAAGAAAACACAGCCTTCCTCCCCCTTCGTCACCATCAGGAGACCCGCTTCTCCTCTGATCCCATCACACCACTATGGGAGCAAACTGATTAATGTTATTTCTTGCCACAGAAGATAAATTATACTGGCCTGGATCCTACAGCAGAATTTTAATCTGACAAGTCATTAATTTACTACAAGATTCATGCAGACTATTTACATTTAAAAAATAACTGCTCCTCTTAGAATTATTACAAATCTTAGACCATACAGACACACGCTCTGGTCTGCTGAATTACAGGTAATAACTTTCATATTTGGTGAGTGGCTTCTGAATTATTTGCATAGCAGAAGCCCCCAAAATATGGTGTAGGAGCTTTCCAAACGGAGGAAGACAGTCCCTGCCCCAAAGATTGTGCCCAAATGCACCCACACAAAAATCAAATGCTATACATACAGTCAGACAATATCTATCTGCAGCTTGAGAATTGTTGCAAGAGAAAGTTAGAGTTTAGCTAGTGTTGTGCTTATCAGTTAAGATATAAAATCAGACTGGAAGAATCTAGCAACTAAAATTACAGATCTTCCTTTTAGCTAGTCCCTTTCTGCCTTCCCTCCGCACCCATCCTTGTCCTTTAGTATATTTTATATGTAAAATATAATGTTAAACTAAAATGAACCACAAACATATTTTTTGTTTGTACACAACCAAACGAAAAAAATCAAAGTGCTACTGATGCTTGAAAATCACCACTCTATTATATCCCCCCTCTACTCTTAGTCTATTTTGATTGTAAACTCAGAGGTTGGGGACTATATCTGACTGTTTGTACAACACCTTGCATGATGGGGATCCTGATCTTGGTTGCAGCCTCTAGGGCTTGGTCTACACTAAACCCCCAAATCGAACTAAGGTACGCAACTTCAGCTACGTGAATAACGTAGCTGAAGTCGACGTACCTTAGTTCGAACTTACCGCGGTCCAGACCCGGCAGGCAGGCTCCCCCATCGACTCCGCGTACTCCTCACGGCGAGCAGGATTACCGGAGTTGACGGGGAGCACTTCTGAGTTCGATTTATCGCGTCCAGACAAGACGCGATAAATCGAACCCAGAAGTTCGATTGCCTGCCGCCGAACCAGCGCGTAAGTATAGACAAGCCCTAGATCAGGGATCGGCAATCTTTGGCACGCGGCCCATCAGGGAAATCCGCTGGCGGGCCGGGACGGTTTGTTTACCTGCAGCATCCACAGGCTTGGCCAATCGCAGCTCCCACTGGCCGTGGTTCGCCGTTCCAGGCCCATGGAGGCTGCATGAAGTGGGGTGGGCCGAGGGATGTGCTGGCCGCCACTTCCCGCAGCCCCCATTGGCCTGGAATGGCGAACCATGGCCAAGGGAGCTGTGATCGGCCAAACCTGTGGACGCTGCAGGTAAACAAACCATCCCGGCTCGCCAGCGGATTTCCCTCATGGGCCACGTGCCAAAGGTTTTCGATCCCTGCTCTAGATGCTAGTGCAATACAACTAAAAACAACAACTTGATGGCTCACATGTGGCTTTTATCCACAGCCCTGAGTATGGGGGCTGCCACTCAATTCCCATGGGAACTCTAAGAAGGATTGCACCCTTAAGACATAGGATTGTGCCTCCCAAGGGCATAATCCTTCCTGGAATTTCAAGGTGTACAGATGATACACACCCACTGATACAAAACTCCAGGGGTGCTGCATGTGAATCCAGCCAGCTTTGCTAGAAGCTGGAGGAAGGGTGTGGCATCTTTGCAGTAGTTTGTGCCCCCAGGGATGATGAGACAGGAAGCAGTCCGTCCTCTGTATGGGAGTGTGGGGATGATGACTGCAGGAAGGGGGTCAGCCTCTGTGCACCATTTGGCCCATGGCGCAATGCTTTAAAATCAAATTCATACTTTGTAATTGCTGTCACCCATACACCACTCTGGATGTCATCTGATTTAATTTGCCCCTTATTTAACCAATCCAAGTGTGAACTAAAACTAAAGCAATGGCAGGTATGAAATTACTCCAAAATCAAAAACACCCCAATATTACCAAGTTACTTCATAAATATTTAATAGAATATTGCATAATATTTGAATATTTAGTAGAACTTATCAAGTTTAAATTTTATAAAGCAACTCTATTTTCCATTTATCTATGTAAAAACGCACCTTTACTATTGAATTGAGTATATTTTGGGAAAGGAAAATATTTATTCACTAGTGTGATATAAGAACAAATGCTAAGACTTTCTAAATACTAATCAGTCACATACAGTAGACTATATACAAGAACAGCAAAGGGACATACTAAAAGCTGTAGTTCAGACCAATCAGATTAATTCTTGTGGTTTTCTTGCCAAAGTAACAGTACCAATTTCTAGACCTTTATAAAGTCTTTTTCTCAAAAAGTAATTCCATGTCACTGAAGACTAACAAGATATAGTGTGATACTGCCCTATTGCTAGCAGGGCCACCGAGAGCGGCTTCGGGCCCTGGTGAAAAAAAATTTTGGACCCCCCCCCCAGCAATGGCAGACCGGCTAAATGGGGCCGACGAGGGGGTGGGGGAGAAGCTGGGCCCCGGGCCCCCTATTCCCTCCCCCCTCGTTGGCCCTGTACCGGCTAGGTCTGAATTATTCCTTCTCCCCCTCCAAGCACACATCTGAAATTTCACTTGCTAAAAACCATCACCATAATTTCAAGAACAATTAATTGATTTTCCTCCAGAAACTGATACAATCAGGGTTCACTGAATTTTTTAAGCATCCCTGTGAACATTTAAAACTGTAATCTCGTAAGTGATTTCAGCTGTCACTGATTTTCACATCACTTCCTCCATTCCAGCAGGAGCATAATAAGCCAGGATGGTAAACTGCTCATCATCTTATAGGATGTAAATTACTCTTAAACAATTTGGCAACATTTATTAGCTCTACCAGAGGAGTCACAGAGTGAAGAAACTGGATTTGACATGAAACCATATGTTAACTGATTTCAAAACAAGTCTCTGAAGACTCAGGGCTCTACAGGAATACTGCAGCTTAAGTCTCTTCCCCTCCTTTTTCTTGGCAGAAATTATGTAACAATGTTCCAACTTTAGCTGATGGAGGTTTTTTTTCCTCTTCTGTTTTTCTGTGTCTGTGAGTGTGTGTATGTGTGAAGGAGGGAGAGGAGAGGTTTTCATTAGCGAAAAGATGTTTTTGGGTTTGGTGCACACCATTTAAAGTATCTGAACATGATAGTATAGTAAAGCAGGCTCTGATTCTAACCACCATAACACTTTGTGATTAAATAAAGAGCTCAGAGATCATGAATACAGGTTCCAATGCCACATTCCTTGTACATTCAAAATTGACACTTAAATGCATGGAATATTTAGACAAACAAGGAATGCCGGTTTGGGCCCTGGGAATAATTTAATGTAAGTACAGAAAGTAAATAAAATAAGGAAACCTCTCTCTTATTTGAACATGTACCGCCATGCACAAAATTAGATGCAGTAAATAGTGCACTGGTTATACAGTAAAGAACAATCTACAGAGCAACTACATGCCACAGGAACTCAAACTCAACTGCAACAATATACAGATAAATTGCATCACGTAAACTATAAACCCACAAGAGTTATTCAAGAGTCAGAAGAAGCAGCAGCCCCACCAATACAGATATTTCCTCCTATGGGTTTCCCAGTGCGTTCTAGCTTTCTTTAGATTACAAGTTCTTGTATTTCAGTGTTTTGTACAGTGCAAGCACATTGTTGGTACTAAATAAATAATATATGGCTGGCTTGGCATATACATAGGAACAATAATGTCCTTAATGCTTTTCTAATTAATAGCAGAGATCAAGTGTTCCACAGGAGTGAACACCCATGGGTGCTGAACCCACAGTAACCACATTCCAGCTTAGTGGAGATACACAGCCTCTGCTAATATGTCTATTTCTGCAAGCAGAAGATGAGTTTTGGTGATATCGCATCAATAAATCAGACAATAAAAGATATTGCGGTGTGTCAGCTGATATTGGATTAGAAACAAGAAAATGCAATATTCAATGCAGAATTATAGTGTGTATGACTTGAGGCCTCTATTTTATTAGGACCTGGCTTCATTGTCTATTTCACTGTCTGCACATCTCACCTCCATTACTAACAAACCAAATCACCAGCGTGGATAAAAATCAATGATTTAAAAAAAAACACGAATAAAAATCAGATTTTTTTATTTAAATCGATTTTTTTGATAAAATGCTTTTTTGAGGGGAAAAAAACCTATCTAAAGATAGTTTTAATTAAGATACATTATACTCAAAGATATCTCATCATGGAATAGGGATTATAAATTCTAATTCTATAGTATGAGACAATATATTCATGGAATGTTTAAGAAAAGTTTTGTAAATGAGTTCCAATAGTTCATGGATTAGGGACCCAATCTTATGGGGTTCCAGGGGCTTTTGTATAGATTATTTAGGTTAATCTTTCTATTTATCCAATGGGACTCAATGCTCAGTCTAGAAGATACCATCAGAGATGCTTAGTTTTGCAATTCTCAAACTGTGGATTTGTGTCTCCAGAGATAACATTCTTGTTAACAGCAAAAAAAGTTTTAAAATAAATAAATAATATAGAGAGGTGAGAAATAACAGACCTCAACTCTATTGTCCCTCTGGAAATGTGTGTACATAGGGTCAGTCCCTTACCTCTCTCTAAAAGTGCAAAGTTTCATAAAGTTCAATGAATAGAAGATTGTTGATCTGGACAAGGAGAAGAAGTTTGGAGTGATACCAGTCAGCTCTGTGTTCTTGGGGAACCAGGGCGCAGTACCCAGCCTGTCTGACTCATGAAGGACACCTGCCTCCCCCCTCTCCCGCCTCTGCTTGAACCAAAACAGATCAGAGGAAAGACTTACAGAAAGCAATGGAAAGGCAGTGGGAGACACACATAAACCCCTCCTGACAAGGGTGATAGAATTAAGGCAACAACCCTAGCCTCAACCGCATCAAAGATGTGGCAGGGAGGCATCTCCATTAGCATACAGAATAGAGAACAGAGATTCCAGGGCAAGAACCACACTGAACTCTGGGACCAGAAAAGCAGGGAAGCACTGCAACCTGGGGGATCCCTGCTCCAGATGCTAATGAACCTACATCTGCACACACCCAGCTCAGCAGTTATCAGACCAATTCTAGTAATGAATCCTTGATTGATATCCAAAATACTGAAGCTGCCTAATTGCATTGTGAGTTCCCTTGAAGGAACTTCACCCCTAGCTAGGAATGATCAGTTCCTATTGTCTAGCCTAAAGAAAACCCCTGAATCATCAGTTTACCCATAAACAAATCTAGTGTTCTCCCTTGAACCATTGTTGTTTCCCTACAAAAAAACTCTACCCATGCTTAAGTAAGTGTTCTGATGTATGGATCCAACTCTGCAACAGTTCCACTGGGACTTCATCTTCTCCTGACTGATCATGTTGGGGGCTCTGCCTGTCTCCAGCACTCAGGACACTGAGCTACCACCATCACCTGGGAACCCCGACCAGTTCAAGCTTCATGGAATGGTGAGACCCCCAGCTCTCTCTCTCTCTGTTTTCTTTTCTACCTCAGGTATAACTTTTTAACCCTGACTTGTTTGATCAGGTATAGTTTTCTATATATGACTTTTGTAATCTTTCATAATGTAACTGCGATGTTTGTTTAGGCTCTCCTTGTGTCTATTATTCAATAAATAACTTTTATGGTTAAGCTGGTTGCTTCCCTCCCTCTCTCACTGAACTTCACTCTTTTGTGCTTTTGGCTTCCCCATTTACTCTGCAGCAACACTCCTCTTACCTAAGCTAAAGATCCCTGTAGTGCCCAAAAATACTGTGGGGTTTGCTCATCAAGTGGGTTACTACCAGAACAATTGTAACATGAAAGTGATAGGGATAGGGATGTGCTGAACCTGTGACATATGGGGGTGGCAGCTTGGAAGTCCTGCTCGACCCAGACTACTGAGTCCAGGGGCATATAATTGTGGCAGCTTGAAAGTGCTGTTTGACCCAGTCCGTTGAATCCAAGGGTACACAAGGGTGGCAGCCTGGAAGTGCTGTTTGACCCAGCCCACTGAGTCCAGGGGCATATAAGGGGTCAGCTTGAGAGTGCTGATTGACCCGGTCTACTCAGACTTGCTCTGTTAGAGTGTGTGTGTGTGTGTGTGTGTGTGTGTGTGTGTGTGTGTGTGTGTGTGTGCGCGCGCACGTGCGTTCATCTGGTTCTCGGGCTGGAGGAACCCAGCCCTGGGGAACCTAAGTCCTGCAGGATAGCTCCACTGGGAGGGGACTTGCAGAAGGGAGAAGTAGAGCTCCATATAAAAACACAAGTGACACAAGCAGTACATTGATAGAATTACAGAACCCCCCCCAGAAGAATAATCCTAATAAATGAGCATACCCCAAAGTAACGGGCAAATCTGATAACATGAGATAAATGTGAGAAGGGAGGGACAGGCAGTAGAAACAAAACTGTTTTGTTATACATCAGGAAATGCACACACAGCAGACAGATAGCTCAGTGGTTTGAGCACGGGCCTGCTAAACCCAACGTTGTGAGCTCAACCCTTGAGGGGGCCATTTAGGGATTGGGGGGGGGGGGGGCTATCAGGGACTGTACTTGGTCCTGCTAGTGAAGAAAGGGGATTGGACTCTATGACCTTTCAAGGTCTATGAAACAGGTATATCTCCATATATTATTTTATATTAAAATACTTACAAGAAGTAGCACTAAAAGCTATAACAAACTGTGGAAAAAAAATTTCAAATGTCTAGTATGTAGCTTGGTCACAGACAATGCTGCAACTGTATCCAAGATGAGAAGAAATTATTTAGAAGAGAGTCCCAAGCTAATAACATATGGTTGCAGTGCTCATTTGATGCACCTCCTAACCAAAGACTTCTGTGTTCCAGGGGAAAAAAGCTAATGTTGTTGAAATTGAAAAATACTTACATAACAACCACTTTGTAGCAGCTGCTCTGAAAAAAGTGGGAAGAACCACGCTAACTCTCCCACAAGACATGTGATGGAACTCAGTAGTGGACTGTTTTGAGCACTATATCAAGAACTGGTCTAATCTGATGACAGTTTGTGAACAAAATCATGAACAAATAGATGGCACTGTCACAGCCAAAGTTCTCAACATTGAGCTTAAGAGAAATGTTGAACACATGCTGAGTACCCTGAAGCCTATTTCTGTAGCCTTGAACAAAATGCAGGGAAATGGCTGTTTTATTGCTGATGCTATTGAAATTTGGAAGGAACAGAGTGAGATCTTAAAAAGAGAAATATGCAGTGACAGAGGTAAATTACAAGCATTAAAAAACAAAAGGGACAAGCACCATCTCCAGCTCATTTTCTTGCAAATATTCTCAATACTCAGTACCAGGGTCAAACCTTAACTGCTGAAGAGGAGGAGTCGGCTATGACACGGACATCCAGCAATCATCCCTCCATAATGCCAACTATAATAAACTTCAGAGCTAAGGGTGAACCATTCAAGAAATATATGTTTACTGATGATATTTTAAAGAAAGTCACACCAGTGAGCTGGTGGAAGTCACTTAAGCACTTGGATTCAGAGACTGTTGAAGTGATAATCTCACTTTTAACAGCAGTAGCTTCTTCTGCTGGTGTAGAAAGAATATTTTCTTCCTTTGGACTAATTCATTCCAAATTGAGAAATCGTTTGGGACCTGAAAAAGGACGCTTGTTTTTCTTTTCCAGATTATGAACAAACAGGAAAATGAAGGTGAAGATGACTGAGTTAGCTGCAGAAGCCAATATTATATTTTAAGTTTCTCATGTTGACCTGGCTGACATAGTCGATTTAATTTTTGGTTTTGGTTTTTTAAATATTTCATTTAACTATTTTAGTTAAAAACAATTTTAACACAAACAAATCTGATTTTAAAAAACTTCAATTTTTAACTAAATTCAAAAATTCATATGCTTGTTTCGTTAAAATATTGTATGTTTTCTGTTGAAGAAAAAAATCCAACATAATGTTGCTTTAGTTAAATAAAACAATTTAAATGTCTGTCTGGTGATGTTCTCCTCCTAATACAGCATGGCAACTGTTATGTTGCACTCTTTGTGTTTTATGGAAATATGTTTATGAGTATAAATATAATGTAACTGGAATATGCTTTATGCCAAAAGTCTCTTGTTAGGTATCATTACAAATCTTATAATCTACTGAGTCTGTTCCTCCTATTTGTATGAATGTATCATTCTTGTATCTGAAGATAGAAATATGAAGTATTATTGTGAAGTCCTATTATAACTATGCAAAGTGTGGGCCATTAATGATGGTTTAGAATCTTGATGGCTCCCATTGACCAGGACAATTGGTTGTAAATGGCTCTGTTTACTTGTAAGCCTTCCTGTGATTGTGTGAGTCAGGGAAGAATGGAAGCTTGGGGTCTCACAGGACATATGACCATGTTATCTGGTACTGAAATCCATCTGAAACCTAGTGCTTTTCCATTTAGAAATAGGGGTGGGGACCCAGAGATACAAAAAAGCTTCCCACTTTGTGCCAAAGCTATAAAAAGGGGGTGGAACAGAACAAAGGAGGCTGCCAGTTTTGAGAAATCCCCTAGTTACCACCTGAGCTGGAACTAACAAGAACAGTACCAAGGAAAAGGATTGGGCCCAGACTAGGAAGAAGTCTAGTCTGTGAAAAAAGCTCCATATTTGATATACATGCACGAATACATGTAAATACATAGAAATAAAATATTGCATCAATATAGAGTTGGATAAACACTTATTCTGTGCAAGTGAGAAGGATTCCAGGGTATATTACTTCACCTTTAATTGTTGTTCTATGATGCTTGTATACTAGAAATTCTTGGGTTACAAAGCTTCTGAAGAATGGAATCAGCAATCCTAAATTTTGTTGAGAGAGAATTCTGGAATCATACATGAGGTAATAGCTGACGCAAATCCAAAAGATCCTTTTTAGGGTCTGAGTCTACAAGACTCATGAAAAGGGGTGGATGAGCGTTAATCAATGGAGGATACTGCTTTCAAGAAACAAATCTCAGGTAGGTAACCCTTTCTCTGTAGGTATTATCACATATATCTGTACTTGACAGCTACAGAGCAACAAGGAGGACTCTGAAACAAGGAACTTATGCTCCATAACTAGATGTGCCCATACAACAGTTGAAAACAGTTGACTTTCAGTGTGATTTGTGCTCATAAATCCCTTAGGCGCTTTGGGAAATCTCTCTGAAAAATATTGCACAATGTTAAAAAAAACAGTCAGCAAAATATGTGGCTTACTACAATGAAGATTCATAGGCAGAGAGCACATTTCAGTTGTTCCCATTAAACATTAGATACAATAAGCTAAATTAGAATGAAGAGCCAAGCTTTCAGAGTTTTCTTTAGCTTTGGCTAAGTTCTTGTCAGTTAGATTGCCCCTTGTTCCTAAATAAAAAGGGAATCCAGGGTCAGACCAAGTGAGAAGTCAAAGCAGAATGTTCACCACTAGGAAGATACTGTTTTATGTTGGATTACAGACACTTTATTTATACAAGAATCAGAGGGGTAGCCATGTTAGTCTGGATCTGTAAAAAGCGACAAAGAGTCCTGTGGCACCTTATAGACTAACAGACATATTGGAGCATAAGCTTGCATGCATCTGACGAAGCGGATATTCACCCACGAAAGCTCATGCTCCAATACGTCTGTTAGTCTATAAGGTGCCACAGGACTCTTTGTGCTCTTTATTTATACAGTTTATTATTATTATTATTAATCTATTACATAAATAAGATTTTATGTACTGTGCTCTTTAAAGACATAGAATAGGCCAGGTCTCTGACCCATAATGCTTTAAGTCCAAACAGACAAAATACAAAAGAGTGGGAGAAATCACACAACATAGCTTATACAGAAGGCAGACTCTTTACTATACCAGCACTACTTCAATTTTGTATTTTAAGTGCTTAGTGACAACAGTAGGAGGGCAATAATGTAATCCTAGGCCTTTAACCAACAAATGACAGGATTTGTCGGTGATAAGGTTAAAACTCTGCCCTCAACCTTCTCCACTGACAGCATTCTCTGAATTGTAGATGATAATATAAGCCAGACCTGATGACTGATTAGCTAAAAGATGATACTCATAAAGAACTAATTATTTGGGTGCAAATAGTAATTCACTAGCTTCTACTAAGGAAAAAAAATAGCCAATTCCATAGTAAAAATGTCACAACAGTTAAACAACCAGGAAAGACTCTTCATATGTCTGTCAGGAAAACAGTGCTGTCAGAATCTTAAATGAAAAATGTTTGTAGTCAAACCTCCACTCCTCCACTGCCCCCCCCAAAAACCCAAATTAGATAAATTCATGGAGGATAGGTCTACCAATGATTATAAGCCAAGATGGTCAGGGACACAAGCCATGCTCTGGATGTCCCTAACCTCTGACTGTCAGAAGGGGATGGATCACTCGATAATTACCCTGTTCTGTTCATTACCTGTGAAGCATATGGCACTGACCACTGTCAGAAGACAGGTTACTGGGCTAGATGGACCTCTGGTTGACCCAATGTGGGTGTTCTTATGTAAAATGTTGTGCACATTTTACTTCTTCAAAAATTTCTGGGGAATTTTTCTGATGGAAAAAACAAAGAAACAAAAATAACCACACATTTTGTTTCTGTTTCCTGTGTCACCCTTTTTGTCTCCCTTTTTCAATGGCAAAAGGGAAAACAAAAAAAATAAATATTTTGTAAATTTTCTAAAAGAAAAATCAGTTTGTTTGAAAAAACGTTGAAAGTAACACATTTTTGAAGTTTTTGAAAATGTACAGGGAACATTTGTTACTGTATGTATGTTTTTATATGGAAGTTTGTCATTCTCTCAATAAACCTCCTAAACTAGAGACTGCATTGTGATTAGTTTACCTTCCACTGGACATCAGAAAGACAAATTTGCAACTAGCTTGCTTCTCAGCGCAGTTAGCATCTCTCTTTTGGCGACATTTCTAAAGGTGTTGAAGGCAATCAAGCTCAAAGCTGGATTTAGGTTATGCAGGAACCTGAACAAAACAAGCTGTGTGAGGCCCCAGCCACATCTCAGAAACCACCTTCCACATCTGGCATCTGCAGATGGTATTTGATCTGGGTGAGGTTGCTGGTCATTCTGGGAGAATGAAGGGCTAGGACCCCACGTTCAATTTTCAGATTTAATGTACCCTGTACAAACATAATTGCCTGAAATGTTTGTTAATGTACCCGTTACAAACATAATTAACCTATTAAGGAGAAAAGCAGAATCATTTAAAAGCTAGTGGGAACTATAGCCTTTGGATTGCAACAGGAGCTACTATTCAAACGGACACAGTCGGTGGGCAAGGTTATAGATGTGTGCTGAAAAGGGTTGTTGACAGCATGGGGGCCGTATGGCCACACACTTGCCACGTGTCTATGGCTAGCCCTGATCAATCAGAAGTGCAGGGATCCAGCTGCTTGAATTCATACAGGACAGCAAACCTCCTTCATTTCAAGTTGTATGCCCTTTCCTGCAGGCAGCTAGGAGGACTTTAGAAATCAAACTGATTGAGAGCTGAGCCATGTTAAGATTGAGAGAGTCCACTTAGAAGGAAATGTCCAAGTTCTAAGCCACGAACATGGCAAATCTCATGGGCAGTTTGATTGAAGGTTGGTATCATACGATGCCTGTTCTCTATTCTGCCTTCCTCAGCAGTCTCCTTAAAATCCTCTTATTTGGCACATAACTGAGATAATATCCAATATGTTTTTCTCCATGAACATATCATACAGCAGTCAGTAGCCTTGTACTTGGTGATGTTTCATGCTACATTATATTACCTCAAGTAATAAACTCATTTTCTTAACAACTGTCCACGTTGCATCACGTTAAGTGCAATGACTGGTGCATTTTTCTGGATTTTGTCTAGTCTATAAAAGTATTTTACCACTAGATATTCATGGAGAGAGTAAGAATAGGTGGAGTCATTGGATTCATTCACCTTACTAACATTAGGAACAAGCCAACCACCACAGATAAGCAGAATAAATCTGTGCATAAAGCCTCATCTGAAAGAAGATAAATTTCTAATGCTCCACTAGCTCTGTTCCCCCCCCCCCCCCCCCCCCCGTGCTGCAGCAGCAGTGCAATTAGGCTGGGTCTATAGAAAAAGATATGTACTGGAAATATTTTTCATTAAAAAAAAAAATCACAACTAAGATATCCATTTACTAAAAATACATATTATTTGTCCTCCTCACTATTTTAGCCCCTTTCAGCCAACCAACTTGAGGACAACACAACATGCACCATTCTCACTGAAAAGTGACTGCCTAGATGCCTTCAGCCATTCACAGCCCCATTAGTGAAAGTCTGAAAATACCTGCATCTAGAAAATACCACATCTGATCTTTCTAATCTGAGAATGATTTGCTCTAACACTACAGAGTTTTTAGTTCTGCAGAATATTGAATTTTTGGGAAAAAAAGGTTTTCACAAAGGTATCTTTTGCATATTCACTCAATTTCTTTCCACACATCTGAAAAGCATAAACTACATATTCATTCCTGACTATTCCCACTCACGAGTTAGATGGAGGAACACTCTCTAGTTCAACACATTACAGTATCTCTAAGTAATCTGAAAATTAGGTTATTAATCTTTTAAAGAAACCCAGCTCCAGTGAAGTCATGAATAATGACTATTCTTTTTGAGCATTTCTGCATTGGTAGACACTAATGGCTTTCTTTGCTCAGCCTCAGATTACAGAGAACAGTGATTAGCTACTCCTTACAAATGTAATTAACTGATTAAGAAAAAGGGCAGAGAAGATCAAAGCTCTTGGGGCATATAGCCTTTGGATTGCAACAGCAGCTACAATTCAACGGGTTAAGAGGATAAAACACTGCATTCACACAACACATGTCAGCTGTCTCTCCTCTCATTGTGAAGCTGACTTAACCCACAATAAAGAACAACCTTTTATAAAAGGTTGAAGAAGGTTCTATTCATTTTACTTTGTGAAAACACTAAAAAACTGCAGGAATACAGCAGCATGTGTTCAGTGAGGCACAGCCTTCTCAAACTTCCTTAAGAAGTTCTAAGCAACAAGCTTAGTGTACTATTCTTTTAAGCCTCCTAAGAGTCACTCACAGATGGGTCTACTGTTAATTATTCCAGCCAGTTCTCATCATGTGAGCTTCAAAGAGCTAGCCCTCTCCAGTCAGTGCTGCAAAGCTCTTGAAGCTTTTAATTTTGTCTGTTCTCCAACCATTTAGAAGGTTTAAGGAACACTGTCTGAAAACGCCTTTCATATTCTCGATCCATCTGTAACTAACCATGTCTTTTGTTTCAGCTCCATATTGAATATTGGGACCAGGATATGTAAAAGATCAACTAAAGCTCGTGATGAAGACCATGGTTGACAGCCTCACTCCTCTGACACAATGGAACTTTCTACAGTAAGATAAAATTCATCTGTAAAAGAGATGGACCTTTTTCAAGGACTGGTTTGAGACTATGGCATTAAATCTTCCAAGGAATTAAGAACTATCACAAACGTAACCATTCAAGCACAAGGTTAATTTCTTTGAGCTTGTCTTCTTTAACAAAGTCATAGCAACATGTGTGTATATGTAATTTAAAAAAATGTCCAAAACAAAACACTCTATTGGAGATCCACTTCTCCCCCTGGGGACGGGATGAGAGAAAAAAATGAGACAGATGTTAGTAACTGTGCTATTGAACGCTACTCAGATACTAGAGTGATGAGCAGGGTATAAGAAACTGCACAGAATAGAATTTACTGCAAACCTGCCTTCCAAGTAAACTGCCTATTACCTTTATTGATTGATTGCTGGAAATCCAAGAGTTAGAGTTTTATTCCTTTAGAAACTTAAAGGTAAATTTAAAAAAATAGACTGAGAAAAAAAAAGGAGACTGAATGAACACACAGCAAGCACAAACGGAAACACAACATTCAGAGAAATTCTGAGTTTTAATTTGTAGAGTTTCTGACACATCCCACTGGGGGATGGATTAGTGTCATTGTGAACGGGCCAGGATATGGCCTGTCCTTCACGCAGAATCTGATGAATGGCAACAACACCAGCTACGGATCTTAGAAGCTCCATTAAGCGGTTTACCACTGATTTACCATGATCCGCTCTGCCTGAGAACACAGCCAGCTTGGTGGTGGTGCTATCCATCCACTCAAATTTACATCAACCTCTCCTCAAATTCATATGTCTGAGATGGGTAAAATATGCAGAGCAGAAGTTAATGCTTCTATGAGCAGCAGGAAATCCCACTGAATTTTCTACTGAATGTACCAAACTATTTAAGGAACACTGTCTGAAAATGCCTTTAATCTTTTCAATGCAAATCCAAGGAATCCCAAAAACATACTGTTTGTACAGAGGGATTCTGTAGGCTCAGAGGAAGAAGTATGTTGCATATTCACCACACTCCTTCCCTTTCACTACCATCTTCCCTGCCCTTTTGTCTCCAGATAGTTTCAAACAAATTTTGCATGATTTTCCTTATCTATTTGTCTCCTCACAAGGGATGATATGGATAAAACTATTTAAGATCCCAAACTAAACATACGTATGGACTTAAATATTATAAACAAAAATATTTCTAAACAAATTTAAATATCTGAAAATGCGATTCCCCCCTTATTTATCTCCCATTACCTAAGGGTTTGGTGTATCTCCTTCAACAGAGGAGCACATCACTAATACTAAAAGGAATGACATAAATACAATTCTCTGCCCTGTGCTATAGTTAGCAATGTCATTATCTGTTGTGAGACACAAATTAAACATTGAGCCCCAAATCCTGCCACATACTTAGACACATGCTTAACCTGATGCATGAGACTAGTCCTGAGCTTAAGCAATTTGCAGAATTTAGGCCCAAATTCAGTTCTTAGCAGGTAAAAACCCTTTCAGTTACATTTAAAATACGCAAAGGAAAAAGCCTGTTGTAAGTCAAGACATTTGATAATTCTTTGAGAACCTACAATATTACAAGTGTCAAAACAGTATTTAATCTGTTTGCAAACTTAAGTCTCCATGGAACGAACAGTCTAAGGGATCATATCTAGAATTACCAATTGAATACAGATAAATTTATTATACAATGCTATTCCATTAATATAGAAAAAAAACCTCCACTACCTAGCTACTATATTTTTAGTCTTTGCTTGAAAGCAAAATATACTGGGCCAAATTCTGCCCCTGTTTACACCTATTCACCTCCAAAGAGGACAGAGTATGATTCAGTATCATTATACTATCTGCATTAAGATTTGCAAGTCTAATGTTCTGTACGGGCTACTGAAGCATCTTTTGCCAAGACAACTACTGTAATATTTAGATGACATAAACAAAACCTACTTGGTCTTATAAAACAATGTGATATATACCAGACCATGGTATATACCATACCATGTGTCCATTAAGAAAGTATTCCTCTGCTACTACCCATAGTCTATTGGTCACATCATGAACTTGGATTCAAAGCCATTCCAAATTGCTCTGATCCCAGCAAGACTGTTTTTAAACTCACTACTTCTACAGATCTAATCTAACAGTGGATATCCTAAGCTAAATAAACATGATAAGTATCAGAGATTTTGCTTCAGCAACATAGTGAATGTAATGACAGAAATACGAAGAAGGTAAAACATCACAGGGCTGACACAGAGCTCAGTCAGCAGTCTGGCAATAGTTTAAAAGTTTCTGGTTAGACACTTTACAGATGCAAGTTTCTTCGGCTAATACAGTGGTACTCAACTGCATGCGGCCCATTTAGCACACAGCTGTCGCCTAGCTGTGTCCTTAAAGGCCGCTGGGCCCGCAGAGTCAAGGGGGCAGGCTGCCCCACCACCTGGTGCAGTAGGGTCCAGAGCCCTGGCTGCCCTGCCGCCGTGCCTGGTGTGGAAGGGTCTGGAGTCCCGGCCCCCCATGCCCGGGGCCCTGACTGCCCTGTCCCATGTGGCAGAGTCCAGGGTCAGGGCTGCCGGGCAGCCCAGTCCCACACGGCAGGGTCTGGACTCGGGGCTGCTCTGCCCTGCCACCCGACCCCACATTGTGGGGTCCAGGCTCAGAGCTGCCCGGCAGGGTCCGGGCTCAGGTTTGCCACGTGACACAGTCAGGGGGGTAAAGGGATAGGGGCTGCCCTGCAGCCCTGCGCTTGGGGTATGCTCCTGGCCCCACTCTGTGTCGAGATCTGTGGGTAGGCCGGGGCGCTGGGCATAGGGGTCTGTAGGAGGTTTTTTTTTGGGGGGGGGAGGGGCGTTGTGATACTCAAACTGCGGCCCAGGTAACACATTGTGGGTAGGGTTGCCAACTTCTTAATCGCATAAAACCAAAACACCCTTGCCCCGCACCTGCCCCTTCCCCAAGGCCCACCCCTTCCCCAAGGCCTACCCTTCCCCGCTCCTTCTCTAAGGCCCCACCCCTACTCACTCCATCCCCCCTCCCTCTGTTGCTCGCTGTTTCCTACCCTCACTCACTTTCACTGGGCCAGAGCAGGGAGTTGGTGCGGGAGGGTGTGAGGGCTCCGGCTGGGGTGAGGGTTCTGGTGTGGGGCCAGGGATGATGGGTTTGGGATGCAGGAGAGGGCTCAGGGCTGGGGGTTGGTGTGCAGGAGGGATTGCAGGGTCCATGCTCCAGGAGGGAGTTTGGGTGCAGGAGGGGGCTCAGAGCTGGGGCGAAGGAGGGGGTGTGGGCTCCAGGAGGGAGTTCTGATGCAGAAGGGGGCTGGGGCAGGGGGTTGGGGTGCAGGAGGTGTGGAATGCAGGCTTCAGGAAGAGGCTCAGGGCTAGGGCAGGGGATTGGGGTGCGGGCTCTGGGAGGGAGTTAGGGTGTGGGAGGGGGTTCCAACCTGGGGACAGGGGCTGGGATCCAGGCTCTAGCTGGGCGGTGCTTACCTCAGGCGGCTCCTGGTTGGCAGTACAGCAGGGCTAAGGCAGGCTCCCTGCCTGCCCTGGTTCCACACAGCTCTCGGAAGCGGCTGCCATGTCCGGCCTGGCTCCTAGGCGCAGGGGCAGCCAGGCAGCTCTGCGCCTGCAGATGCCACCCCAGCATCTCCCACTGGGTGCGGGGAGCCAATGGGAGCTGCAAAGGCAGCACTCGGGGCAGGGACAGCACACGGAGCTTCCCTCATCACCCCTGCGCCTAGGTGCCAGACATACTGGCCACTTCCGGGAGCCAGGGGGAGCCAGGGAGCCTGCCTTAGCCCCGCTGGACTGCCAACCCGACTTTTAATGGCCCAGGCAGCAGTGCCGACTGGAGCCACCAGGGTCCCTTTTCAACCGGGCATTCCAGTTGAAAACCGGAAGGCTGGCAATTCTAATTGTGGGCCACATAGCAGCCCACAACAATAAATAGGTTGAGAACCACTGTGCTAGTAAAAGTCTTAAGACTTTACTGTAACTGGTTTTGTGGACATGTGCTAGAAATTCATCAGGCATGCACTCTTTAAAAAGTGAAAATAACAAAGAGGGAAATAGAATAAGAAAGATGAAACCTAATTTACAAGCTTTACCTTGGACATATGTTTTATGCATAACATTGCAGTGAGGAGACAAATTTAGATTATTTAATTTTAATAACTTGATGGCATTATGCAGCATAATATGAGTTCTATCGAGTACAACAGGGCTTGAAAAATTCAATCACAATTTTTGGATGAATGTAAGGACCAAACAAGAGGGGAAGAAATATCATTTTTTGTAGATTTTGATCTGTCCTTCTTCCACTTATCCCATCATTGTGCAAGCATCTGCTAGCTTCGTCTGTCCCAGGAGGCACTAAGGTCCACCTGCTTACCAGCTTCTTTGATGCAATCGATCCAGCACTTCTTTGGCTTTGCTCAAGGTCCTTCCCTACCACATTCCCCCACCACGCTATCTTCACCAGGTCCCCTTCATTCATTCTTTGCGTGTGTGCAAGCCAACAAAGTTGCACATCCTGGACTTTGTCAGCCATATCGAAGACTTTGACTTCCATTCTAATACTTTCATTTTGAAGTCTGTCTCTTCATGTAACTCCTCTTATAGCACTAAGACATCTCATCTCATATACCTACAGGGTTGAACCTATTGTCTTTTTTATCACCCATGCTTCTGCACCAGACAGCATTGCATTCCATTCACAAAAAAGAACAGCCCTTATGGTTGTAAATAAAACCTTCTAAATATGAACTGATTGTAAACTGAGGCAATGATGTCTTCCTCAGTCTTCAGACAGCCAGCTCCAGTGTCACTGCCATTGTTTACAGCTTTAACAAAAGCAGCAGTGTAAAATAAACAAAATAGGGCAGCAGTCAAACTGCCCTTCTGAACCCTGTGGGCAGCAATTAAACTGTCTAGAATCATGTCAGTTTCATATCATGGTTTTAGAAGGCTATTAGTATCAGCAAAGGCAAGCACTGGAGTTATTCACAAAATGAGAAGACACATGAAGACAAGCTGGGGTGTAGTTATACAAATATTCTCCTTCACCCCTTTTTAGGAGTTAAGAGTGAGAAAGGTCTCTCCCACTTCCTCACAGCAGCCAGAATTATCTGAAGTTGAATTAGATCAGTTCCGAACTTCTGACTCTTCCCAACTCTGAGGCCCAGCAGGGAGAAGGAGACAGACATATCCCATCCAGTAGTTAAAGGGCTGGTGGATTTTCACAAATATATGACTCCCAGTAGTCAGGGCTCCTATGCTGGGAGTTAGCTATGTGTAACAGCACCGCCACGGAGAGTCTTATCAGGCAGGTTTTTGGGAGAAGCAGTGGCAAGCAGAAGAAAGGTTTGCTCTCTGTCTTAATCTCTCTAAACTGAGATCAATTCATAAGGTAGAGTTCCTCCCTGGGAATAAGGCATTGGTGTTGAGCGAGGATTCCTGTCTGAGTGCCATTTGTGAACATCAGGCAAGGTCTGGTTTTTATATACTGTAAATAAACAAGTTACACTAAGAAAATACCCTGTCATCATTGCCCCAACAGGAAACTGACATGGAAGGCCTTGAAGTCTACTACCCCTCTGCAAAGGAGTAACAGTACTGTGGCAAAAATTGGCACACTATGCCCCTTTCATGTATGGCACTGGGCCTTCGCTATTCAGACTGTTGGCACTCAACTTTTCCTGGTGGGATCCCTTTTCATACTTATCTAGGGCTAGTATGTTAGGGGATGTCTACACTTACCGGGGATCTAGTGAAGACCCACTAAATCGACCACAGATCACTGTCCCGTCGACTCCGTTACTCCACCAGAACGAGAAGAGTAAGGGAAGTCAACGGGAGAGTGTCTCCCGTCGACACAGCTATTCACATAGCTGGAGTTGTGTAACTTAGGTCGACTAACCCCCATAGTGTAGATAAGGCCTTAGTCTGCTAACTAGCAGGCATCTATTAAATTGTGCAAGTTCTGAAGTATAAGAAAAGCTAATGACATTTAAGTCCATATAACCCCAATATGTGAAACAATACAAATGTAGATTGCACTATCCACACACTGAGTATGCAAGTTTCTCTGTCCACAGCTGAACTCAAGTACTTTGTATGACCCGTTTCTTCCACTTACATAGAATATCTTCACAGAGAAATGAAATCTCATATCTTAGCATCCTTTAAAGTAAGACTAATTGTTTAGCAAACTTTCTGGTAGTCTGTGCTAGATTGTGATGAATGGGTAGTGAAGAGTGGTGACAATTAAGTCTGCTAGACTTAATTCACAATTCCAGCTGCCAGTGTCACACTACTGTGAAATCCATTCGTTGCACTAAGTTAACCCTTGGAGCAGTCGTCTGAAGTTTGCACAAACTCATCCTTGTCAACCATTTGCAGTTAACGTTTGTTAAACGTCTGATAAAGCACTAAAACTAATTACCTTCTTTATTTAGAAACATGGCTTGAGAACAGACTGTTATGCCTGTGCTGATTTTCTTCTAATTTAATGGGACAGTTCTGTCCATTATCCCATTAGCGATGCACTGCTAAAAGACTATAATGGGCACCACAAAGCCAAACAACTAATTGAAGTCATTACAAATTCCCAAAACAACATCAATTCTTTCTGCACTTGATTGCTGCAAAATGATCTCTTTTAAACACACACACACACACACACACACATATATATCACACATTTGATCTGATCTCTGAAAGGCTGCAGAATAACCAAAAATAAGGAGATCTGGTTCCCGTCTTCTCCTCACCAAAATTGTCTCTCATTCTGTATATTTGCCAACATTCCTGAAACAAATACACAGTCTGACTCATTTCCTCACAGTGAAAACATTCATGTTGATCCTTTAAACAAGACAGCAGTAGTACAGACTTCCAGAGCATTCTGGTGTGAGAAGACATTGATATTCATGTATTGCCAAGGTAAATTTCAACCTTTTAACTCCAGATGTTTATATTGGCAAAGTCATAGCATTACAGAGGTAGTTACTAATTCAAATTTTATTTAGAAATATTCTCCTCATTTTGATTAAATGCTGCAGCACTAATGTTTAGCTGTTCTGTAGTTTCTCCCTAGATTTTCTTGAAATCCTTCCCAAACTACAAAAAAAAATAATAATAATAAAAACTAAGAAGTTATAGAGTATAACAGTAAAAGATGGGCTAGCACATGGTGCCAAAAGATTAACCTTCAGCCATGTAGCATAAAATTATTAAGCAGCAGAGCAGGAATTAATTCTCTATTTCATTATTTTTATGTAGGACATTTTTATATGGAACTTAAGCTCTCCTGACACGTTAAATACCAGCATTCATATTCCTTATATAGCTGAAATTCTCTAAAATGTAACTTCAGACAAAAAGGGAAGAGTTCTTATAGCTTAATTCATTTTGGTCTGTGCACCCTTTCCTCTATGTAAAAAAAACTTTCACCTTTTTCATTAAAACCAAAAATACTTTGAAAAAATAGAAAAGGAAGAATAAAAGTTTGAGTAAATGTATCAAACCTTATGGCAGCACAGTCTCTATAGAACAATACATGAAGAGTACCACGATAAAATCAGAGGAAAATAGATTTGTTGTCTGAGCTATAATGCTGTGGTAGAATATTCTGATACAAGAGCTCTGTGTAGATAAAGGGCACATTGCAAGTTCAGCATAATTACAGCGAACTCTGCTCCCTGCTAAACAAGTGTATATATAGTTCAGCCAGTTGAAGCACATGTGCTCACTCTCTTTTTCCAAAACAAAAACAAACAAAAAAATCCTATTTGGCATATTGCTCTAGGCTCCCTACAATTAAAGCAATGCCAGCATTCAAACAGCGTTGACACACTTCAGGTGTCAACTCCTTAATAAGAAAACGGTGCCAGATGCCAGCTACCCTTCCTATCAATTTCTTGATCTACTTGTTTCATTTTTCTTGTTTTGGAATGCTGTTCAACTGTCAAGTTAAAACAATGCTTCTGCACCGTCACTGAAACCAAGGTCAAAGTGCTGCACCAGCAGCAAACATAATATAGCTACAGTTAAGTGCAATGATTAAAGGGCACAGCTGTACTACAGCTGTGATCGAAAATTCCACTGTCATAACACAGCAAGGAATCCATTTCACTAACTAAGTAAAATAACTTTTTCCACAAATATTGCTGCATCTTTTAGTGTTAACCATGTTTACAGATCATAGACTAGGTAGAGAGAAGAAACAAAACATTTTCTGAGTTTAGGTAGAGTTTTTTGTTTTAGTTTTTAAGTCAAACTCTTTTCAATTCTGTTTAGTAAAAGAAAATAATTATATGGGAACAGACTTTAATATGGCTGTAATGGAATGTTACATGATTGGAAAAGAATTGTATTTGTATAGGTAAAAAACAACACGCATTCAACTAACTGATCAAAAAGAAGAGCAGCTTCCCTAACTGTTCAAAGAATCCCAGAACATCATTTATCAACATAGCTCCTTTGAAGCATCTCAGGTGCACAACAGCTATTTCACTTTTTCAGGACAAAACACTTTCACATAAAAATGGTGAATTTATGAAGAACCATTTGACCCTCCTCTTCAGCCATCATAAAGAAAAACATTATACCACTCCTGGTTGCCTGATCAGTTTCTACAGCTTTACCTTGAAAAAGTAAACATCCTTATATCAACACTTCTGTACACTCAGCTGTTCAAGAAATCCATGATGTATATACACATCTGATGAACATTTGATCACTTCAGTTTACAATAGTGAACGAAAATTACAACATATTCATTGTGAAAAATATCAAATCCACGGTCAGTGAGTCTGCCATTATTACATCAACGTCTTTTTCTCACTCTTACCTCAATGATCTTGTCATGAATTTGCAGGCCTTCTGTCTTGTCAGCAGGTCCATTTTCCAAGATTTTTGACACATAAATTCCTTCAGGTGAAGAGTCCTCCTGATTGTTCTGTACCAGGCAATATTGAAGTTGCAAAATAAAAGACAGCCATATTAGTACAAGAAAAGAGACAGTTCTATATTCAGCAATGCAAAATGCAAATCCATCCGAAAAATGCAGCTCTCTTTTTTATCTAGGGATTTAACTACTTGGGATTTTTAACTTAATACACAATAGGCGTTAATCAAAATGACAGCATTAATAAACTATTCCAGCATTTTTGACAAGTTAATCTATTACGTTAGTTTAGTCTACATAAAACACAAGGTGCAATAGTAATCATATCCTAAATAAAATATTTAAAGTGAGTCTCACACTTTCTAGCAGATGTGACTAATGTATATAAAGAGGATCACGTACTAAAGAAAAAAAGGAGGAACCACAGGTGTTTGTCTCAGGAAGAAAAGACATTCTTTAACATTGCTTTTTGTATATATTTTTTCCTTAGAAAATAAAGCGGCACTATTTAGTAAGATATAGTAGTGATGGGATTCTATTGAAGTTGGTTAACCTCATAAATCCTATTTACATGGGAGACTCAGAACTTGCTCAACTGTGAAATCTGTAAAGATCAGCTATGGACAAAAGAAGAACCTTTTTCAAGTTTATCTTTACACATTTCCAAGTGAAACTTACTTAAAGTTCAAACTTACAGCTAAAAAGTTATTTACCATGTTTGGAATAATACAATAGACAGCTCTGATCACATTAAAGTAATTTTATTTTTAAACATATGATGTAATGCCAGTCCAACTCTGCTTGCCAGACTTCCAACATTTCACTTGAAATAAGTTTTAATAAATTACCAATTTATATAATGAAGTTAAAGAGGCACAGTCAACTTAGAAATCACTTTTCTGTTTGAGCTTATTTATTTAATAGGGCTTCGATTAATCACAGTTAACTCACACAATTAACTCAAAAAAATTAATCGCAATTAATCGCAGTTTTAATCATACTGTTAAACAATAGAATACCAATTGAAATTTATTAAATATTGTGGAGGTTTTTCTACATTTTCATATATACTGTATTCTGTGTTGTAATTGAAATCAAAGTGTACATTATTTTTATTACAAATATTTGCACTGTAAAAATGATAAACAAAAGGAATAGTATTTTTCAATTCACTGCATACAAGTACTGTAGTGCAATCTCTTTGTCGTGAAAGTGCAACTTACAAATGTAGATTGTTTTTTGTTACATAATTGAACTCAAAAACAAAACAATGTAAAACTTCAGAGCCTACAAGTCCACTCAGTCCTACTTCTTGTTCAGCCAATCACCAAGACAAACAGGTTTGTTTACATTTGTAGGAGATAATGCTGCCCTCTTCTTATTTACAAGGTCACCAGAAAGTGAGAACAGGCATTTGCATGGCACTTTTGTAGCCAGCATTGCAAGGTATTTACGTGCCAGCTATGCTAAATATTCATATGCTCCTTCATGCTTCGGCCACCATTCCAGAGGACATGCTTCCATGCTCATTAAAAAAATAATGCATTAATTACATTTGTGACTGAACTCTTTGGGGGAGAATTTTATGTCCCCTGCTCTGTTTTGCCCGCATTCTGCCATATATTTCATGTTATAGCAGTCTCAGATGATGACCCAGCACATGTTTGTTTTAAGAACACTTTCACTGCAGATTTGACAAAACACACAGAAGGTACCAATATGAGATTTCTAACGATAGCTACAGCACTCGCCTCAAAGTTTAAGAAACTGAAGTGCCTTCAAAAATCTGAGAGGGACAAGGTGTGCAGCCTGCTTTCAGAAGTCTTAAAAGAGCAACACTCCAATGCTGAAACTATAGAACCCGAACCACCAAAAAAGAAAATCAACCTTCCGCTGGTGGCACCTGCACTACTTTGGATTGTTATTGAGCAGAATCCGTCATCAGTATGGAAGCATGTCCTCTGGAATTGGTGGTTGCCGCATGAAGGGACATGCAGTAACTCCTTGCTTAACGTTGTAGTTATGTTCCTGAAAAATGCTACTTTAAGAGAAATGATGTTAAGTGAATCCAATTTCCCCATAAGAATTAATATAAATGGGGGGGTTAGGTTCCAAGGAAATTTTTTTCACCAGACAAAAGACTATATTTTATACACACACACACACACACACAGTATAAGTTTTAAACAAACAATTGAATATTGTACACAGCAATGATGATTGTGAAGCTTGGTTGGTGATGAAGTCAGAGGGTGAAAGAGGGTGGGTTATTTCCCAGGGAATGCCTTACTGCTAAATGATGAACTAGTACTCAGCTAACTAACCCTCAAAGATTAACACATTGTTGTTAATGTAGCCTCACACTCTACAAGGCAGCACGAATGGAGGGAGGAGAGACAGCATGGCAGAGAGAGATAGAAACACACACCCTGTGTGTGAGAAAGACATGTGCATTGCCCCTTTAAGTACACTGACCCCACTAAGTACACTGCCTTTTTAAGTAGATTAGCAAGTTGAGACAGCAGCTGCTGCCAGCAAGCTCCCTCCCTCCTGAGCCCTGTGGTGTTGTCCCCTCTCCCCCCCGCACCTCTGTGAAGATACAGAAAGGTGGGGGGGACACCCTGACATTAGCACTCTTCTCTCCCCCACCTCTGCACAGCAAGCAGGAGCCTCCCGGGAGCAGCTCCAAGGCAGAGGGCAGGAGCAGCACATAGCAGTGGGGGGGAGGGACAGCTGAACTGCCGGCCAATTGATAGCCTGCTGGGCGGCTGCCACACAGGGAACTTAGGGGAGTGTGGAGTTGATGGAAGGCTGACAATCCACCCTGTTCCAAGCTCCCACCAACTAGCTCCAATGCACTGCTCTTTCTGCAAGCAGTGAACAAAGCAGTTGGCTGCCAAACAACGTTATAAGGGAGCATTGTGCAACTTTAAACGAGCATGTTCTCTAATTGATCAGCAACGTAACAACGAAACAACGTTAACCGGGATGACTTTAAGTGAGGAGTTACTGTATGAACCTTTAGCACATCTGACACACAAATATCTTGCAATGCCGGCTACAACAGTGCCATAAGAACGCCTGTTCTCACTTTCAGGTGACATTGTAAACAAGATGCAGGCAGCATTATCTCCTGCAAATGTAAACAAATGTGTTTGTCTGAACGATTGACTGAACAAGAAGTAGGACTCAGTGGACATGCAGGCTCTAAAATTTTACATTGTTTTAATTTTGAATGCAGGTTTTTTTTTTTATATAATTCTACATTCATAAGTTCAACTTTCATGGTAAAGAGACTGCACTACAATACTTGTATTAGGTGAATTGAAAAATACTATTTCTTTTGTTTTTTTATAGTGCAAATATTTGTAATCAAAAATAAAAAGTGAGCACTGTACACTTTGTATTCTGTGTTGTAATTTAAATCAATATATTTGAAAATATAGAAAACATCCAAAATATTTAAATAAATGGTATTCTATTATTGTTTAACAGTGCAATAAGCGATTAATCATGACTAAAAAAAATTAATTTTACGATTAATCACAATTTTTTAATAGCTTGACAGCCCTATTATTTAATGTTACAAACAACAAAAATGTCTGAAAGCCTATTTTCCCAGTTTGTTTTATTTTGTAGATTTTTTACAGCACTTTGTATGTTGTCAGTTAGGCCCTGACCAATGGGACTATTCATGTATATAAGTGTTCGCAGGATTGGGTCCTTTGTGTGGGTCTTTCTTACAGCAAAACCACAATCAAGATTACACCCCACTGTGCTATGTGCTGTACAAATATACAGTTACTGTCCTGAAGAGCTTTCATTCTGACTAGATTTCAAGTCGACAGTATTGCTCTAAATTAAGTGCTGGTAAATCAACATCTGCTGCCTACTCCCTCGATTTTTCATACCTCACATCCTAAAATGAGGTCCAAAAATGAACAGGTCCAAAAATGTTTCAAAATGGTCTAATGTAAACAAATAGACTTCTACTGAGGGTCCCCCTCGGATACAAAAAAATATAACTTTACTAATATAAATATACTTTTACTCATAAAATTGCACCTTATTCAATGACTTTTTATAAAGTAAGGTACTACCTGATGAGAGTAAGGGGATGAATCTGGTACAGCCTAAATAGACAACATAGGTACATGACATACAGAATCCTTTTGCAGTCTTTGCCACCTGGATTCAGCCTTCATGGGGCGAGAGTTTGTGCTTCAGTTCTAAAAGGGGAAGCAAAGAGCTCGCAGTCCAAGATGGTAGGAGGGGGCTAAAATGGCTTTAAACTACCTTTATGCCCTCCCAATCCTGAGCTGCTCTCAGGATGGCTGGACACACACACACACACACACACACACACACACACACACACCCTTCCCCCAGACATAATTTAGCCAGCGCTGCGGATCTAAGTTACCAGAGCCTCCTTGGGCTGCACAGCTGCCCAGAAACCCAGTATCTGACATACTCCTGCTGCCCCCAATATACTCCTATGGCAGGGCTTGTGATGGGGTCCATGGAGGACAGCCTGAGGCTGTCTCCACAGTGGCGGCAACAGAATTCTCCCCAGGAGCCTGCAGCCTCAAAAGTCCAGAGCAGGAGTGAAGTTCTCACTTATAGTTTTATTAGCATACCACATCATCTTCTCCTTTAAAAAACATACAACCCACACATAGCCCTCTGAAATAACTTCTTTTCTGCTAAGATAAATCGTAACGAGGTTGTTATGGGTTTGGTTTTGTTTTTTCAGGTGAGGGAAGGAAGAAAAAAAAAAACAGTGAAAAAAAACTTTCTACTGTTTTATGAAACACAACACACATAAAATGTAAGTATATTTATCCCTCAGACACAGAAAGGCACAGGTTATCCAAAAGGAAAAGTTTGCAATTCTGTAAGTAGAACATAATTTTGTCCTCAAAAATCTGTCGCTTGCAGGACCAATCAGCATTCTGTTTCACTTCATTAAACCAAGTTTCATGCAATGCACATTTTCCTTGAATAACCTGAAAAAAATGATTTCCTGCACTTTGAGATGAGCACACACCCTTTCTATCTTGTTACTCAACAATTCTTGACACAATGTTTACATTTTTATATTAGATAATAGTATTTGTTCAGTGTTTCCTTTTCCAGTCTTAAGGCACACTTACTTCAATAAAAGATTTGTGGCGCACCACAGCCCCACGCTAAAATCATCATAACAAAACTTACTTTTCATTATAAATTTGAGCTAGCCTTGATATGCAGAATCACTTAATCCCAGCAGGAAATGTTGACAGTGCAACTCGGAGCTCTTGCTCCACTGATCTCATATGCTCTCTTTGCTTGTTTTTTATGTAATTCAGGCTTGAAAAAACTTTCACAGGTACGTTGTTGAAAATGGCAACAAAATGGAGATTACCATGTATTCATCTGCCAATGTCAACCAGAATGAGTCCACAGGCATATTGCCAAACTTAATTTTAAAAGAGTGGTCCATCCTTAATTCAACAAGTTGCTCTTGAGTCATTATTGTAAGATTCTTAGCACTTTCCATTGCAGAGGAAATTCAGGGATCCCCGACCCAGTCGAAATCTTCTATTTAGGTTGAAGGAAAATATAGGCTGAATTTTTCTTCCAGACTTTTCAAATGCTCAGAAAAGGCATTGACCAAAATACTACCAATGGGATCTGCAGTGCTTTCCAGGGTGAACATTTCTATTGTGCCTTTTGCTACTTTTTTCACATCAGAGGGCTAACTTAGATCTAAACTCATGCAAGTTTATCCATGCAAGAGACAAGATCCTCATTTCTACCTTGCATTTTCCTGTTCAGTTCATTAAGGTGGTGAAATATATCAGCCAAGTAGGCAAGTTTTGCACACCGTGCCACATCAGCGATTAGGTCCATGTGTGTGGATTCCTCCAAAGCTATCTTGAACTCCTCTCTGAGCTCATACAAACATGAAAAAACTTTTCCATGGAAAAGCCAGGGTATTTCTATGTGAAAAAATAAATTCTGGTTTTCTGCTCCCATTTCCTCACACCACAATGAGAAAAGGCAACATTTTAAGGACTGTGATTTTATTAAGTTCACGATCTTTACTGCTCCATCTAACACTGAAGAAAGTTTTTCTGGCAGTTTTTTGGCCATGACAGCTTCATGGTGCAGGAAACAGTGGGTCACCAGCACATCTGGATTTTGTTCTTTGACCTTGCTTACAAACCTCTTGTCTTTTCAGTCATGGAGGCAGTTCCGTCTGTGCAAACACTAAGACAATTTTTCCAGTGCAATTCTCCCTCCTCAAGGCAGGTCATTGTCACCCTGAAGATTTCCTCTCCAGTCGTGTGACCTGGCAGTTGTCTGCAAAATAAAACATTTTCTTTTATACTATCTCCATAAACATACCTGACATTAGCCAAGAGTTCAGTGTGATTACTGATATCTGTTGAGTCAGCAAGCCACAATGCAAATTTTCCACTTGATTTGATTTTTCTCAGAGCACAGTCTCAATGTCAGCTGAGATCATCAATGTGGCGACTTATATTATATGAAAGGGGAACTTTTGCGATTTCATTGACTGCATTTTCACCTAATGTTACTGTCATCATTTCTTTGCATGTTGGTAAAATTAGTATTTCTACAACTGTATAACGGCTTTTTCACCTTCGCTACAAGTAGCGAAGTAGCTTGCTTCCAGTGGTTTATCAGAAACTGCTACAGTTTTTCATCATTTGCACTTGTTTTTCAGTTTGATCCTTCAAACGCTCAAAAAAATATTTTCCCTTATTGACAAGGGACGGATGTTTCTTGTAAGGAGTCATCACTTGGCATGACTGCATGGCTTGAGAGTTTCTCCCCCCACACACAACACTGTCAAAGACAGCAAGATGGTTCAGCTGTAAATGAAAATCCAAATTGCAAATAACTCTCACCGTAGAGTTGGCTCACCACTTTGACTTTCTTATGTTCATGTTCAGCTTCGTGTGAAGGTGCTAGATTCTCTTTTCTTCAAATATTCGTCCATTTACAAGTCTTCAAATCAAAATTCAGCACTGTTACTTAACAGTTGATAAGAAAACACAGCTACCATGTGACACCACACAATGAGCAAAGCAAGGTCATTTGAGCGTAGCATGTGTAATGTCTGTCTCACATGCATACATCCGAAGAGCAATAGCACAAAATGCAAATTAAAATAAATGAGATTTTTTTTCCCTCCGCACAAGTGACTTTTCCAAAATTCTGTGGCACACCTGTTCGTGCTGTGGCACACTGGTTGGGAAACGCTGATCTATTTTAATTATTGTAGTCCATTCAATCCCTGTTTCCTAGGATTTTCCTAGGATTTTCTTCAGCTTCAGGCATGTTGGGTCGGTTCTGTCTCACATTGATATTTGGTAGCCACTAACACAAATCACCTATTTGTAGTATTCACATATACTATAGTTAGAATGAGAAAAAACTAAGTTCAATACTGAAGACTGAAAAGTAATATGAAGTAGCCAGCTTTATACAGACCCAAATTATATGATGCCCTGCCCACCTTCTAGAAGTTTCTACCTAACAATTCACAACTCCACCAACTTCCATCTCTTCAACAATCAATGGCAGTTGCTTCTGCACAAAAATCACATCCTTTCCCCAATCAGCAATAACCTCCCCATTACAGACAGTGCTATAACTTACTTATTTTTTCTTAATAGGCATAATAAGAACCTTGATTGTTTTCATCACTTCCCTTTGAACTTCTTAGAAAAAGTTAAGGTTTCATTCACAGATTGACACTAGACCCTCAATATGTTACTATTTAAAAAATGTTCAATATATGTTATGTGCACGTGAATACTTCAGTGATCTAGAAGTTCAAAAAATGAAATCCCAAACAAACACAGGAAATCAAACAAACACAGAGTTGCTTTCTTCATGCAAAAATCCAAGTTCTTCCACAGCCCTAAATTGTAGAAGTCACATTGCAATCCAAAATAAAGATTTTATGGATTTCATTTACCAGGACTATGAAAAGGTGTTATACATTGCAATGTAAGTATTATAATATGCATGTCCTCTAGAGTCCTGGACTTTCATCCTTTCCCGTAAGAAATCTTACAAGCTCATACTTTGGAACACTTTATAAAATGCATATGACACCTGCAGAACTTCATATTTACCCAGAAGACCTAGCAGTAAAATTCTGCAGAGCAGGCCCTGTACTTCTTGGGCTTTGGTGCTAATGGGAGCAGACTCCTTGGCATCACTAAATATAGCTAGAAAAGAAGGAGAAGACATGCAAACCAAGCATACACACTCCCTGCCCCCAATATTTTGTTGCTAAAAGAGCAGTAGCAGGTTACAGCTTTACAACTTCAAAAAAACAAAAAACAAAAAAAAACCCTCTGATCAGTACATAGTAACTAACTAAACACTATGAAACATCTTTAATTAACTATCAATTTTTTCAGTTTAGCGAGTTTCTTTACCATTTAATACATTATTATATAAGCAAACAGGTATTAATATTTTAGGATTTTAAAAAAAATGTCTTTCCAAATCTAAGCTAGTTATTAATGCTAGAAGACTTATTTAAGATACAAGAAGGTGGAAAATATATATTTGAATGCATACACTAGCATTGTATTTTGTTTTGACTATGATGCAGGTAGTGCAGCTACAGAATAAGATTTTGATCTTTCCCTTTAATGAAAATAATCAAGTATTTTTTCACAGAATTACAGGTGCTTGATTCTGCAACATTGACTCATTTGAATAGTCCCACTGATTTCAACTGGGCAACTTGCATAAGTACAGATGACTCACATGAATTCAGACTACAGACAGTTCCCAGGTTTGTTCTAAAAGTATTATGGACCCAATCATTAGAGTTGTGGGTACTCTATGCTTCATAGGACTGGGTCCTAAAAATAGTTAAAACTAATGATTTAAAAAAAAAAACACAGATCTTAAATCTGCAGGCCAAATTCTGTACCCATTTTCAGCTAGTACAGATCCATGGTGTGACTGAAAGCAGAAGCTGGTCCCAGCTATTTGTTTTTATTACTAATAATAGCCACATGATAATAAAAAAGTATCTATGTACTTTAAAAAAAAAGGAGAAACTATATTTACTTTGGTGATTACCTGATTGGGTCGTCCTCCTACAATATTGAATCCCAAAGTATCATTTTCTCTTTGTAGCATGATGGTTAATGGCTTAGATTCTCCTCCCTAAGAAAAAAGGGGTGAAATGCTAATTTAAAAAATGTTACATGAAAAGGAATACTTCAAGGGAATGTATCAATGTTCTATAGCTTTTCACTGTGGAAAATGCAATGCAAACAAGCTGAATGGAAAACTCTGATTTAAAATGGTGCTACATACTTATAAATGACACAGGAGTTTACACGATGGAAAAAACAAATACCACTGAAATGTAACAGGAACTTTGAAGAGCCCAAGGACCTGATTTTCCTAGGTGCTGAGCACACAAAACTTTAAGTTAGTGGATCTGGGAGTGCTCAGCATCTCTTGAAATAAGGCCCCAAATGTTTGTGTACCTTTAAAACAAATCCCTGTATATACTAATTACATTAGATATTAAGCTCATGAGGTGAAATCCTGCCCTAGTGAAGTCAATAGGAGTTTTCTCATTGATTTCAATGGAGCCAGGATTTCACCCATATCTCTGCCTCTTATCATTTCCAGCTCCAAAAGCTGGTTCTATACAGATTCCACAGCAATTCAAAGGGGGGGAGGGGAGGAGAGAGAGACACACCTTTTTTTCTCTTCACAGCAAAGTAAAGCAAATAAGCTAGAAAACACACACACAAAAATCCTAGATGTGATTTTATAAGTCACACAATAAAAAATAGTGAAGAAACCAAAGTTAAAAAATAATATATGAAAAAACCTACTTCCTTAGGTAAAAATGGTTAAATAATTTTCTAAACCATACAAAGAAAACTAAAAAGATTATCACAGGCCTTTCTGTGCATAATAATTTAATTTATTTTGAATTTTCACATATAAGAGCAGTTGTATTTCAGGAGACATAATCCCTACAGAAAATTTTTATTCAGCCTGTACTGAGTAAAGTAAGATTGTGTTTTGTCATTCTCTATACATTGGTAAATTTAAGCAATTTTGACAAGTAAAGAAAATGTACATTTTAAAATATTCTGAATATAATAATGAATGTGGATGCACTCTGGTATCCAAACAGATTTTTATTAACTGTGGCAGTGAAGTTTTTTATTACAGCATGATACATTTTAAATTAATGAGGAACATTTTTTACTTTATTGATGGTTTTTCTTCCAAATGAGCGTTTTATGAATTTTCCTTGTCTTTTGCAACATATTTCTCTGAGGCAGTACATACAGCAGCACCTACTGGTAGTGACAAGAAATGATAGATATTGAATCATTACACAAGAGGACTGCCTTCATGTCAATGTGCCAACTTCCTTTTAAAATGTCCTTTTTAAAATCCTGTTCTCTCTCACCTTCTCCCCACATATTACTATTTTTCTTGCGTACTGGGCACTTCACTGCAATCATTGCTGGCTCTCTTCATTCCATCTCGTCATATCTTCCCAGAAGTGAAGCAGATATATGAGCATATCTTCTAAAGCCAACACCCCAACCCCATGGATTAGCCACCAGGAGGAAGTAGAAAAAAAATTAAGTATTCAAGTTCCTAAAACACTAAGTATATTATTTCCAATAAGCCTTGAATTTATCATCTTAATCCTGGACATAAAAATTCTGAGAACTTGAATCAGTGCCCCAAATGTGAGTCTCTTTTATAGCAGTTTGAAGTTCAGCATATCATACTAGTTCAGAAGCCGACCAGACTACGCAAATCTTTTCCTCTAGATTTTACTTCAAAAGAGTCAATAAAGATTTTGGAAGAAAAGTCTCTTGAGTGGCGCTTAAGTTCTATTAAATCACTTCTCACCATGGTTGCAACCAACAATGTCAGACTCTGCACAGCAATCCTTCAGACAGGAATTAAAGCTTTACAGAACAAACCCTTTAGCATGTTAAGCCATCTCACCAGTAAAATGTGTCTGTTTATTCAATCAAAAGCAGGCAATTCAATAAGCAATGCCATCTGATTTGGCAAAGGGCTGAAGCAGCAGTGCTGGTCTCTAATGTCAAAACTGCCAATCATTATGCCCTTCTCCAAAACTAAAGACATTTCTGTGTCCCTGCAGAACTGTTCCTAAACTATAAACTATTATAATGTTTTTAAACAACAAACTGTTTCCCAAGCTACTTCTTAATAATGTAATTATAAGAAAAAAATCTGTTAGCTCCATATTTATCTAAAACTGGAACCCCATCTAAAGAAAACACAGTACCAGCATTAATAAGGTCACACCCAGCTGGATGAATTGTGGTCTGATCTGGACACCCTGCCCCGGAAGATTTGCATTCAAATTTGTTTATTGTCAGCTAAATTGAAGCCCTTTCCTCTCACTTGTGTTTCCCTCTCACTCCAGACAAACCTGACATGAGATCCTCATCCAAACTGAGTCACTGGGAACTACCAGAGGCTGCTGGTGTGCAACCCTTAGAGCCGCCAGATTCTTAAACTACAAAAGGAGACATGAAACACGTAACCTAAAAAGACTCATGTAATGTATGACTGCATTTTAGGCTCTTCGTTTGCACTCTTAAAGAAAATGAGAGAGCCAGAAAGAATCTGCTGAAACTGCTTTCACAGCTCTTGAAAGATGACGAGTTTTCCAGGCTGAATGAATGGGGGGATGAAATGTAAAAGTTTGATTTACATCACTTTAACTGTTTCCGGACTTTTCAAGCATCGGCACAACAAGAGAGAGCTAGGTTTTAGGTTGCTGAGAGTGGCACTAACCTGCCATGTGTTAACTGACTGCCTCTCTGCCTTTGGGGGTTTTCTAGGGGACCGCACCAAACTGCAGGGGCTGAAAGTGCAATCCCATGTCCAGGTGCAGTGTGGTGGGCAGAGGCTACAGTGTGTGTCAGCTCGATTTGTATTTGCCAAAAGCGACCACACAAGTAGGGATGGACTAAATGCTACAAAGGGTCCAGTCTCTGCTCGGGTAGGTCTGCTGACTGCAGCAGAGTTTGGCTTGCAGAGAATCTGGTCCCAAGTCGATAGGGTCGTTGGCAGTATCGCCCATGAGCTGATAGCACAGGGGCTGGAACTAGGGGTGCTCCCGCACCCCATGGCTTGAAGTGGCTTCCATCACATACAGGGTTGACAGTTTGGTCCAATGGCTCTCAGTACCCCAACTATGCAAATTGTTCCAGCGTCCCTGTCTGCCAGGCACCCTCCAAGGAGCAGCCTTGGCACAGAGGAGATCACAGTGTAAAGACAAACAGCCGGGTCACCCCACACCAAACAGCGGGCTGAGGGGAAGGGGGCTGCTCACTTCAGAGCCCGCCAGGCTGGGCTCCTGCGGCCCCCAGCCCGCTCACTCCTTCACTCACCTTGCAGGGGTGGCTGCCGGCCAGGTTCCTGGTGATGCTGCTGATGTGGCTCATGTACTGGTTGAACTTCACCTGGTACCTGAGCGCCGTGAGCTGCACCTCGCTCTGCAGCGCCGCGAGCTGAGCCAGCAGCGACTTCTCCCTCTTGCTCCACTTCAGGGCCTGTCGCTTCAGCTCCTGCTCCAGGCTGGCCCTCTGGCCTTGCAGGCTGCTGGTCTGGCTGCGCAGCGCCCGCAGGCAGCAGTGCCCCCCGCCCGGCTGCGCGCCCCCCGCCAGGTCCCGCTGCAGGAGCACCAAGCCGCAGCCCTGCTGGCAGATGCCGGCCGGGCGGTGCTCGCAGCTCTCCCGCATGTGCGCGTCCACGTCCTTCAGGCTGAGCACCTCCGGGCAGCCCTTGTGGCGGCACCGGGCCGGGCTGTAGTCGCACATCTCGACGTGGGCGGCCAGCTGGTGGAGCCGCACGGTCCGGCCGCAGCCCCGCGGGCTGTAGTCGCACTTGATCTCCAGCTTCTGGATGAGGCTCCTGAGCGGCAGCACCTGGTGCAGCTCCTTGGCCGAGATGGGCTGGCACTGCAGGGGGCACAGGCGCCGCTGCACCGCCCAGGGCAGCAGGCAGCCGGCGCAGAAGACGTGCCCGCACGGCGTGGACAGCGGCTCCTCCAGCACCTTGCTGCACAGTTTGCACTTGAGATCCGGGTCCACGGGCTCGGCAAAGCGATCCAGGTCAAAGCCCATGGCTGGCGGGGGGGCAGAGCGGGCTGGGAGCACAGCGGGGGGAGCAACTTTCCAGGGGCGGCGGCGGCTGCTGCTGCTTCTCCTGCCAGCCCGGCTGCTGATGCAGGCAGCGCAGCTCGAACTTCCAAGGAAGGGGGGGGGGGGGTGAAGAGGGGCAGGGCAGCGCAGAGTTTGTTTGGTTTGAAGTTTTCAGCTGCTCACCATGTCCCCTGACCCTCCCGTATTAACTCTAATAGGAGCTACAGCCCAATACCGCCCACCACCACCGCCCTTTCGTTGCATCCCTCCTAGAAGGGAAATGCAGC
Organism: Chrysemys picta bellii; assembly: GCF_011386835.1. NCBI lineage: Eukaryota > Metazoa > Chordata > Testudines > Emydidae > Chrysemys > Chrysemys picta. The sequence continues at coordinate 54,874,642 of NC_088791.1, read as the reverse complement.
AGGACGAGGAGGGAAGAAGCTGAGATCTGCCAGCCTCAGACTCACGCCTGCAGAATGAGGGGAAAGCAACCACGCCAGCTCCCTTCCCTGTGCAGGAGGAGAGCCAGGAAAAGGGGTGGGGGGATATGCACAAAAAGGGCAGAAGGGAGCTGCTGGCATGCCAGGCAGACGATAAGCCCACACACAAAGTTGGAACTGTTTCACTCCCAGAGATCTTCTCCTTGGCCCTCTGGGGTGCTTGGCTGCTGGGACATTCCTCCCACCCACCAGCAACAGTAGCTTAAAGTCTTTTTTATTATGTCTCTTAGAAAAGGGAGTGAAAAACAATCCCAAATTAAGTGGCAGAAAACCACTGGAATTACAGGTTATTTGGGTAGCTAGTGTAGGGAGCACAGAGTAAGGGAAGGGCTAGTTGCCCAGCTGGAGATGTGGCCTGCTGGAGGGCTTTCCCCTGCAGCTATAGTGGCTCAGAAATCATGGGAGGAGGACTCTCATTACAGTCCCAAATTTATGCACAGCTCTTCGGACTGTTGTTTAAGGCTGGATTGTGAAAATGTGAGCGAGGAAGACTGTCTGGTTGCTGAAGAGAAGAAGCATTTTAAACTCCCTGCACTGATTTCTTTCTTTCTTTCATTTTTACTCTGCTCCTCCTTTTTGGGGCTGTTCCCCACCTTTGCAACTGAAAGCAGTGTAGATTGGTTGGATGCTAAAGCAGTAAATGGTACCAGGCCAAAAAAATGCCATCAGTGAGGTGGAGTTGTTTGTAGATCTCCCTTAAACAACAATACATGTATAAAGAATGCTGCCATTTTAAGAACAACCAAATATGTGAAAATCTGGAAATTCATCATTAAGGATCAGTTACCAACCTGACTTCTGCCCCTGCATCGCTGCACACACCCAGCAAAATATATTGAAGTGTGAAACCCATAACATGTTCACCACATGACTTTACTATGGAAAGCATAGGACCAGATTGAGCCTCCCAGGAGGGAGCAGAGAAAGATCTGGGAGGTTTCCTCAGTTAACTGGATCAGGGGTGTGGCAGGCCTAGCCCACGCTGCAAGGGCCAGTAGAGGCTGGTGCAAGATTCACACATCTCACGGCATTTGCTGGTAGTTACAGCTATCCATGTGGCACCACAGTGTCTTCTGACCAGTGGAGACCGCTGCCTCTGCCCTCCTCGGTTTCTAGCCATCATGGCTCCAACAAAGCCACTTAAGTATTTCTGAAGAGAAGACATGAGAGGCACTGACATTGTGTCAACTATACCTTTCCCATGCCGAGAGGGGAATCCTGCACAGAAATGTCCCTAGGACACATTTCAGATCAGAGATCTCAGCTACACCTACCCACACACTTCATCATAATTGACAGTACACCACAAATACAGACCAAAATGTATGCAATCCCCTTACTGAGCACCCTCAACAAAACTACCATTTACCATGTCTGACTTTCCATGTGAGAACCACAAATGTGACCTTCACCCTATTATCATTCTACAAAAATTAAACTGTACCAATGTACAGCCTCCCAGCTTAGGCAAAACACCTTATTAAGCCATCCACAACATTTAATTGAAGATCCAAATTACCTTCCTTTACCCAAAGAGAAGATGATATCCAACTATAACGGTGTACACACTACGCATATAAAATAAAATTACCTCATGAACTCAAACACTAAGCATCCAGTTCTGCCACTCTTTCACAGTTTTATTCCTCAAGTATTTCCATTGATTTCAGTGGCACTTCTCAGAAAGTAAGGTACTGCTCAGTAAAAGTAGGGGTGTCGGCATCAGCCCCAATGTGAAGGTTATAGCAACTGACCAGCACCTATATTTCCTTAATCTATTTCTGCACCTTATTATCAGTCCCAGCTTCTCTTTTGGGTTGCTTCCTTGGTTTCCTTACCTAGAGCTTAGAGTGAGCTGGGTGGCCCAGAAACTCAGACATGGATGAAATAAGAACTATGAGATGGGTCTTGTGTGAGTCAGTTGCTCGTGAAGAGGTGATGCAACCATGCATACCATGCAGCACTGTTGAAAGCCAGGCCAGTTATTTAAGTGCACAAATGAAGGTTTAATAGCCTAGCTTTAGGCACCCATTTTTTAAAAATATTGGCCTTTGTTTCTTTAGTTAGCTCTCAGTTCCATCCCTTACCAACCTTTCAGTGCATCGTTGTTCCAAGTAGATTCGTTCTTTCGGTCCTCAGAGAAAGAGGGACAAGGACTTCAGATGAGACCTGGCTCATATCAAAAACACTTCAATGGGAGATCATCCAATATAAACTAAGTTATAAAACTCAATTTCCATGCACCATTATCAAAGCACCATGAAGAAAGATAAACACACACACAGCAGGCACTCATGGTGAGTGGTACCATATGAGTACATAGATATGTAACCCTTCTGCCAGGTGGAGCCATCAGCAACAAGGTCCAGGTTCAGTATCTAGGGGTTCCTTTTCAACAATACAACACAAAACCAGCTCAAGCCCCCACCCAGTGACCTGGGACAATTACACACTACCCCCTGGGTGCCTCTAAGAGGCAATACTTCCCCTCTCACAAGCACAGAGTCTGAGTGTAGAAAAAAATTTAATAAAAGGAGGGAAGTAACTCAGAATTAATTTGGGAAAACACTGCAACTAGGATTCATAAACATAAACCATGAGCAAAAGACCCACACCTCAAGTAAGTTGGGCAGTGTCCTTTTCCCCTCAGGTTCTTAAGTCCAGCAACCCAAAAGTCCCTTTAACATGCCTGTCCTTTCTCTGCACCCCACTCACAGTTGCTGTCTTTGGCCAGTGCATCCCCAGCATTCAGAGGTTCATCCGCAGAGTTCATCTCCCACCCTGGGTGGAAGAGGAGGGGGGTAAGGAGGCACCTTACACACTCCACTGATTGGGCATTCACTCATTGCCCCAACAGCTGACTGCCGCACATCTCTGCCGGGCTCTGCTCTGGCTCTCTCTGCCAGCTACCCTGCTGGCCACACCTCTTCACCAGCCACCCACTCACCAAGATGTCTTCAGGGCCACCACTTAACAGAGCTCTCAGTGATTTCAGCTGTTAGTGGAGGAGCCTGGGCAATCTCTTGCAATAGAGACACTGTCCCAAAGTAGGTTTAATACTTAGACCTAGGTCTCAGTGATTTCAGTTCTACAGCATTCAACAAGACTCTCAATTGAGTCTAAATTAGGTTTTTTATTATACCATGGAGAGAAACCAGGTCAAATAGTATCTAGGGCCCTTAAATGGGACCCATCCTCTCTCTCAACTCATTAGAGCCCATGTGCCCCCTTTGGAGCCCATGTCCCCTGCCTAGCAAGTGCCGTTCAGTTGAGGGTGAGTCCCTCCATTAGGATATGCCAGGTACAGTTTTGCTGCCCTCGGTTCACACAACAAGGATAACAACCCTTTATTACTCCTGCCCCAATAACAAGGAGACTGGGGATCCAACACCAACCATAAGTGATCATTTGGGTAAGCAATCCATCATGCTGAGCACCTAGGCAGGGTGGGTGTGTCCATGCAAACGAGATCAGCTCCTGAACTCCTTTTCCACAGCTCTCCATATCAGGGGAGAGCTAATTCAGACTCTGCTTACAGACAGAAACATCTCCCACACACTGGTTTGGGATTATGCTATGAAGATTTTGGAGCTTCTAGAACAGGATCCAATCCTACTGGTTCCTGTATCATAAGGAAAAACCCATGAACAATACAGCACATTCATTGTTGGCCATTACAATTCATAATTTGCCTCAAAGAGGGCAGCTCATTCCAACCCATTTTGGACCTGTGAGGCTTCAATATCTAGACTTGTTACTTCCATGGAGCTCATGTTCATGACATCACCATAGTGGTGAAATAGGGAAAATGGCCAATAACTGTCACTCTACGATGTCTTGCTTCACTCATGATCCCTAGTTCCAGTTCCAAGAGCTATGAATCACTTGGTAACAGATGTGCCTCATATCATGGTCATTCTTTCAGTAATTTCATACATATTTAACTAGCTCCACCATATTCCCTCACTCTCTCTGACATGGAGCTTGTAGGGTACTGGAACTCAGGTTGCTGCAAAAAGGGTGGGCATTAACTTTCATAGTTTCATGCACAGACACACACACTCTCCTTGAAGGGAGGCTCCAGGGAAAACACTCTGGTTGCAGGAGTTCTTTGGTAGCATGGAAGAGCACGCAGCCTAGGGTGACCAGACAGCAGATGTGAAAAATCGGGACAGGGGTGGGGGGTAATAGGAGCCTATATAAGAAAAAGACCCAAAAATCGGGACTGTCCCTATAAAATCGGGACATCTGGTCACCCTAACGCAGCCCAAGGTCACTAGAGAGGTGTGGAGGGCGGTCAGGCAGCAATATAAAAGTAAGAGCTCTATATTGGTATAGCTCTTGCCTCAGGCAGGTCTAAGTGTAAAACATACAACTGTTTCCAAAGGCAACTGCTCAAATGGAAAAATTTCAAGATAACCTGTAAATTGAAAGTCATGGGGTGAAAGGATATGGCCCTCTTGAAACATCTAAACAGACTTATGTGCCATGCTGGGAAGGAGCTGGTAGTTGTGGCACATGCAGATACCAATGACATAGGGAAAGGTAGGACAAAGGTACTGGAGGCCAAATTCAGGTTGCTAGGTAAGAAATTAAAATCCAGGATCTCCATGGTAGCATTCTCTGAAATGCTTCCAGTTCCACATGCAGGGCCAGTTATTCAGGCAGAACTCAATGTGTGGATGAGACAATGGTGTTTGGAGGAGGGATTTAAGGTTTCTTAGGAACTGGGCAACCTTTTGGGAACATAAGAGCCTATACAGGAAGCATGGGCACCACTCAAAAATGGAACCAGATTGCTGGTTCTAGAGGAATTTTTAAACAAAGGGTAGCGAAAGCCGACAGGTTCAGACAGACACATCCCTTAGGGGAGGATTCATTGAAGGGGATAATCGATATCCTAGTAAAGAGGAGAGGATAGAAGTTGATAAAGTACAGGTAGGAACTGAAGAGACAGACAATATTTTTGTTTGTTTTAAAAAGAGTCCTCCCCATTCAATTGCATCACATGAAGGCAGACAACTCAATACTGACAAATTTTATAAGTGCTTGTATACAAATGCAAGAAGTCTGAATACTCAAATGCGTGAACTTGAGTGCCTAGTATTAAATGAGGATATTGATAGAATAGACATCACAGAAACTTGGTGGAATAATGGGACATGGTAATACCAGGGTACAAAATATATAGGTATGACAGAGTAGGTCATGCTGGAGGGGCAGTGGCACTGTTTGTGAAAGAAAACAAAGTCAAATATAGTAAAAATCTTAAATGAATCAAATAGTGCCATAGAATCTCTCTGGATAGGAATTCCATGCTTGAATAATAGGAGTATAGCAGAAGGAATATACTACCAACCGTATCACCAGGATGATGATGGTGACTGTGAAGAGAGGGTACACAAACAAAAAACCCAGTATTAATGGAGGATTGCAACTGACTGAGAACATGTACCACTAATGACTGCATCTTGGAACAGTCCTGGAACCCACAGAGGGAGAGGCAATTCTTGATTTAGTCCTTATTGTGTCACAAGTTCTGGTCCAAGAGGTGAATATAGCTGAACTGCTCAGAAATAGTGACAATAATGTAATTTATTTTAACATCCCTCATGGGGGGAGAATACCAAAGAAACCCACCACAGCAGCATTTAACTTCAAAATGGGGAGCTGTGCAAAAATGAGCAGGCTAGTTAAATGGAAATTAAAAGGAGCAATCACAAGAGTGAAATGCCATTAAGCTGCATGGTAACTTTTTAAAAACCCCATAATAGAGTCTCAAACTATTTGTATATTCCAAATTAACAAAACAAAACAAAAACAAAACAAAAGTAAGAGGACCAAAAAAAAATGCCACCATGACTAAAAAGCAGGGTAAAAGAGGCAGTTATAGACAAAAAGACAGCTTTTAAAAATTGGAAGTCAAATTCTACTGAGGAAAATAGAAAGGAGCATAAACTCTGGCAGCAAGTCAAATGTAAAAGTATAATTGGGCAGGTCAAAAAAAGAATGAGAGTACAAACTAGCAAAAGTACATCGGAAGCCTGCCAAACAATTATTGGGGCCACTGAACGATTGAGGTGCTAAGGGAGCACTCAAGGAAGACCAAGCCATTGCAGAGAAACTAACTGAATTCTTTGTATTGGTCGTCACTCCACAGCATGTGAAGGAGATTCCAAAACCTCAGCCATTCTTTTGAGGTAACAGATCTGAGGAACTGTCCCAGGTTGAGGTTGTAAGGGAGATTTTGGAACAAATTAATAAATTAAATGGTAATAAATCACCAGATCCAGATGGTATTCACCCAAGAGTTCTGAAGGAACTCAGATATATAACTGCAGAACTACCAACGGTAATATGTAGCCTATCGCTTAAATCAGCCTCTGTAGCAGATGACTGGAGGATAGCTAATGTAATGCTGATTTTTTTAAAAGGCTTCAGAGGTGAAGCCTCTTACTGGCAATTACAGGCCAGTAAGTCTAACTTTTTGAAACTATAGTAAAGAACAGAATTATCAAACACATAGATGAACACGATATGTTGGGAAAGAGTCACTACGGCTTTTGGAAATCATCCCTCACCAATCTATTAGAATTCTTTGAGGGGGAACAAAAAACATGTGGACAAAGGTGATCCAGTGGATATAGTGTACTTGGACTTTCAGAAAGCCTTTGGCAAGGTCCCTCACCACACACTCTTAAGCAAAGTAGACAGTAATGGGATAAGAGAGAAGGTCCTCTCCTCAATCAGTAACTGATGGTTAAAAGATAGGAAACATATGGTAGGAATAAATGATCAGTTTTCACAGTGGAGAGAGGTAAATAGTGGGGTCCCCCAAGGAACCAGTGCTGTTCAACAGCAGGTTTAAAACAAACATAAGGAAGTACTTCTTCCACACAACACATAGTCAACCTGTGGATATTGTGAAGGCCAAAAATATAACGGGTTCAAAAAAGGATTAGATACGTTCATGGAGGATAGGTCCATCAATGGCTATTTGCCAAGATGGTCAGGGACACAACTTCATGCTCTAGGTCTCCCTCCAATTCTGACTGCCAGAAGCTGGGACTGGATGACAGGGGATGAATCACTTGATAAATTGCCCTGTTCTGTTCATTCCCTCTGAAGCATTTAGCACCTGTCACTGTTGGAAGACACAATACTGGCTAGATGGACCATTGGTCTGATGGACCAGTATGGCTATTCTTATGTTATTATGAAATCATGTTTCCATTGAACTCAGTGGGAAAACTCCTATTGACTTAAATGGGGCCAAGATTTCACCCATGGAGTTTCAACTCCCAAACTTGGGAATAAACCATGTATTTTCTTTTATTGTAATCCATAATTATTTCACTTCATAGTGCATCTGAACAATTTCAGGGCCAGATTCTTCTGCCAGCTACAACAATGTAACTGGGATAACTACACTACAGTCAATGGGATTTGGGGGTGCTATTAAAACTTATTATCATGAATGTTAGAGGATGGCATATTATAAGATTTCAGAGCAAATATTATGTCTGTCCATGTTGTTATTGAGAAGCACCTCAGAAGGTATCTTTTTCTCACCCATATTAATCTTAGCAAGCAATTTTTCTGAACCACACTCTATATCATTGCAGCACTTTAAGAGCTTAAGACATCATCCCTAAAATGGGCAGGTAGAAATATAGTCTGAAGCCTCCCAATTGCTTTCTGAAGACTGGACAAATATTTCCATTCATCAGTGCAAGCAAGAAACTCTTCCAGACAACAGCAGCCTTTGAGTAAGGAAGTTTACACAGCTAAAATGATGGTTATTTATACTGTTCATTGATGCACAGAGATGTGATATATTTTCGACTTAATTAAGCTTGGTATCCAGGAGCAGCTCTAGCCATTTTGCTGGCCAGGGTGGAAACATTTGCAATGCACCTCTCCAGGAGGTTGGCCAAAGAAAAAGGCTGGCAAATCAGGAGAAAGCAAGAATGGCCGGCCAATCAGAGTGGAGAGGGGGGAAAAAAAGCCCAATGGCACAGCGCTTCAGCACCCTTTGGAAGTTGGCACCCAGAACAACCTCCTTGTTTGTCCACCCCTAGAATTGACCCTCTTGGCATCAAATGTGTTAGAAATCAACTTACAGCAACAGGGTAAATGAGAGCAATTCTTAGAATGTAAGTCAATAAGGGAGCTGGATTTTATCCACAGCTTGTGTGACTTTGGGCATGTCACATAACCACTTTTTGCCTCAGTTTCTTCACATGTAAAATGGGGATAATTCTATCTACCCTATTTCACAGAATTGTCTGAGGCAGCTGATAATTTAAGGCTCATGGGGCTAAGCCAAACCACAGGCAATATGGCCCAGATCCTCAAAGTTATTTAGACTCTTAACTTCCATTGAAATAAATGAAGACTACTAAATGACCCGCCCAAGGTCACACAGTAAGTCTGTGGCAGAGCAGGGACTTGTATTCATGCATCAGGTTAGTGCCCTAACTACTGGCCCATCCTTCCTCTTTCTTCAGGAGACTTTTGTTGGGGCAAAAGCTGCTTCCGACCCTGGAAGCTTCAGTGGGTGCCCTTTACCTGACTCCCACCAGGAACTTCTGGTGGAGGTGGAGCTGGAGCTGGAGCTGCAGAGGGTGGGAGGGGATAAATAGGTTCTCAACCAAGAGGGGACTGAACCAAGGAAAATAAAAAACTAATAGAAATTGGGAAAGGCATTCTGAACAAAGAGGGAGTCAGGTTAGGGAGCAGGGTTGATTGAGGGTGAAAGGTGGTGAGACTGGGGAGAGGAGAAGGTTTCAAGTGAAAGGGGTGTGAGTGAATGAATGATGGTTGGGGCAGGGAGACAGTAGGGGGAGCTAAGATGGTAAGAGGTTGAATTGGAGGAGCACATTGGATATGTGTACAGTTGCTTTAAATCTTTAGCCATACAGCTGGGAGGATGGGAGAGTGGGAGTTTACAGGCAGAAGCCCTGGGGTGAAGCACAGAAACAAAAGTTTTTGGGATAATACTCCTATAAAGTTCCTTGTTCAGTGTTAAAGGAAAGCCACTCTTTCTATGATGCTTTGCCATTGTTACATGACAGGAGAGTGGGAAAGAAGAGAGAGGAGAGGCCAAGACTGGATAAAAACAGGGCTGCCAAGAGTCACACTACTCACATGACACACACATTTGTTAACCCTGTAAATGCATTCCTATAGCCCAGCTGGATTGTAACTCAGCTGTCTTCATGCAGCCTGTCTGCCTTTCCCATTGCTGCTCCCCCTTCTGGACCAGAGCAGGGAAGGAGCAGCCAGGAAGAGATGTAGCAAGAGGAGCTGGTAGTAGCAGTGGGTAGCAGGCTAGCTGGCAGGGACAGAAAGTGAGGGGACTTAATACTGGCCCCAGGCTCCCCTGGCTAGCCTCAGATCCCCAGACAAACACCACCCATCCACCTGTTCCAGCACTGCCAGACATCACAGCTCCTATCCAATCCCAAGAACCTCACAACCTGACCACCTGCCCCAGACATATCCTGACAGCAGCCAGCTACTCCCTACATGGTACCCAGATACCCCAGGCCTCCCACATACTCCAAGCACCTCAGATACCCGAACAATCCCAAACCCCCTCCAACACCCAATCAACTACCCCAGGCCCACTAAACACCCCCTCCATTCCCCCCATACACACTTGCCCCCAATATCAAGCTGTGTGCAGCTCCATAGTCAGCCCTCACCATTGCCTGGGATAGGGTATATTGACCATAAACTGAAATGTATATGTAAATATGCAATTGAAGTTATTAAATCATTTACATAAAATGTTATACATGGAGCTGCAGAAAATTTTGCAGCTCGGAGAAAACAGGAAAGAAGTTGAAGAGGGGTAAATACTATGTTCTGCCAACCTGCCCTTTAAAACAAAGTGTCAACTTTTTGCATTCTAAAAGGGTGAGGTTAGTGGAAGAGGTGTACTCTTTTCTTCCTGCTTCTCTGCCAACTTCCCTAATCTCCCACCAAATCCCTCCCTTGTGCTACCTGGGTTTTCACTTTGAAAATCTAGTTACCTCTGGAACTCATTGCCATATGATGTCTTTGATGACAAGAGGTTAGCAGGGTCCAAAAAAAAAACGATGAGTTATATGGCTAATGAGATCATCCACAATGACATTAGAGGAAATACAAACAAATTAAGGGATATAAAATCTCATGCTTTGGGGTATAAGCAAAATTCTAACTGAAACTGTTCTAAGTTGAGCTCAGAAAGTACACTGGATACAAGAAAGCAGAACTCATGAAAGTGGCTTAAATCGGACTTTACACACACATCCTCCTGAGCTGCACAGAGTGCAGCTTTGGTGTGACCCATAATCTGGCATGTCATTTCTTAAAACCAATGTTAAACTAGGCAGTACTCGTCTCCCTTTCATGCATTATTCTCAAAGATGGGAAAGTGGATAGCTGAAGGATTAGTAATGGAATTTGGAACCTTTCATCTCCAGGTCACCACTTAGAATTTAGCTTTGGGACAGTAGTGCCTTCACTGGTCTATCTGGTGGAATGAGTATGTGATAATATATGAAATGAATTGGCAGTCTCAGTCTATTTCCTCGTGCACTGGTGTCCACTTTATAAAACCACCACAATGACTGGCATTAAATGGAACTCTGGTTGCAAATTTCAGATGACAGACGAAGGACTGATGTGAAAATGAATTACCTTCCCACCACTAGAGATATTCCGTCCAGAACAGGGATGAGGTTCACTGGCAGGAATTGCCCTGGCTATGCAGAACATGTTTAATGAATAAACACAAGGCTTCAGTCTCTAAGGCTGTCTTTACAAACACTTAATTTGCTTAAAAATCCAAAAATGAAAAAACTGTCACCTTGCATACTCTTAGCAAAATCAAAGACAAACCACTGAGTGATAGAGAGGCAAGAATTCAACTTCTAAACAGGAATATTCTCAAGCTGATAATGGCTGAGATTGCAATAGTGCCTTTTTGTTGTATATCTGCATTTTTCATATTGCACTAGCCAATGCTAAATTGTACAGGGTGTAGAAAACCATCATTACCTGTAACATTAACATAATTAAAATACCCATGTTTGCCCATCCATCAATAAAGAAAAAAAAGAAGTGAAATGTGTTCAAAAGCATAAATGAGAGATCTCGAGTGAAATATGAAGAAATAAAAAGGGGGGAAATGTGGGAATGTGTGTGGTAGGATTTTCAGTCCTTTTACTTAAATCCTTGGATTAAAGCCTTTGAAATTAAATTTAAATACCATGGCCACCAGAATGTGGTTGGCCGGAGTCCAAACCAGGCAAGCAGCCTGAGGAATGTGTGAAGAGAATTATGATTACATTATGCAGTTTAACAAGATGCTGGCAGAAAAAACACATTTAGAGAAAAATATGACTAAAAACTGAAAGAAACCATTTTAAAAATAAATTAAAGTATAGTTATAAAAGTGTAGAAGAACACATGCATACAAGCACTGTTTTGCCATTGTTTCTCTCCTGTCAGGTACAGTATAAGTTTGGAAACAGGAAAAGGGTAGAAACAAAAGAAGCATGACAAAATGGGTGTCTCAAGGTTCCTATGGATCCTGGGATGAAGACATCAGAATGTGGTATTGCTTTGACTGTCGCATTAGTCCTTTGCAAATCCAGGTTTTGGAATATCTAGTTCAGCCTCTCTTCTTAATCTCTGTATATTTTTAAAAAAGAGATTAAACACAAAATGATCAGGCAGCACACGCCACTCTATCAATATTCCTCATATGAAATGTGAGCTACACACTCCAAACATTTAATGACCCCGAGGTCAGTCCCTTTGAGACCAAGCCTGTGTTAACTCCAATAATGCACTATTCAGTGGATGTGGGAGGGGGCAAAGACGCCTGTATTTCCATATTTAATGTAAGTTTTATATTCTAGCAAGAAAACTCAGAAATGATGGCACTTCTTCCGTTAGACAGTTATGAAATTAATGTGTTTAAAATGATCTAATTGTCTTTGTATCTGCATGCAGAGAGAGCAAGGAAAACCATGAAACAGTGTGTATAGACAATTTATTATAGTAACACAGAAAACATCATAGAGCTATAACTGTTTTAAGCAAGGGGAGAGGCTATTCCAAGCAGGCAATATGTTTGTTTTTTGTAATTTTTTTCCTGCTCCTTGTCTGTTTTACGGGCCTTTCTTCATTTTTTCCTCTAAGCCATAGCTTACTGAAGTTTTCACAAATTACTTATCAGAGTCAATGTTTATAAGACACCAGAAATAGCTGCGCTTTCTAATACCAGGTGTAAAACTCAGCTCATTTCAAACATTTTCTCCGTCTACAGTTTTATTTATTTAATTAGGATTTAGGAATCATCATCGTATAAGGTAAAAACATAACCTATCATGTAATAAGAATATATTTTTAAAAATATTTAAAATACTAATTCCATCAATTTCACTGTCACCAGCATCAGCAAATATAAGTGGAACCTTTTCCCAGCTGTAATTTTTCCTCAGTATGTATTGCGACAAAGTTCCTCCTCTACCTTGGTGGGTCCAGCGCTTATTGGCGGATTTGCTCGCCTGACAGATTCACCATGTGGGTCAGGAAACAGCCCAGAGACCTTCCCCTCTGGTAGAAGCCACAGTCCAGGTCAATTCCTCCTGTGTCTGATCAGGAGTTGGGAGATTTGGGGGGAACCTGGACCCGCCCTCTACTCCAGGTTCCAGCCCAGGGCCCTGTGGACTGCAGCTGTCTAGAGTGCCTCCTGTTACTGCTGTGTGACAGCTACAACTCCCTGGGCTACTTCCCTATGGCCTCCTCCCAACACCTTCTTTATCCTCACCACAGGACCTTTCTCCTGGTGTTTGATAATGCTTGTACTCAGTTTTCCAGCAATATGTCTTCTCACTCTCAGCTCCTAATGCCTCTTGCTCCTAGCTTCTCACATGCTCACCACTAACTGAAGTGAGGTCCTTTTTAAACTCAGGTGCCCTGATTAGCTAGCCTGTCCTAATTGATTCTAGCAGTTTCTTAATTGGCTCCAGGTGTCTTAATTATCCTGCCTGTCTTAACTGGTTCTAGCAGGTTTCTGATTACTCTAGTGCAGCCCCTGCTCTGGTCACTCAGGGAACAGAAAACTACTCATCCAGTGACCTGTATATTTGCCCTCTACCAGACTCCTTACCCCACTGGTTTGGGTCTGTCACAGTATCCATGATCTTCTGCTACTTAACATAGACCTCCTTGCTGTACCACCCCCATACCCCTCAGGCTGTGAAGCCAGGACTCATAGGCTCTGTGCGATAATATTACCTTATCTAACAACCAGTAAGAAAACAGTGACCCTTTCTGTGGAGATAGTAGGTGGGCAAGGATTGGGATCCCTATCCTCTCTCCTCATACCCTAGACCCATGCAGAGCCAGGTATGAGTCTGTGATGGTTCTGTGGGGATGGCTTTCATGTGGGAGAGAGGAGACCCATGTGTACAGGTGACCTTCAGTGTTCAGATCAGTGTAGGAAACCATCTTTATATGGGCAAGAAATAAAGGCTTACCAGTCTTAATACTAACGATGTTTCTGTGCAGATAAATGGCTGAAAGTTCAGATGTTCATATTTTATATTTTATTTTTATATTTTATATTTTAGGGAGTAAAAATCAAGCTGAAAGGCTTCTGAGACAACACTCACACAAAATTTCAGTGTGTCCTGCTTCTAGAGCAGTGGTGGGCAACCATTGACTGGGAATGGTGAACCACGGCCACTGGGAGCTGCGGGCTGCCATGCCTGCGGACGGTCAATGTAAACACTGTCTTATGGCCCGCCAGCGGATTACCCTTACGGGCTGTGTGCAGCCAGCAGGCCGCAGGTTGCCCATCACTGATCTAGAGGGAATATGAGTGCTGAATCATCAGTTTTTTCGTATCCTATTTTAATAGCTCTGGTCCTGGGTTATACAGAAAGGACTGATGTGCCTGAAATGAGAAGAAAAAAATAAAGCGAACTTTTATGGACCCAAAAAGTTTCAATGTGACTTCAATTTGATGAGAAACTCAAGTTGTCCCTTACTTTATCCAAAACAAGTTTTCCTGTCTTTTCTGAGATTTAAAGACACTCTAGCCTATCTGATGAACTATTAATAGCCCACATATGGACAAGTGAAAGCATTTTAATCTGCCTATAATCTATGGTATTTCTAAGATGCCTGTCACCCTGGCCTCTAAATGGATTAAACTGACAAAATACAAAAATATGTTTGTTCCTCCGATTTAGTCAGTAGATCAAGCACATGGCACACTGACTATCTCTGATGTAACAACAATAATTTTCTAATGAGTAGCACCTGTGCTAAGGATTCACATGTAGAGCAGCCTGATCATCTTGTTTTGATACATGTTATCAGGAGGTTAATATTGCTGCTGCCGGCTTCATTATTTCATGGTTAATTTTTGTGTTTTCAAGAACATAACCTGATTTACAGAGTTGCTGAGTGCCCGCAATGCTCACTGAGGTCAACTGGGAGTTGTGCGTGCTAAGTACCTTAGAAAAATCAGAGCAATAATGTGTAATTTAGGGCTAAATCCTATACAGCTTGATAAGTGCAAAATCTGCCATTGTCTTCTAAGGGATGCTCATATGGATAGGGTAAGCAGGGTCTGGTTCCTACTTATGTTTTATACTAGATCAAGGGACTGGAAACTATTTTATATTCACCTGCAATTTTACTCTAAGGATTTTGATTTTTATTTTTTAAAAGAGGATACATAAACTCCAGCTTGAGAGACCTTATTATATCATCTTAAATAGGAAATTCTTTAGGGGAAGTATGTTATCAGGTTCATGCAGAGACATGGCTTTAAATTTATTATAGTTCATTTTAAAACCAGAAAATTTGCCACAATTAATAATCATCCAAACTCAAAAAAAACCTGAAATCCCTGGTAGGTAATACATATTAATATACCATCAGCATAAAATGCCAGTTTAAATTCACTGATGCCAGTCTCTATCCCAGGAGACGCTGAAGCAGAGTTAAGAGCTTCTGTCAAGGCTGTAATGTTGATGTAAGCAGCACTCTGGAGCAGAGAGGAATGAAGAAGAAAGCATCTTTGTCTGATGGATCAAGACAAATTATAAAACCTTTCTAGGTCCCTAGAACCTTATGATTTTTAAGGCTTTGGGTCATTTTTAAAATGTCAAATCAATCACTTTTTCCTATATATGCCGTGCTCCAAAAGAGTACAGTCAAGCTGAAAGTTGGACTAGTATGGGTCTTGCAACAATCTGCACAATCTTTACCAGGAGAGCTATCATACCCCTACAGGCTCCCTGTAGAGATCAGCACTATTAGCAGAATGTAACTGTTTGGTTTTGTACTGGCAATCTGTTTTCAATCCATAACTCTACAACTTGACTTTGCCAGTTCAATATTCTGAGACTCCTGTGCAAATACTACTGTCTCAATACAATACCTACCATATACACAATAGACTGAGTTAAAGATAATGCAACAATCTCCCTTATTATTGAGTTCCTCAACTTCATTTTAGCAATAAACAAATAACTGCTCCTACATTGACTAGTTATAACTATGAACAGTTTGCAAGCTCTAACTCTTTTTTGCTGAGAAAGGACAAAGTGATGTGTCGAATGTCTGGAACAAAACCATGGCATGGGACTTGTGTATAATTCCTGATCCTGCCACTGAAATACTCTGTGGCCTTCAGCAAGTTAATTAACCTTCTGACTCAGTTTACCCACACGTATAATGAACCTAATAATGCTCATATTCCTCACAGGGGTGTTGTAAGGCTTAATTAAAATGACTAATGTTTGTAAACCACTTGGAGTTTCTCAGATGTAAGACATGATGAAAGTGCCAAGTATTATTATTGTTACTAATGATTATTTTTTCAGAAAAGGCCTCTGCCCTTTAGTTGCAGACAAAGACAGTGATTCTGCCAGGTAGCTATCATTAAAAGGTTAGGTAAGTGAGACTAAATGAAATATTGTTAACAGTGCTGCTTAGGGGGAGAACAATAATAACTCTGTGGTGCATCTGTAACTGTAAAACAGGACAAACAGCTCTGGAAATACCAATCAGGTATTAATTATTACATTTTCACCAGTGACATTTTCCCTCCAATTCCTATTCTGTTGGGTAAACTGGAGATTAGAGTTAGTCTATTTTATCTGCAGGGTGGGCATGCATGCTGAAAGATAATAAGCCAAAAGTGTGTAAGATAGGGTAGGCTTATCACTGCTACTTTATTTAATTATTATTATTCATTACATGTACTACAGTGGTATGTGGAAAGCCCCCAATAGGGATCAGAGTCCCTTTGTGTGGGAAGGCAGTGTGGTCTAGTGAATAGAGCACTAGGCTGGGACTCAGAAGACCTGGGTCCTCATCCCAGCTTGGCTGCTGGGTGATCTTGAACAAGTCTCCTTCTTTCCCTGTGCCCCAATTTTCCCATTTGTAGAATGGGAATAATGATGGCTCTTTTGTAAAGCACCTGGCAATCTACTGATGAAAAGCACTATATAAAAGCTGTGTGTTATTTTTGTCTTAGGTGCTGTCCAAACATGTAGTAAAAAGACAATCTCTAACTGGAAGCACTAACAAAATGATCTGAAATATTGTACTGACTTTGTTTCTAGAAAAGTTGCCACTGGGATGTAAAATATACTTTTTGTGCATCTAAGATATCAGTAATCAGAACCAAGTATTGTCAGTCCCAAAGGATACATCCTTTCCAGCTATCAATAATTTTATGGATTTGTATCTTTTAGTTCATCAAGGACAAGTTTAATTTACAGCTGAAAGCGCAATCCTGTGATGAACTGTGTTTTCTTTTGGACACCACAGGCGACTGTCTGGCAAACTTGGCAGCCTGACCTCCATAAATATTGTTCTATAGATAAAGAGAGGCACTGGATATATGGATTATCCAATATAAATATTTTGCAAGCATTCTCAATGTCTGAATACAGTAGAGAAAAGGAATTTTATCACATTCTAAACAATTCAGACAGAAGGTGAAGAAAATATTAGTTTTAGCTGAAAACCTATCACATATAGTTTATACTCTTAATTTTGTCTTGGAAATCAATAAGGGCACCTGTTTTAGAGGCCTGTTCCTGATACCATTAAAGTCCATGGGGATTTGGCCATTTACTTCATTGGGCTTCTTAGTTTCTAAAATATTGAGAATAGAATTTCACAGAGGTACTTGGAACACACAGGGTTAAATTGGCCCCTCACTTCTGTGGGTATAGGTGAGGCACAGAACAAAGAACTTTTGCTGCCTGTGCTGTTTAAGGGCTGGGTATATTCAGAGTCCCTTCACTTGAGGGCAATGCAGAGACTGTTTCCTCAGCGTGCCCCATGGATGTACATTGTCTCAAAGGGAGCAGGGAGAAGGTGGAGCTTTGGTCACCACCCATCTTATTGAGACCCAGCCCATGACTGGGGCCTGAACTACACTTAAAACTTTAGAGCGCCGTAGTTACAGTGCTTGGGGTGTGAAATATCCATGCCTCGAATGCCATAGCCAAGCTCCCCCTGCACCCAATCAACAGTGTAGATACAGCTAGGTCAACAGAAGGATGCTTCTGTTATCCTAGCTACTGTTGCTTGTGGAGGTGGTGTTCCGACAACAATGGAAGAACCCCTTCTGTCACTATATGCTGTGTCTGCACTATCTGTTTATGCTACATTGCCACGATGTCATAGCTATGCCACTATAGTCTCTGTAGTGTAGACATGGCCTGGGCCAGGTGCAGCAGGTGGACAATTAGCCAAGTACATCACAGGGAGCAGGCTGTACCATCCTACAGACCAAGGAGAGGGAAGGGGTGCAGCCCTCCTATTCTCCCTATACACTGGGGAACTCAACAAAGGACAATTTCTCTCTGGGACACGATCCCTCAGGAGTGCTGCAGCTCCATTCTGACCCTCTGCTCAGGGTTGTGCCCAAAAGGCACAATGCAGCCTAATGTTTGCACTAGTATGGCATGTGCTTCTACTCCTTTGCACATCCTCCCCCCGCCCCCCCTAAAACTCCCTGCACAAGGCACAGAGGGTGTGGCAATTATTCAACAGCAGTTACAGACATTATTCAACAGACACAGAGTTACAACAAAAAACCTTATGCAATAAAGATTTGGAGCACGCGAATGCTGTCATTCAAGTCAATGAGAGTACCGCCTGATTGTGGTGCCATTATCTCTTCATATATACAGGTTTGATCCTGCTTTAGTCATTACTCAACTGAAATAATAGGGAATTTTTCCTGACTATCAGATACAAGAGTGGGCTCTGTCTCCTTATTAGTGGCTTATGCTGTAGTCATGTTATACTGTTGCAATATATACTGTTCCTATGAACAGCAAGCGAGATGGCAAGCTATAGCCCTGTCAATTTTAATGAAGAACTCCCACTGAAGTCAGTGGGGAGCAATGCATTCGAAATCAATGGCAAGAAATGACCTAATATTTCTTCATCTTGTGACTTACAGTGCTGCTGTGACTGCAGTATAGAAAATAGTTTTATGCTGTGTCAATGACACACAGCATGTCTCTGTGACTGCGTGTCTATCTCTGTCTGAATTGTTTTATTTTCTATATATTTGTTCTCTATATTTTAATATAAATCATTTTTTTAAAAACAAACACACTAGAAAGTATTTTAAAAGAGATCCTGGTCAGAGTGTATATTGATTCTATTACAATAAAATCATAACAAAACAATGCTTGAGAAATAGACACACAGATTTCTAAGCCTACAGCATTATTTACTTGTAAAGGGATTCCCCTGTTCTCTAACCTCAGGGTTAATGTTCTGTTTATTTTTGTTCTAGATTATAGATGTGTTTTGCACCTCTCAACTTGCCTTGAAACATCACGGCACTTGTGCCCTCTCATCATTCTAAACTGGCTTCTTACTTTAAAAATGGAGTCATGGCACATCCATTAAAGTCATCTCTCCCATTAGCAGACATCAATGAAATACCTTCTTGGCACGGACTGCCTTTTTAATGTGTGTCCTGGATTTAAAAAACTGACCTCATATCTCAAAACACTGTGGTTTTGTGTGTGTTATTCTCTGGTGAGTGATTTAAAAAAAAGTCTTGTCTCCTTAAGGTTGATAGAACATTTAGCTACATCAGCAGGCTACAATGAATCAGCAGTTCATCATCCTAGTTTTCCCCTATTCTGGATATACAGAGTCTGTTACACTGTGCTTCAGTGTGTAACTCAGAGCGCGTGCTGAGATTACAACTCTGCCCAACAATTTTAGCATACGGTGATGGTGGTAGTGCAACACAATGTTGCTTCTGTGACCCAAAGCCGCCTTTGTCTCTCTGCTTTTCCAGTAAATCTAGTGGCGATTTTCCAGCTATGCTTCTTACCAAAACAAACTTTGTACCTGAAGTATAAAGAACAACTTGTAAAATGGGATTGAAAGAAGTTAAGCAAAAAACCAATAAAATAAACAGAGGTTCATAAAGATGTCGTGCAACAGAAAACCAGGCCAGCAAACTCTTAAGCAAACGAAGGAGAAATAGTTACATGTAGTACAGTGTTATATATCTCACTCCCAAAGTCTGTCAGAGAAAGAAAGAAAGAAAGAAAGAAAGAAAGAAAGAAAAGGTGTCAGAATTATGATGCCATCTTTTTGTTCAATAATTTAATAACATTGCTATGGTGCAGAATTTGCATATGAAGCATACTGCTTCTCAAAAGTAACTGTTGGCTTGTAAGTGAAGAGGGTATGTGTGTGTGTCTTTACAATATATATCATATCACTGATTTTGTAAGCATGATTTGAAATCATCCAAGGACTTCTTAAAATCCACTGGCCACTTGTTTAGCAAATTTTGTCTTGGTCACAGTTCTCTTGTTCCATTCTCTGCTTATGAAAGAGGGTAATCAGTTCTGGAGTTTCTGCTCTTATGAATTTTTTTCAGATGTTGGGAAATAATCATTATTGCACAGCAAGAAATTTTAGCCCTCGTTCTGATATCCCAGCCTCAAATTTGGGATGTAGAACAAGGCATTTTCCCCATGAAATTGGACAGATTACTCAGCTTTCTAAAAAGCTGCATTGGCAAAAAGATGTTTTCACCTGTACAAAGACACTCCCTGAAACTTATTAATATAGCAATAAGCCACAGCCGGGTGTGCATTAGCATAGTATTGGTGCACGCCTGGAGTGTACTGGATTTGTGCCTTAAACCACCCGGGAAGTGAACCAATAGCTTAGCAACGCACACTCTGATGTGGTTTATTGCACTTAGAATGTGGTTCCGTGGGATTGGATTGAAAAAAACCCCGTTTTTAAAATTCAAGATTTATTGAGGTGGAGATGTGCAAGAATGTCACACATCCTTCCACTAAAAATAGTTGCCAGTAGGAGGTTAGGAAAAAATAATAGGAGGAAAAAATCCCTCTTCATTTGCTGCCAATCTGAATACATTTATCATTACATTAATTAGGTTTTAGTATGTTATTATAGTAACTAAGAAAACTGATAACACAGAGTACTATGACACACAATCACAAAAATGAGAAATATTTGTCTTTATTCTCATTACCTTTCAGTTGCTGTTGTTCTAAGTAAACTGAAAACACATTTATATTTGTATGTGTTACAGTCAAAATGTTCAAAAGTGACCAAATTTGGGGAGCCCAACTTGAGATTCCTTAGACCTGTTTTTCACAGCTGCTGTGTGCCCACATATCTAAGTTACTTCAGTGGAAGCTGTGGGTGCTCAGCACATCTGAGTACACAGGAAGTGTGAGGCAGAGCCAAGAAATAAACCCAGTATTCCTAACCCCTAGGCCAGTGCCTTAAATCACAAAACTGTCCTTCTTCTCATACTAATTACTATATTACACACGAGGTGCAGGAGTCCTATAAACAACAACTTGCCTTACTGCACAGCCATGATTCATGCCCAGAGCAGATTGATCCTAGTCAGTGAATGAGGCAGGGGTCCTGTGAGGAAAAAAAGGACTGTGAACGTATAATTAAAGACTGTATCATAATGTGAACACCCATGGTGGCTGGTGCACAGACAACATTAAATCTAGCATTTCCTAACTTTTGAGGGATTCACTTTGCAACCTTGATAAGGTTCTTTTAATGTAGCTTTTTGTGTGTAATTTTCTACATTTTTAGAAAAGCAAATTGAAAAAATGGAAATGTCATCACGCAACATCACATTGACACCACCATGTTTCCCCATCAAGTTTGGAAGCTTTAGATCCACACACAGACTTCTTCTTCTTCTAGTTGAGGCATTGGAGGCACTGAAAGCAGTAGTAGGCTGTCATCCTCTATGTGGAGCAGCATTAGAGGCAGATGATATCCATGCTTTGCTAGTGGGTTTCACAAATATTTGCTGACAGCAGAGGAATTTGGGTTCCATTACAGGCTCTGGAGGAGAGTGTGTACAGACTCATTGTCCCTCAACTCAACCCCATCTTCCCTATCCCCACTGCCCCTGTCCCAATTCTTTTTCTTTGTCCCAACTCCATTCTCCTTGTGGACTCAGTTCCAATCTCCACTCCTCAGGCTGCTCATTCCTGTCCCAGTCATCTTGCCCAGCCACTCCTATTTTTTCTCTCTAGGGTCACTGCCCAAGTCCCATTCTCCCTTGCTCTGCACTCCCAGGCTCTCTCCCTTCCCACACCCACTCCCAGTCTCCTTACCCAGCCAATACTGGTTCCCCATTCTTAGTTTCTCCTCCAATCTCTCCCCCTCCCATCCACCCGAGATCTCAGTCTTTATCTGCCTCCTTGGTTCCTCATCCAATCTCAGTCTCCCCT
Source organism: Chrysemys picta bellii (assembly GCF_011386835.1). Lineage (NCBI taxonomy): Eukaryota > Metazoa > Chordata > Testudines > Emydidae > Chrysemys > Chrysemys picta. The sequence goes on along the minus strand of NC_088791.1, from coordinate 54,852,740 downwards.
TACCCCCACACTGCCTCTCCACCTCTTTGCCCCAGTTTCCTCCTTCCCTAAATCCCTGTTCCAGTCTCTGCCCAGCCATTCCCAGTTCTCCCCCTACACTCCAGCTCCTCGTTACATTTGTGACCCCCCCGCCACTACACTAATTCCTAGTTCCAGTCTGCTTGTCTGCCAGTCTACAATCTATCCCCTTCCCCTCCACTTCACTCCTCATCTGATCTCACTGTCCCCTCCAACCGCAAGCCAACTGGCTCCCAGTCCCCCCTGTTTCCTTCACAGCATTACAATCCCAGTCCCCCCAACCCTACCCCAATCTCCTTACCCATCCAGTCGCTCTGTGGGGATGGTGCATGCACAGTCTGGTCACACATAGGAGTTGTGAGGGGATAGAACTGCTCACTTGCTCTGTGGAGACGGGCATGGGCAGTCTGTCAGCACTAGAGCTGTAAGAGGCACGAGCATACTCAAGGAGGATGGAATCCTCAATGATTTTCACTGCTAAAGTCTAAGAAGTGAGCATGTGTACTGCAATTTTTCAAAGGCTTATTATGTGATCACATTTGGGTGGATTTTCACAGGGATAGAAAAAGGCACATTTCTGACACAAAGGCCAGCCCCTGCCAAATTTCAGGTGCTAAAGCTATTCAAAGAGACAGTCTCAAGATTTTTTTTTAACATGGGCAAAATGATGTATTTACCCTTAGCCTCCCTCTTGGAAACAGCTAAACCAGTTTGACTTTTAATTTAATTTTCCAAAACAATTCATCCTGGAGGAGACACTCTGCACAGAAAATTTCAGCCCAAAGAGTTAAAGTTTGGCAAAGTTATACGCAACTGGAAACAGGGTCTTACAAGGAGAAAGTGCTGGGCAACCTTAATAAAATACAAGGCAGCACTACCAGCCCCACCTATAATATTCTGGAGCATCTAAAAAGAGCGGCTACATCAAAAAGGAGGAGTGTGAGCTTGTGAAAGGAAATGAAACAGGTGTGATGAAACATTTAACAAAATAAAACCTTATAAGGAACAAAGCACTTTGCAGAGTGCTTTTCTCTAGTTATTCTGACTTCAGACTTGTGGCACCATGGAAGTATCATTTTCTTGTTTTCCCCTGCCAGCTGGTATGGAAAAACAGATTGATTGCTATATAAAACAGAGGTTATCAGCAGAATTGCTAATTAAATGGTGTAGCTGCCAACTCAAAAGTTACAGGCTGACAAAGAATATGACCTAATGTTAGACAAGTATGTTTAATCAATCATAGCTCAAAAAATACACAACAGCCAGTATTTTCTTTGGACTAGTAATACAATTTATTGGCAGTTAGCATAATTAAAGGCTAGTAAGCAGATTAAAATCTTGGGTCTGTAGTCTCCTCTCTCTCAGAAAACCCAGGAAGAGGAGAAAAAGTGCTTTTCAAATACCACAAGATTAAACTGGAAGCATTTCCATTTCTTTCTTCCTTCAAGAGTATGCAGACTCATCTGGCGGATAAGCAGAGAACATTGCCCTTTCAATGCTTGGAACCCAAGGATCCACAGGCAAATCCACATTTATTGCTGAAAGAGTCATCATGCAGAGAATCAGCCTTTGTGATGTTTCCTGTTATCATTAGCAGCATGGCTTACCCAACAGGATTGGTGGTGAGGTGCAAAATGAGAGTCAAGGCTACATTATGCAACAGAGAGTCACGGTCCCTTTCCCATTGCCTCTTAAACTGTGAAGCCCTAACAAAACAGCAACAACATGGTGAGGTCTTGATTGGCTGATATGATGGTGGTGGGGTGGTCATGCTCTGGGCTGCTACTATCTCCCTCTTGCATTAGAAGAATTTTTGAAGGAAAATGAACCTATCTAGCTTCTGATCATGGCATGGAATAGAGGGAAGTGTAGGGTCCTTAATTAGAATTCTTAAATGTAGATTTTGTTAAATGATTCCCTGGTAATAGATGGGACCTGAGGAGAGAGAGAGAGAGCAGCCCAAAAGGTGACATTTCACTAATAATGCGGTGGCTTCTAAACACTAGGAATGAAGAGAGAAAAGGTCATCTTGTTGGGTAAAACAACTTGTATAAACTTTTTTAGGTGCATTGATTTTGGACTGGCATAAGAACAGTTTTTCCTTGTCGCCTTCACAAAATGAAGTAAAATGCTGAAGATGAACCTTACATTACCAGATATTCAATGTAGTGTCCCAGAGTCTGCTGATTCCCCACAATGCCTTGCAACAGAGTGGATTAATCATTTATGCTGTCAGAACATAGCTGGTCATCAATTTTAGAACGGACTCAGTAAATCAAGGCTATGTTTCACTGCAACATTTATTTAAGCCAAGAAACATTACTCACTCACACTGGAGAACTAAACTTCCACTTATCCTTGGCTATCCATCACTGGACTCACTGGCTATCCTGGCTAGATATGGGATGCTGTAAAACAAAAAAATAGGACCATTTATTCAAGGGAACACAGAGATTGAATGCTAAGTATATTTCCCCTCACTGTGATGGAGCTTTCACTTGGGGTGTGAGCAAAAGAGAACTGTGTTACAGAAGCAGAACAATTCACACAAAGATAATTCAAGGACACAGTTCCGAGTAGTAGTATGTGGTTTTGAAATAATTCATTAATATTGATGAAAATGGGTCTAATCCACTGACTTTAGAGGGCATTGGATCAGGCTCAATAAGAAGCCATAATGTAACCAGTTGTCTTCTGCCAAATGTATCAGATAGACATATTTGACAGAGGCACAGTTTCTATTCTGCCATGTATATTTATTGTCAGATGATATTCACATTAATATCAGTTTGATTCAGAGGCAAAGAAGTTACGGGGTGGAATTGGGAGGGAGGTAAAACAGAGACAGAGTTAAAATAGTGTTGCTATGTCTCTGAAAACAAATGCAGTAATTTTTTTTGGTCACACTAAACCTGATTAATTAAGATAGCATGGTCAGTGGTCAAAGAGGGAACTACGAATCAGGACACAGTGAAACCTGCAGGATTTGGGTCATATGGCTTATGCACTGATACCTACTGGGATTATTTGTAGGGCTTGGCTTTGGGCCAATAGCTGCTAATCACTAGGAGATTTGGGGTCTACAAAACCCAAGCCTTCAAGAAAGCATACCCTCTTCTCTCCTTCTCTGCCTCCATCCAGGCAATTCACAAGTATGTTCCTAGCTGACCCCAGGCCCTAGGAATAACATACACACACCCCTTAGCTTTTAATGTCTTCCAGGGGGTGATCACTGAATGGCTTGCTGACTGTTCCCTGAAAACAACCTCTTTGAAAGGCTGCTACAGAGACCCTCTGCTTCCAACAATTCCCGAATGGAACTTCAGGGGTTGTCCCCATCCTCAACAGAGCCATACAATTGTCCAGCTGAGATGAGTATGTAACTGACCAAGAGCAGATAGCATCCCATATTCCTATGAGCATAGGGGGCAATTAGACAATGGATTGTTCATCACTAATCACGTACAATTGTTCAGGAACCTCATGGTGCTTGCTAGATACTTACTTGCTCCACAAAGGATTACAGGGTGTTTCCTGCCCTATATCAGGACTAGAATCCCTACAGTGAGACCAAACTGTTCCCCATTCCTACTGCCAGTTAGAAACTTTTTGTTTGTTTGTTTTTAAGACAAAATAATGAATTATGTATTGTTTTAAAAACTAATTTTATCTGCTAGGAACAACACCACATTAATATGAAAAAACAAAATCCTGTCTATAATCTTTTTTCTTCCAGGTATCTGCAAAATCTGTCTCTCTCACAATAGTACATGGACAGATATGGACAGTACTAGCATGTTTTGCGATGCGCAAAAGCAAGTATGAGACATAGATGCACTAGAAACTCACCAAGGTCACAGGTTTCAGAGTGGTAGACGTGTTAGTCTGTATCAGCAAAAACAATGAGGAGTCCTTGTGGCACCTTAGAGACTAACAAATTTATTTGGGCATAAGCTTTCGTGCGCTAGAACCCACTGCGTCAGATGCATGGAGTGGAAAATACAGGAGCAGGTATAAATACATGAAAGGATGGGAGTTGCCTTATCAAGTGTGAGGTCAGTCTAATGAGACAATTTAATTAACAGCAGAATACCAAGGGAGGAAAAATAACTTTTGAAGTGGTAACGAGAGTGGTCCATTTCAGACAGTTGACAAGAAGGTGTGCAACTTACCTCTTAACATCTAGTGTAACTGGACTCAAAATATACCTAGGAGTGACTGTGGCTGGCTGGTGATAAACAAAGCACACCATGTTCATAAGGAGTCTAAGTGCCATAAACTACGAGAATTGAAAGTATATAGCCTGATCTCTGGTTAGGGCATTGGACTAGGATGCAGGTGACCTAGGTTCAATCCTAGCTCCACTGCAGATTTCCAGTGTGACCTTGGGAAATTCATTAAGATCCCATTCAGTAAAATGGGGATAATAATTCTCTGCCTCCCAGGTGTGCTGTGAGGGTTCATTCACAGGATTTATTAACCAGTGATATTTTCAGATACTATGGTGATGGCAGCATATAGATAAGAACCTAGATTGAGAGGCAGCAAGTGACTCAATTTCTGTATCTTGATTCCTATCTGTCAAATGTGAGCTAGTCTCACTGGTGTAGTCCTAAACTGCAGTACCTCTCTCCCTCCCTCTAATCTCACCACCATCTGGCTTTCTAAAAACCCCACCCCCAAGCTGCAGGAGCGGGGCACAGTGGGGCAGCAGTGCATTCGGTCTCCACTACACCACTCATAGCATTACTCCCTTTCTCCCACCCTTCTATCTTGTCTCCTTATATTATAAACTCTTAAGATCAAGGACAGCTTGTTTGTATGGCACCTAACACAACGGAGCCCTGATCTCTGTTGGGGCCTCTATATTAATAATTAAATATTCATCAGTCACCTTTGCATGCTAGATATCACCCTCACATGTCTGGTGTTCATAGGAAGAAGAAAGCAATGTCTTTGGATTTGGGCCTGGTGGTTTGAGAAGACTAAGAAGAGTTAGTGGGAAGCTGTAAACCCATTACAGGAGAACCCACTGAGGAGGGTGGGAACCAGCAAGGGGCTGTCTGCATGAGCTGGAAAGGAAGATCAAGGAGGTCAAGAGATTGCTATTTTTAAGTGCATCAAACTTTTGGCAAATCACAACTTCACATATTTTTAATCCATCCCTTCCTGCCTCTTTGTTCATAAAAAATAATTTGGTGTCATTGCTGAGAGATCTCTGTGCTAGAGCATCCTATAGCATGACTCTCTCAGAAGCTATCAAATATTACAACCAGTGTTCAACTCCTAATAAAGCAGGACTTGTACCTTCTTTGTCAGAGGACTGCAGTGGAACTCTGAACTAGATAGCTTGGAGGAGATGGGAAGTGACAGGAGCAAGAACCTATGTAACCAGACTGTTAGGAAATAGAGAAAGTCAGGAGAAATTAATGTACAGTATGTACAGTGTATATGACAAGTTGGAAGCCTGGAGCTAAAGGTCTAGAAATGGAATCAGATGCAATTAAATAGTTACCTATGTCATCCAAGGTATTGCACCGATAGTGGAATATAATGTTTGGCTGGAAAAACTAGCTGGAGCCTTATTTCACACCAGTATGATCATCTCAGCACAGAAATGCTGCAAGGCATGTTTTTCTGGATGGCAAACGTACAACCACATTAAGATTAATTGCCACAGAAGAGCTCAAATCAATTGGCACGAAGGAAAATGGAGTTCACTGATCAAAGGATTTCTTTGGCATATAATTGATATGTGATTTCATGTGTGATTATCTGGACATCTGCTTTGTTTCTCAGTCAATGGTCAACAAACTGCCTGCCCACTCTCACTATCACTCCTTCCTATCTTCACAGCTGGCACTGCCTTGGAAGAAGACCAAAAGGCATATTTTAGAGATCCGAGAGGCAGTTTTATATTACACCATTTCTTGCACTTTTTTCAAGCGCATGAAAGGCAGAACATATGGTGCAGGCATCTTTCCCAGGGCTATATCTCAATTCTGTATGGTACATCCCTTTTGTTTTCTGATCTACACTTATGGGAAGCACCTGACTATGTGCAACAGAGTAGCACTACAGGTCTGGCTTTGCCATATACTTTGCACAACTTTTTAAGTGCTTGAGTTAACTTGCACCATCTTTTTGCATTTGCCAGCTGTGCTGCTGAAAGGAAAACTGGAGTTTTTAACAACTGAGATTATTTAATTTTATGTCACTTGCAAAGATGCAGGAAAACTGTTTTATATGGATTCCTTTGCAGATTGCACAGGCAAACTGAATTATTTTTATTTTAAATGAAAGAAAATAAATGATGCACCATTTTTATTGTTGTCAGACTCTTGCTTTGGATTTCATTTGTCTTCTCTTTTGAAAAAAAAATGGCCTTTTTGTACAGCGGTGTAATTATTTTAAATTCCATTTTGAAAATTTACAATACCATGCCCATTATTAAATAAGCGATTGTTTTGACAATGTTGTAATTTTAGGAATAGTTAAATATGAAGGCGCATTATGAGTAATAAACGGCTGGTCTATTAAATTTAACCATTACACAAGGATGTATCACAGAACAAAATAACATTTTCTTGCTCCTTTTCTGTCTTATGTAGTGGTTTTCACACATGAAATGAGGAGAAACAGCAGGCTGTTTATGAACGGTTTCCAATGGAATCTGACTGAGCATGCTTTCTTACCTCCCTCACTTTGGGAAGAGAAAGACAGCTGGCAGGATATTTGAAAAATATATGCAGACAAATTAATTTTGGAAACCACCAATAATAATTTCATATATCAAGTAGTAACTTATATTAGTCATACTAACTATTCCCTTGAGGCTAACATGATGACAAAGGCATGCCAATTACTTGGCTAAGATTGAAATGATCTTAATGGTCACATATGTAGCCTAATGAAGTCCATTGAAACCCACAAAGTGCACTAGACCTCAGAATCAGAAGACCGGTTTCTTCCTACATAGTTAAATATTGCTGTCAGTAGAGGCTCTCACTCAGTGAAAACACACTGCTGCTCACAAGTTATTTCTCAGTAAAATGATTGCTCCTCTGAATACCAGACGGTGATGAAATACTCAGTGGTCATCCCATGACAGTTCCTTTCCTCCGACAATTTATAAGTAAAATTATAAAGTATTTACCCACTGATTTGAAACTTCAATTATATTAAAATCAATACAAAAGCCCCTTCTAAAATTCCAGAAATCTCTCTCACCACTTCTTTGAGGAATGTTTGTTTGTTTGTGTTAGCAGAACACCTCCATGACAGGAATATTCCCCCCAGCATGCTTTATGACAGGATGATTGCTTTCAGGAAATGTTCCATGCAGGACAGCCAGCCGGAGTGCAGTCAACAGGAGAGTATGAACTACTAGTTCTGTTTGCCCAATGGAACCAATCTTCCTGACTAGTAGGTCAATGCAGTCACTTCCTTGACGAGGTGTGCAGGACTCAAATGGAAGTTCAGCTCCTTCACATATTGTGTGGAAAAGCTATTTTAGAAATGTTGTTTGTAAAGCCAGCTTCCTCAGAATCATGAGTCCAACTCTACAGACCTCAGATGGAAAGAAAACATTTTATATACCTTTACAAGTGATAAAAACTACATTTTGCATGTAGTGTAATGTCATAGCTGTAAGTGTGTTATCTTGGGACATATGAGGGTTCTCCCTTTCCTTTCCCACTCACATTTTTCTCATTCTTTTCATATCTTCCTGTCTCTTTTCTCAGGGGTTTGGGGGTTTGTTTGTTTAGTTTTTCCTATAATTCATTTTTTCTTTGTTCTACATTCACCCAGATCTGACCCATCTCTGTCTATTTCTTCCTCCATTTTTCCTTTCTTCCCCCTTTGTCACCCGCCACTCTGCCATTTCATCTCATATGTCCCCTTCACTGTGTGATAGTGAGGTCAGTGAGGGCTTCTTCTCCACTCCAGAGGAGAGGGAGTAGGTACAGATACTGGCACAGATCTTCATCCTGTAAAGAAGAGGAATCAAATGATGGAAGAAGAGGCTAAAATTCCCCTAAGTGCTGATGTCCTCTTTCAGGTCCAAAATTTGGGCACAACAGAAACTTCCTACCAACCTCCTCCTGTCCCCACTTCAAGACATTGCTGCCTGGGGAGGAGTCTACACCCTTTTTCACTGGTAGTTGAGGAGGCAGGAGAAGGGGGAACTCTGAAAGAGCAGTGTTCCAAACCAAGGGCAAGGAGAAGAGAGGCTGATGTGCTTCTCCTTATTTTAACTTTGTGGAGGTCACACAATCCTGTGCACACATCCATGGGCAGAATCTGGCTATTACATATTCTTTAAGTCACTCCCTTACCCAAATTCCTTGGTCTATATTTTCACCTGGCCTGGATCAAGCTGAGCGTCCAGCCTCTTCTCTTCAAGTCCTGGATTTTCTACTGAAGCACTTTGGATAGCCATAATATTGATATTTTCCCCTTCCTCTCTCCCTGCAATACAATGATTTGGAAAATGTGCTTACTGCTGCAATGGGGCTTTGCTATGATCTCTTGATGTTTAATTTCAAAAGTGATTTATAAAAGAAAAAACCTAGCAAAATGGCACAGAATGTCTATACTTGGGCTAAGTAAGCTCTAACTGATGTTAGTATGGCTTAGCTCATGGTTCTCAACCTATTTACCATTGTGGGCCGCATATGCAGCTCACTGTGTGTTTTGTGGACCACATCCACACAAAATATATAATACCTGTATGGGCCTGAGGATGTCACATGGGCCAAAGCGATGTGCTGATTGGGCCACGGGTTGAGAACCACTGGCTTAGCTAATGCTATGTCTATTGCTTTTCCCAGTAGCCCACTCTATTTTGGTTCAGTTTACTGGTCTACTGAGAATCTTCACAATCTGCAGCTTTTTCTGATGCTGGGCTCTGTGCAGAGGGATTTCATAAGAAATCAGCAAATGCATGTTAAAGGATAGCTCAGGTAGTAAAATGCTAAGAATAAACTTCTGTTTCCCTGACTTCTCTCATAATTTACATTACCCAAACCCACCTTCCCCAGATTCTCTGACATGGAATCATTTTCAAGAATTTTTTTCTCCTTTGTTTTTAATATAAGAGTTTCTCAGATTTTGAAGTTCATGCCACTCAAGTGGGATGAAATTTCTTCTTGGGGATACATTCTCTTGAAATTGACTAGTTATTTCCTGAGGCCCAAGATCAACTTTTCCCCTCTCCATGCCAACAGTCCCAACCATGTATTTTTGGCTCCTTCACCTTCCAGTGACCAACCTTGAGATGTCATTACCAGTTCTTCTAAACCCATCAGTACAGAGTTGCTGAAAATATCTCGACATTTCTGCTTCTCCATTTGACATTAATCAAAGTTATTTAAGGGATAATAGGGTTAATCTAACAGGCACTAACTGCCCCCCACTCCCCGCCCCATCCCAAATCACCATCCTTTCAGGACTTCTAATTTTGGAAAAGCAAATACAAACAGCACTGGAAATATGGCAAAGAAAAAACAAGCCACTAACCTGTAAAGGGGGGAAACATCATTGCCAGTGTGCCTAGTGGCTGGGCAGGGGCATGGCAGGTTGAGCTCCTCCCAGCCATTTTCCTTTTTCACTCCTGCTGGGCCCTGCAGTGGTCTTGGTCTTTTAGTGACTCAGACCTCAAACAGGTCATGTTTTCAAGTCCAACTCTTTCAGAGTCTAATAATGGTGAGGTCTTCAGGATTAAGGGCTTCCCCCTTGGGTTAGGATCCCATGGTCCAACCTGCGGGGATTGCCAGCCCTGTGGCACAGCGGGGCTAAGGCAGGCTCCCTGCCTGCCCTGGCCCCGCACTGGTTTCAGAAGTGGCCAGCACCATGTCCCTGCGGCCCCTGGGGGAGGGGAAGGGCAGAGGGCTCTGAGCACTACCCTCGCCTGCAGGCACCGCAGCCCCCAGCAACTTCCATTGGCTGGGAATGGGGAACTGTGGCCAATGGGAGCTGTGGAGGAGGTACCCACAGGTGAGGGCAGCGTGTGGTGGAGCCACCTGCCCCACTCAACCCCCAGGAGCCACTGCTGGACATGCTGGCCACATCCGCGAGCAGCCCAGGGCCAGGGCAGGCAGGGAGACTGCCATAGCCCCACTACGTGACCCTGCTACCCTGGAGCTGCTCGAGGTAAGCAGTGCCGGGCTGGAGCCCACACCTCGAGCCCCTCCTGTACCCTATAGTCCAACCCCCTGCCCTGAGCCCCCAACCCCCTGCCCTGAGCCCCTGCATCACCCCACACCCCTTCTGCACCCCAAACCCCTGCCCTGAGCCCCCTCCTGCACACCACACCCCGTCCTGCACACCACACCCCCTCCCACACCCCAACGCCCTGCCCCAGCCCTACATTCATGGCCTTGCATACAATTTCCCCACCCAGATGTGGCCCTCGGGCCAAAAAGTTTGCTCACTCCGGTCAAGACACTTGTAGCTTTTCCCTGTTAAGGGATATACTTCTGTAGTTGTCCTTATTTAGGTGCTGCTAGGGGACCCTGGACCCACCCTCTCCACCAGGTTCCAATCCAGGGCCCAATGATAGGCAGCAAAGTCCTGTGCTGTGTGTACACTTCCTACCATCCCTTCTCTTCACACAGGGTATGTTAAAGAACTAAACCCAAAGATAAAGTCTCCGACTTTCCAAGAGTCACCAGCCCCTTCTTTGCAGGCTTGGTTGGGTCGTACAGCCAGGCCTTGGGCAAGAGGAGCTTCCCAGGAGCTCAGAGCACAGGTCAGGTCACCTCCACTATCTACCTGCTACTGAGCTACTCTGCCCCCCTTTTTAAGCTCCTCCTCCAGCCTGTGCTGGCTTTACAGTGTGGTAAGACAGGGCTCCCTGGGCCCAGAACAGTTCCTTAACCCTTTCCTCTCCAGTGTGGGATTTGTATACTCCGTCACATAACTCCAGAGATTTCGGAGATTTGTTACAATATAAGTCCTGATTTTGCAAATGACGCCATGGAAGGGGTCTTGTGCACCCATTCAAAGTCAGCAGTTGTATTAGGCCCTAATTTTACAAGTGTGAAGATACTAGCTTCTGATGTCTTGTGGCTGGGTTTTTGTAAACATACAATAGATTTCTTTGCTTGAAGATGTTAGCAGCATGAATAACGCCTACCAATTTATAATAAAATTAAAGGAAATCAAGGTTAGAAGTTTGTTTCTTATCTTGCAGAGTTTCTGCACAAATACAACTTATTTTGACATTTTTTCATGTCACAAAAATGTAATTAGTGTTGGACACTATCCCCTCCACCCTGCAGTTTACTATCAGGATGGCAGCAAAAATCACCATGCACCTTTTCTTGGAGTATTATGAGTTTTCAAGATAAGCTGGATGGGTTTTATCACATAGTTGAATTTCAACGTATTTCTTAAGGATTCCTCATTGGCTAAAGCTGCCACAAAGGAAGGTTTGGAGAAACCATTTTGACTTCCCCACCGTCCCTTAATATCTGTATGGAAAGAAGGGATGATGGCTACACCTGGAAGATGTTAAATGGGGTAGCATTTCTCCTCCCCACTCCCAAGGAGACAAAGTAGGGAGGAGGATAGTTGTGATAGAATGTCATGGGGCCTCTGAGGTCTGAACATGCCCATATCTTTGTTTGAAGCAAGCTCTGAACCACTTAAGTTACTCAGGTCACTGGTTTTATATGCAGCTTTGATGCTGGTTTACTGCATGTGTTCTATATAGTTTTGCGGTATGGCTCATGTTTGGTTTTCTGAATTATTTTATTTTCCTTGAAATCTCTAATGTCCCTCATTTTAATCTCAGAGTTACCTGCATTCCGTAGACATTTGGTGTCCCTTCACATTTTTGTTGAAACATTACATCACAGATAAACAAGCATGAAACTGAGGTTATAGAACGAGTTAGTTACAGAAAAGGAATGACTCTCACCTCTTAAATGCCTTCCATGAATAGTATGAATGTGTCTCTTAGTCTGGGCCTTTTTCACACTCTGCATCCCACACAAGGGCTTTGGCAGCTTGAGAGGAAGGCTTCTGATGTCTGTTTTCCTCTGGCAGTCGCATCAGACTTGTGAGAAAAACAAAAGCTGCCAAACATGAGCTTCATAAACAAAGTGGCACAAATGGGTTCCACTAGGAAGAAATTCAGAATGAGAACGATATACACGGCTTCTGTTTCTTAGACTACATGAAGCTGAACATAGGTAAAAGCTGTACTACTTACTGTAGTACATACTGTACTACTTACTGTCTACGCTCCTGATACAACTTTATTTTTCGGTGACCAAATTGCACTGAAAAGGGGTGATATACATTTACTTGTGTCATTTTTACTAGTTACTCACATATGCCATGCTTTGTGGGCTGTGCTGTCAATACACAGAATGCAAAGGTAATCAGAGAAAATGCTGCACATGAAACATTCTGAACACATTTTCTGTGGAAATAATAAGTGTTAATTTATGGAGGCCCATGTCCCAACCCTCTGGGCACCTTAATGGGAAATATCTTGAACATCACTATAATAAACAATGACAGACAATACGTTACAGAAAGTACTGTAGTCAGCTACAAATACTGAGAACAAACCAAGACCACAATCCTATGAATACTTATTCAGGTTTTTAACTGACTCCTAGAATGAGTGAAGTTAAGCATGTGTGCATAGGATTGGCACCTAAATAAATGAATTCCCCCCCAAAAAAGAATCTACGAAAGACACAGAAAGAGTTGATCTTTATCTTGAAAGATGCCATAGATGAATTTCAGTTAATAATAGGAAGAAGAATATTCCAGAAACACAAATCTGTTAATAGGATTTATTGTGTGAGCAGTGAGTGAGTTTATTTAGTTTGGTTCTCAGTTATTTTTAGTTGACGTTCGTATATATATAAAGCCAAACTCTCCTCATTGGAACCGATAAAGGTAGCACTGTTTTTAGAAAAAAGGAGTTAATTACAGAAATTGGTCTATTATGATTACTTGCTAATATAATACAGGAGTCCAATCTGGCTGAACGGTAAAATGGACTCACTTGAATGACATACATTTTAATATAACTAAATGCAATATCATACATCTAGGAACCAAAACTATAACACTTATAAGATGACAGACCGTATTTTTGAAAGCACTAAAGATGGAATACTGTATTTGGAAAGAACTTGGGGGTCATGGTGGATAACCAACTGAACATGAGTTTCCTGTGTGCTGAAGTGACTAAGACAGCATGTGATACTGGGAATATTGAATAGAAGCACAGACGTGATATTGACACTGAATATGGCACTAGTGAGGGTCATTGCCAGAATACTGTGTTCCAGGGTGTCGGAACCTTCCCAAAAGTGGGGATCCGGGGGCCAGCCCTGCCCCTCCTCTTTCCCCGAGGCCCCAGCCCTGGCATGCGGGTGAGGAGGCCCAAAAGCAGCCCTGGGCCATGTCCCCACCCTAGGCAAGTTGAGGGATCCAGGCTCCCCTGGGGGGCGGGACCTTGGGGCCGCAGCCAGCCATTGTAAGAGCCACACGGGGAGCTGTGGGGAGCTGCAACAGACCCACCACTTGCCTGCAGTGCGGGGGGCCTGAGGAGAACAGCCCTCGCCTGGCCCGTTTTCCCGTCCCCCAGGTTCCCCACCCAGGGCAGGTGGAGGGTCCGCAGCTCCCCACAGCTGCCCACCCAGCTCTTACCATGACTGGTCTGTGGCTCCGAGACCACCCCCTTCCAAATTGGAGACAGAGCCTCTCTGAGACCGCCCCCCTCCAGGTTGGGAACAGAGCCGCACAGGTGTGGAACCGCTGCAGAGTCACAGACCCTCCACCTGCCTTGAGCTGGGCAGGAGCCCGGGGGGCAGGGACACAGGCCTGGGGCTGCTCTCAGGCCCCCTGCACTGCGGGCAGGTGGAGGGTCCGCGCAGCTCCTACAACTGCCCAGGATCCCCCGCTGGGCTCCACCAGCTGCTGGCCTGGCTGGGGGGTGGGGCCTCGGGGGGAAGAGGAGGGTAAGGGGGAAAGTCCACCATGGCAACAAGTGGACAGGCCAGACCCATTCACTTTCAGAAAGAGGGCCATGGCTCTCTGGCACCCCTGGTTCCGGCACCCCTAGTTGTGTCCAGTTCTGGTATTCACACTTTAAAGAGGACATTGACAAATGGGTAAGGCTTCAGCAAGGAGCTAAAAGAATGGCCTGAGGTCTGGAAAACCTGCCTTGCAAGGAGAGATTAAAGCAGCACAATCTAATTTATCCCAGAGAAGTTTAAGAGATAACTTGATCATAAGCAGCATTGCCAAGTCTTGTGCTTTTATCACAAGAACGTGATATTTGAGGTTTTTCTTAAGGCCCCATCTCCTGAATTTATGTGATTAGATGTTAACCTCAGCTTTAATTTTAAAAAAATGTAATTTCTAGCTTTCATGGGTACAGAAAAATGCTTTAAAACATGACCCAAGTGCACCCAAAAGGATCAGAAACCAGAAGAATAAAATAAGCCCCAAATTCATCATTAAAAAAGCTAATAATTTTTAGCCCAGTCTCATGATTTCTTGAGGGCTGACTCATGTTTTTTGAATGCTTGGAGATAGCAACACTGCATAAGTACCTACATGGAGAAAGGTAGAAAGCTTTTGAATCTAGCAGGCAAAGGCATAACAACACGTAAATTCAGATTAGAAATAAGTCACAAGGGTTTAATAGTGAAAATAATTAATCATTGGAACAACTTACTCAGGGACCTTGTGGATTTTCTGTCACTTGAAATCAAAATAGGAAAAGCTATGGCTTGATGCAGGAATTGCTGCAGTGAAATTCTGTGGCTTCTGTATGCAGAAGATCAGTCTAAATCAGGGGTAGGCAACCTATGGCACACATGCCGAAGGTGGCACGCGAGCTGATTTTCAGTGGCACTCACACTGCCCTGGTCCTGGCCACCGGTCCAAGGGGCTTTGCATTTTAATATAATTTTAAATGAAACTTCTTAAGCATTTTAAAAACCTTATTTACTTTACATACAACAATAGTTTAGTTATATATTATAGACTTATAGAAAGAGACCTTCTAAAAACGTTAAAATGTATTACTGGCACGCGAAACCTTAAATTAGAGTGAATAAATGAAGACTCGGCACACCACTTCTGAAAGGTTGTCTACCCCTGGTCTAAATGATCATAACAGTTCATGTTGGCTTTAAAATCTATCAATCTTTGAACGCTGTTAAGAAACATGGTAAAAGATAACCACTGTCACATGACAATGGCCAGCATCAGTATCTGCTGACTTTAATGGTTTTAGTCATAGCTGCTCCTTTGCACACACTGCTCCTTTGTGTTGCTGCTACGCTGTGATTTGTCCTCTCCCATAGCACTGACAACCTGAGAAGGTCTGTCATAAGTGGACTAATTCACTGTACTGTGTAACATATAGCTGCCAGGTGTTTTAAAATACAGTGGACAATGCCTGTTTCAGGGGGAGAGAAGGTAAAATGCAGTGCAGGTCAGATCTCCCAGACCATTCCTTCTTTCTCCTAAACTAGTGGTTTTCAACCTGTGGTCTGAAGATGCCTGGGGGTCTGCAGAATATGTCTAAGGGGTCCCTGAAAGGTTGTTGTTACCCCCGAAGAGTAGCTTTAAACCTGTGGTCTGTGGACCCCCATGTCTAAGATTTCCTCCATTTGAAATTATTTTGGGGTCCGCAAATGAAAAAAGCTTGAAAGCGACTGTTCTAAACCAGATCTACCTGACTTTAGTTTCTTAGCAGTTTTCCTTTAAACCTGTTTTCACAAACACATATCTTTCTAAAACATGAACACTTTGGGCTGAAATATTCCATGCTTGGTCTCTATCTAATGTTCAATTTTGTTTTTGAAATTTGGTGCCAACTCCCTTTATCAATTTGTGAGTGTAATGGGCACCAAACCTCTGGGACATGAAGGCGTGTCTATGCCTCAGTTTCCCCTCTTGCTGATAGGGTAGTTTAGCCCTATGGCTAAACCAAAAATTCCACCCCTTGCAGGGTTACAAAAGTCCAAAACAAACAACAGTTTCCTTTTCTCATCCAGGTTCTCCCCCTCTCCGGGCCACTAACTCACTGTTGAAGGCATCTACCAATCTTCATCCAGTCTTTCACCTTAGGTCACAGATTATCTCTTTGTGAATTCCCCCTCCCTCCCCCCTGCCCGAAACACCCCCTTGGCAGAGCTTTAAAGCTATAAAGGAGCTTTAGTGCTGAGGCCTTAAGTGAAGAATCCATCTGATCCAGCCCCAAACTACCTATGCTTCATTCTCTCCCCACCCCCTCAAGATGCTTTCTGCACTATTCTCTTTGTGGTACTCCAGGAAACCCTCTTGTCACCAGCCTGCTGGGCTTCTTCCCAGTTCTCTATGGAGAGACCCAGAACGCTGACCTCTCCCAGACTTCCCCCTCGATACAGACAGCCACATGGCATGGCTTTTCCATGCTGCTTCAGCAGAGAAAAACACTCCCCAAGTCCTATTCACTCCCTAGTTTCTCTCTATTCTGAGCAAAGGGGTGCTCCTGGCACTCCTTCCCAGCATCCCTTAGCCTCTACCTCCCTGCCTGAGTACCAGGATAGTTTGCAGGATTGAGACCTATGTAAGGATATAATCACTTAGGAGGGAAGTGGAATTAAAAACAAAAAAGCAACTGAAAAATCTTGTAAGAATGCTTAACTGGCAACTTCAGAACATGAGAATATTGAATTGTTAACATAATTAAGCAAAAGCAGTTTCATTATTTTAAAATGAAAAATAAAACAAACTAGGAAATTAAATGCAAAAAGTTATATTATTGCAATGTTAAGATTACATGGTTAAAATTACAAATATTTATGAAGAGTAAATATTAGAGCTGGGCAAAAAATAGGATGAATTTTCCAAACAATTTATGATAAATTTGCCAAAATTTCAATTAACTCCATCTATCTGTCTATGATTTCAACAGTGACAATACAGATGTACATGTATACCAGGAGTGGGATCTGGGGCTTGCCCCGCTCCGGCGCTCCAGTCGGTGAGCAAGGTCGGGGGCCGCTCCACACGGCTCCCAGAAGCAGCGACATGGCCCTACTCTGGCTCCTACACGTAGGGGCAGCTAGGGGGCTCTGCTCTGCACGGTGCCCCCACCCCAAGCACCACCCCCGGCCAATAGGAGATGCAGGAGCAGTGCCTGCTGACGGGACAGCACGCAGAGCCGCCTGGCTGCACCTCTGCATAGGAGCCGGAGAAGGGACATGCTGCTGCTTCCAGGAGCCGCTTGAGGTAAGCGCCACCCGGAGCCTGCACCCCTGAGCCTCCCCCTGTGCCCCAACCCTCTGCCCCAGCCCTGATCCCGCTCTTGCCCTCCAAACCACTCGATCCCAGCCTGGAGCACCCTCCTGCACCCCAAACTCATCATTTCTGGCTCCAACCTGGATCCCAACCCCCCAATCGGAGCCCTCACCCCTCCCACACCCCAACCCCAATTCTGTGAGTATTCATGGCCCGCCGTACAATTTCTATTCCCAAATATGGCCTTCGGGCCAAAAAGTTTGCCCACCCCTAATGTATACTATTTTTCTATTCCTGTTTTCTGGTTAAATGCATAGCTAAATATATTTATGTTTAAATGTCAAACACATGCCATAAAAAACTCATGATGCAGCTGAGTTTACATTCTATATATATATATAAAATAGATCTAGCACAGACTCTTTCTTTGGCTTTTTGTCATTTATTTAACATCTCTGACTTGGTTTCCTAGTCCGTAACATGAGGATAAATACTTCTTATTTGCCTATTCTAAGCAGCGGAGTTAATTGGTTAATATGTGTAAAGTCCTTTGGAGCAAGAAAGCACTGAATAAGTGTTCAGTATTTTATCACCATATACACCTCAACCCCAATATAACGCGACCTGATATAACACAGATTCGGATATAACATGGTAAAGCAGCGCTCCAGGGGGGCGGGGCTGCGCACTCCGGCGGATCAAAGCAAGTTCAATATAACGCAGTTTCACCTATAACGCGGTAAGATTTTTTGGCTCCCAAGGACAGCGTTATATTGGGGTAGAGGTGTAAAAGGTAATTTTATTTTTTAACTTTTCAAATGAGGTGATTTTTTTTACCTTTTAAAATATATTCGCTGATCCCTAGGTCAAGTATTTTCTGTCAGTTTGGGCATTGCCTCTGTGTGTGTGTGTGTGTGTGTGTGTAAACCAAATTCTCTTCAAACTAACACACGATCCCAAACTCTCATTTTAATGCATAGTTTACCTCCGCCTCCTCCCTAATATGTACACCTAGACTGCGAAATTCTGCACTAAGTTTCAGTGCATAACAATTTATTCTTTTGTGCCAGAACTATGTGGGGAGGTAGGGAATAAGGAGTGTTTGAATGACAGTGCTGACAGGCTCCTAACTACTGTACAGTATCACAGACATAATGCTGTAATAAATAATTCTCGTTGACAGTTCAGAAATCAAAGCTTATTAACATGAGAGGGAGGATGAGCATTTTAATGCATCTGGAGTCTATCCAGTGCAATTAACACCACATATATCATTTAGTTCACCTAACACCATATATCACAGTAACAACTGTCATATTTTAAAGACTGCCTTGAACATCATAAAGCCACGGCATTGAAAATGAAGTATGGCTTAGAAAAAATATAGGAACATCACATTTTTTCATATGACCAACTAGAAAATTAAGTGCTGTAAATGCCTTAAAAATTCCTTCTACATGGATGCATAAATATGCTAAAGTATCCAACTTACCTGTGTAACATATATTACTTTAACCACTGTGGGCCCAATCCCGTCAACATAACTATGTCAGTGGTCACATTAAAGTCAATGGAGCTACTGAAATGAGTAAAGTTACTCATGTGCCTGAGTGTTTGCAGGATTGGGCTCCATTTTTGATTAAAATATTAATTGACTGTTTAATGAACAGAACAATCATCCCAAGTAAAACTGATATCAGTGCCAGTGCTGAAACTTAATATGCCACCCAGGTGCAGGTTATATAAAACAGTAATTACTGCTGACTCTATTTTTGTCTGCAGGTGGGTCAGACTCCAGGAGGAGGAGGAGTAGTTAGAGATTAAATTGCTGCTACTGTTTAAACTATGTATCCCATTCCCAAAGTTATGCTCCTATCCTATTTCATTGGTTTAACCAATTGATAAACCAGTGACAGCAGGTATACGTAAAACACTTCCACCAGTTTTTACCCATGGATAACTCACAGAGCCTAAATATAATGCGCAGAGATTCCCAACTGTAATTCATTTATAAGCAGCCTGCTCCCTCCCACTTACATGACTACTGCTGGTACAGGGGACTTCTGCGGCAGCTCTCAAAAGCATCCTCCCAGCAGTAGCACAAGCAGCAGGAGCTAGTCTTCAAAACCTCAGCTTCATGACATCACCACTGACTTATGCTTGGACTTTGAATCCAAGAGATGATTGAAAAATGGAATTTCCATCCCAATTTCAGGGAACTTCCCTGAAAATTTTTGATTTGGAGAAGTTGTAACGTTTCATTTCAGGTTGGGTCGACAGTAATCTCTTCATCTGTCTGAACTGTTGTGGGGACTCATGGGAGTTATAGGTCTGAATCCCTCATACCCCCATTCTCTTCTATGGGTCCCACTGCCCGGCTTGACTACGTTCCCTAGCATGCACAGTAGTCTCTGTCTGTGGCTGAGCTGCCATGGTACAGCATGGGGGTCTCATTTAGAAGAAAGCACATTTTATGATGGGAAAATGTTTAAGTTGAATTTTTTTGACCAGCCTAACCTCTCATTAACCCAAGCTTCATCCTTCAACTCTTCCCACCTTCTCCTTCCTACCTCAGTCTCTCACCCTCCTTAGCTACTCTTCACCATCATCTCTATTCCATCCTATTTATCCATCCTCACCCTTCACCACTGCAAAAAAGAACCTTGGGCCTCACATGATGTGTACCAACAACACAAGCTTGCTTGTATGTTGCAGCGCTATCCCCAACCTATTTGCTTAAACTGTAAGCTCTTTGGGGCAGGAAGCTCTCTTATGGTGTGTGAGTGTTTGTACAGTGCTTAGAACAGCAGAGCCATTAGACACCAGCAGAAAATAAATGAATAGCAAAGTTTTATGTTGACAGTTCGTTTGACAGAAATATGTCACTAAGGTATTATTAGTTCTTGTCAAATGAAAAAGAAATATCAGGGTATCAGGGTGCCGTTGAAGTCTCACACACTGCTCCCATTTCTTCCTTCTCTTGGGCCAAAATCTATTTAGGAATATGGATTTCAAGGCAGCAGTAGTCTGACCCTGGGGTGTCTTATGGGTGGAGATCTCTCCACTTCTGTCATATTCCTACATATTGCCAAAGCACTCATTACACATCTAAACTCCTGCAGATATCATCAGCCATTTAAGAAACTGGCTCATCCACAAAGTTATAGCAGTAGCTAAAGCAGAGAAAAATTCTTATCATAGTTTGCTAATCAAGCTCTCTCTGTGGGCATACATTCCCAACCATACCCTAAGTGTCTCTGAGAAAAGACACACCACTGCATCTCTGTTTCCATTTTCATTAATTATCCAAGCCCTAAAAGCAGCATTAGCAAGGAGGATTAGAGCAATTCTAATATACAGAATAATAGGCGACTTCTTGTTTGACTTTATTGCCAAAATAGCTTAACAGCACTTAGCCAAACAAGTTGTATGCTCCAGTAAAATATTAGGACCCCAATCCTGTAGTGAGAGCATGTGGAGTCCTAGTGACTTCAGTGGGGCTCTGCATTGACACAGCAGTTTGCCTGTATACTATCAATTGCAGGATGGGAGTCTGAAGACATATACTTGGGATTCATGCTGTCTTAGGCTAGGATATATTCAGATTTTCCAGGAATGTTTCAATATATGCTGACAACCTAGCAACTAGCTTTAAGCCTTTGCCTCATTCTTTGGAATGTTTACTGCTAATCACAATGTTCTCTGAAGTTCAGTTTCAGGGAATACTCACTTAGGTTTTGATCTGCAAATGAACTTCAGTGGCATTATGCATCTACAGAAAATTAACACAGGCACAAGTTTTTCAGGATGAACCCTTCACGAAGGCAGAGTTTGTCCCTCTTGTTTTTATTGACACTATCAGAAATCAAGTTTTTGTGGGAAAATTACCATAGACCACTCCTCTTAAAACGACAAAAAAAAACCCAGCAGTATAAACATCTGAGCAATTCTTTTTTTCTCCAAATCAAATGCTCCATTAGTTCATTATATTTCCAGTGATGGAGAAATGAGAGACCTCGCAGAAACAAAATGGTATGCATGAGGGATAAAAGGAAACCAATGGAGAGGAAAGCGATGTCACTTTACTTTTCATAGAAGGCACTCACATACCTTGGTGATGAGTGACCTTATTGAAACCTGCAGAGATACGGACAGAGATGTAATACTTTCAAGTATATTAAAAATAGCAAGAAAAGAGAACGTTTAAAGATCTTGGAAAGGGATCATTTGCTTTGATAGGGACCATCTAAGTATAGAATAGTGCAATAACAGAGCCTGGGTGAATTGAGGGGGCTGCATCTGTATAACTGAAGGCAGGAATGAATCCTAAGGCCCCAACTCCCTTGCACGGAGCCTTACTGAGATTGGTGGGGGGTCTGCGTGGGCACAAGGATCTACCCACACAGACCAGCTTAGAGATCTGATCCCCTGATTCTGCAATGGCATCTGTGCAGGCAGGCTGCCAAGGGAGCACGAAGCCAAGGGAACACAGTGCAGGTAGAGAAGGCAGCCTGCAAGGAGCTGCTTGCAGAATTGGGACCTGTCACATACCGGGCTGGCTCCAGGCACCAGACGAGAAAGCACGTGCCTGGGGAGGCACATTGTAAGGGGCTGCATTCCGGCCAATCTTCCGGCCGCCCTGCCATGGTTCTTTTTTTTTTTCTTTCTTTTTTTTGCTTTGGTAGCCCAGTCCGCAGCTCCGGAGCCCCCGGCCGGCTCCCCGCGCTCCGCCAGTCCCAGCCCAGCCCTGCAGGGGCACGGACCCCGGTCCGGGGGGGCAGGAACTAGCGATCCCCACCGCTCACCGTGCCACTGGGCTCCCCGGGACGTGCCACTCCCCACCACCTGCACCGGCCTCCACCTCCCGTGACGCTCTGAGCCTGGCCCAGCCGAGCCGCCTTTAAAGGAGCGGCTGAGCCAGCACCTCCTGCAGCCCCCGGGGGCTCTGCGTGCCCGGCCAGGAGAGGCACCCCAAGGCCAGAGGGGGGAGCCCCTCTCACCCGGCTGCAAGGCGCCGCCCTTCACTCCCCTGCGAGCTGCCTTGACCACCCTCCACGTGCTTCCTGCGGCTGCCATTATTTTTTTTGTTTTTGTTTTTTGCTTCGGCTAGAGCTAGCCCCGGTCACATGGAACCCTGAGGCATTGTTTTGCTCTACAAGTCATTTACACATGAGAGTGAGCCCCAGACCTTGCTGTGTCAGCTGTGTGGGACTCTGCGGTTACCTGGCAAAAAGTTTTCACCAACCAATTAAGTAAAATAAAATAAGTATTAACAATCAAAGCTGTTTAGATTCTGTGGCAAAAACCCATAACAATTTATTGGATGCTTACATCTTTTAAAAACTCATTACTTTCTGTACAGATGTGTTTTGACTGCAATGGTTTGGACTGCAGCCAAGCAAGAATACACAGAGTTAAGGTAGTGGGGAAAAATAGGAGAGGCAAAAAAAAAGCAAAGTAAGATAATGCTAGTGAAAGAGGAATATAAAGGGCTTTACAGATAGATCAGGAAAAAGTATTCTCCATTGTAAGCGAAGAGTGACTGACGTAGAATGACTTTTATAAAAGATATGCTTTAGTTCAAAAGGAACTATTTCGGGAAGTTCTACGGCCTGTTATACAGACTACATGATCATAATAGTCCCTTCTGGCCTTAGAATCTAGGATACATCTACACTGCAGCTGGGAGAGTGCCTCGCCCCTGTTGGCACTAATGCACTAAAAATAGCAGGGTGGCCACTGCAACGTGAGCAGCAGCATGGGCAAGCTGCCTGAGTACAAGCCCATCTGACCCCCTAGGTCCAAGCTCTGGTGGCTAGCCCATGCCACTGCATGTGCTGCAATGTCAACACTGCTATTTAGCGTGCTAGCTTCCAGCTGCAAAGGCATGCTCTCAGCTGCAGTGTAAACATACTCTATGAATCCAAAATGACTGAGATGATGAATTTCTTTTTCAAATCTGTCTGTTACAAGAGAAATAAGACAAGGTATTTGGAAAATAAGACCTGAAAGTGACTTCACATAGGTGGAATCCTGGACCCACGCAGAGCCCCCGTGAAGTCTGTGGTAGTCAGTTAAGGACTGGGATCTTAGGAAATAGGGATGAGTCTGTGACAATGGCTATTGAGACAGACCAGGTTAAGAGAGTACTTGGTAACTTCAAGTGAGTTTGGAGGATATATATTCTTGCAGGTTAACAAATGTTCCAAAATACTGACAGTTATTTTTAAATGCTGTGAAATACAGGTTGAAGTAAAGCAAATATAATATTAATCTTTGAAAAATGAAAGAATGGCTGGTCACACTTGGTATGTCTAGCTTATATCCCCATTAGAAAAACAGGAAAAGAGAAAAAGAGGGAGATTTTCAAAGACACAAAGGCTAGTTGGGCACCCAACTCTCAGTGAAACTCAAAGGGAACTGGCTGCCTACCTGCAATTTGTGCCTTTGAGAATCTCCCCCAATATTGCTAAACATCTAGGCCAAACATCTCAAAACTAGGACACGAAAGCTGGGCTCCTAAATAAATGGCCTGAGTTCTAAAGGGCTTATCAACCAGCAGCTCCCATTAAGACTAACATTAAGTCTCTTGATTTTACTGTGCATAATGCAAACTTGGGTCAAATTAATCAAGAGCACTGGAATGGAAAGATTAAGATTGATATGAATGAGGAAGCGGGGTAAATGGCTTTTCTCCAGGCCCTATATGATGATGCATTACACCTGTTCCTTAGGCCTTCAGCATATTGTGTTCCCATCTGAGCAATGATAAAACAATTATTGTAATTCACATGTGCCAAGCAAGTTTTGGAACCAAGAACTGTTAGCACTCTAGTGGGTTTGCTGTGAAGGGAGATACTTTGCTAAACTTCTAAATTAATTTATCCAGTCACTGGCATAGCTAAAAAATAAATAAATTCTGGCTAGAGAATGTTACCAAATTATGCCTTTTAGCAAATGCAATTTAACCCACCTGCTTTTATTCTATGGCATTTCATTCTTTCCCCCACTTTTGCTCATTATTTCTCCAGTCTTAAAAAGAATGAAATTCCCTACTTTGCTGAAGATTTCCTGAATGGCCTTGGACTCTGTGTCTCTGGGCCCCATCTGTAAAATGGAGACAATAGTAGTTCTCCGACCTCACAAGGGTGTTATGAGCATAAATACATTGAAGACTGCGAGGTGCTCAGATAGTATGTTGATGGGGGCCATAAGTACCAGAGATAGCACCAAGTGCTCAGAAAAATAATCAGTAGATACCAAACAGACTGATGGCTGACAAGACTTGTCTGAAAGACCAGTATTTGCCCCATACTCTACTGCCATAGGTAGGATCTGTGCAATTACCTGAGCTCAAGATCCACGTGTAGGAGACAGAGGGCAGCTGGCTGGGTATTCTCTATAAAGGCCCCTCGGCTTTGGAGTATGCTCTCCCCTGGTTCTAAACATTTATATTTTATCAGCTTCTGAGGTATGGTTCAAGGCCAGTTGTCGTTCCCTATCAGTGAAGGGTTGGAAGGGCTCTGGTGGGAGATTGCTGGAATCTTAAATATTCCTTATTTTTAGACAACAAAAGCAGTATCCGGAATTCATTCAATGCTATTCAAATAAGCATTTTCAGAGAGAAGTTTAATCTCGTTTGCCTCATTTCTCCATCCCTGGAATGGAAATAAAAATACTTCCCTTGTCCCATGTCAACATGTTGACTCAGTCAGAGTATGACATCCAATACATACACCAGGTTCCTCTGGCCCTCACCACTCCACATTATTCCAAGTGTAATATGGTCTTCCTTTTTCCTCCTTTTTTATCATCACATTTTGTCTTTTATTTGTTTCTGAAGGGAAAAAAAGAATCACTTAAAACACAATGAACAGTTGAGCAAAACCCAGACTAACTAAAATATCCTATTGACTCTCACAGTAATAAGCTCACAATGATACAGCACTTATTGCAAGTAAAGACCCATATTCATAGCAAGTTTGGCATCAGAGAGATTTGGAGAAGTTCCAACTGCATCCAATATAAATAAATAAATAAATATGTGTGTGTGTGTGTGTGTATAAAACACTGGGAAGAGAGTGACTAATGTGAAATCTCAAGTGAGACATCATAGTTCCTTCTGACAGCCTGTGCTCACTCGCCTGTGCTAAGAAAACCTGGTTTCAGTTCCTGGCTCTACCACAGACTTTATGCCTCATTGTTCTGATTGCGAAATGTGACTAGAAATACATCCTTTTCCCCACCCTCTGTCTTTTGTTTGTGGATTGCAAGCTGTCAGTCTCCCACTATGTGTTTGTCTAATGTCGAGCCCAACAGATTCCTGATCTAAGTTGAGGCATCTAGGTAATACAAATAATCAAAAATAATTATCCATGGTAAAAAAGATGTCTCATTCCAAAGGTACCTAAGTAACCAGTTCCCCAGGGCTTCAGTCTTGCTATGTGCTACTGAGACAACTGGCCTTGGGGAAGCTCACTAACAGGCATATGGACTGAAAGCTTTAATATTAAGGAGTTCCAGGTGGTGTCCTGGCGAGTCAGCCAGCAAATGCAATTATATCTCAGCCTGTCTACTCCCCTTAACACCAGCTTTACCGATTGCTACAAACTATTTCATATAAGCGAGGCTATGCTGTCCTGTTCCCATCCCTTTTTAGTTTATGGCATAAGAACAGACTATGAGGCAGGTAGCTATGCAGTTGCCAATACCTCCAGCATTTGCTAAGATTCATTATCCCAGCTCAAATGAGATATTCTGGGATCCAATACAACTTGTTAAAGAACTTGTTCTGAAAGGAGTGCAGTGACAGGGTGCTGAGGTGCCCTTTCCATTCTGCCATAACTTTTCCCTATTTGTCTTCAGGGAGAATAATGTTTTAAGTTTGTTTTGTCTTTGAGGATTAGATTTAGGGAGCAATGCCTGGTGGTCAGCCTTTTACAGGTATTTCCTGCTTTGTAGCTTGCATTGTTAAGCTTTTAAAATGGGAAGCAAGGCCTGGCCTCCCATGCTTCTCTCAGTTGAGGAAACATGAGGCAACAAAGATGTTTATAAAATGGACTGTGAGCAGGTGGGAAATTATATTTGATGTATAGGTATGTGAATGAAGTGGTTTAATGGTTTAAGTGGTTTAAGAAACTATTCCTGTTAACAGTCACTGGGGATTTGATAAAATTAGATTTCACAACTCAAGTGCTTTAAGATGTTGCAAAGTACCCAAAGTTTTGCTGCTATTACATTTTCCTCTCAGAGGTATAGTCAAGTGCTTAGGGTAAGGAAAAGTGCAGCTGCTAAATTTGTCCATATATTAAGTCATACATGAAGATAGTTAAACTCTAAGCACTGAAAGAATTGATAGGCCAGAACTGCAAAGTTCAGGCAGATCCTTCCCTCATGTAAGTTAGCACGGATCCATGGAGGTCAGTGTCTATAACAATTTACACCAGCTGAGGAGCCACAATTAGGTCAGTATCTGAGATTCCTCAAATTTTAGCTGTGATTAGTTAACATGAGGTGACATCCTGGCCCTATCGAAGACAATGGGAGTTTTGCTATTGACTTCAGTGGAGCCAGGACTTCTCCCCTCGGTCCTTGAAGACAATGGAATTGGAAGTTAGGCTACAACGTAACCCTCAGTCCTTAGATGATATCAAAGGCAAATCACTGCAGAGGCCTGAGTAGAAGAGGTGGTTACTAACCTTTCAGTAACTGTTTTCTTTGAGATGTGTTGCATTTATCCATTCCATTCTTGGTGTCTGTGCGCCCAGTGCATGGCCATCAGAAATTTTCCCCCTCAACAGTACCTGCTATGTGGTTCAAAAATCCCTCTGCAGCCACGTGCCATTGCATGCAGGTATAAAGGACAGAGCTGCCTCTTGCCCCCCTCAGCTCCTTCTTGCCTTAATGCTGATGGCCAGGCGAGTGGGTTGTGGAATGGACATGTGTAACACATCTCAAAGAACAACAGTTACTGAACAGGTGAGTAACCATTCCTTCTTTTTTGAGTGATCACACATGTGGATTTCACTCTTGGTGACACACAAGCCATGACAACAGGAGGTATTGAAATTGGAAAAGGTACAGAAAAGGGAAACAAAAATGATTAGGGGTACGGAACAGCTTCCATATGAGGAGAGATTAATAAGACTGGGACTTTTCAGCTTGGAAAAGAGATGACTAAGGGGGGATATGATAAAGGTCTATAAAATCATGATGATGTGAAGAAAGTAAATAAGAAAGTGTTATTTACTCCTTCTCTAACATAAGAACTAGGGGTCATCAAATGAAATTAATAGGCAGCAGGTTTAAAACAAAAGGAAGTATTTCTTCACACAACGCACAGTCAATCTGTGGAACTCCTTGCCAGAGAATGTTGTGAAGGCCAAAACTATAACAGGGTTCAAAGAAGAACTAGGTACGTTCATGAAGGCTAGGTCCATCAATGGCTATTAGCCAGGATGGCAGGGATGGTGTCCCTAGACTCTGTTTTCCAGAAGCTGGAAATGGGCAACAGGGGATGCATCACTTGATGATTACCTGTTCTGTTTATTCCCTCAGGGGCACCTGGCATTGGCCACTGTTGGAAGACAGGATACTGGGCTAGATGAACCTTTGGTATGACTCAATACAGCCATTCTTATTCTTATGAGGTGAGATCAGAGTCTATTTCAATAAAGATTAGGAAAGAACATGTCCAACACCAGCATTGTCTCTGGAATCTTGGGCCACACCATAGTGGGATCGAGAACCAGGTTGCCACTCTACAAATGTCTGAAAATGGAACATGTGCCAAAAAAAATATCAAGGCCTTTTGTGACCTCGTCAAATGAGGTGTGACTCTACTAGGCAGAGTAACATTAGCCAGGCCATAACCCATGCATATACAGGTGATCCAAGAAGAAATTCTCTGGATGGAGACTGTTTGTCCTTTTATTCTGACTACCACTGCTACAAATAGGTGGGAGAACTTATGGAAGTGTCTGGTTCTGTGCAGCTAGAATGCTAGTGCTCTTCTGACATCCAAAGTGTGCAATGTTCCTTTTTTCTGTTCAAAAGCAACTTTGGATAGAATGCAGGCAAATAAACTGGCTGGTTGATGTGAAAAGATGACACTGCCTTTGGAACAAACTTTGGATGAGGACATAGGTAAACATTGCCCTTAATGACGATCATATAAGGAGGCCCAGGCATGAAGGCACACAAGCTCTCAACTCTTCTGGCTGAGTTAATGGCCACCAAAATTACCACCTTCACTGATAGATGCAGCAGAGAGCAAGTAGGCAATGGCTCAAATGGGGGCCTATAAACTTTGACGACACTCCATTTAGATCCCCCGGAGGGAGGAGGTCTTTCACTTGAGGATGTAATTTGACTAAACCTTTCAAAAAAAAAAAAAAAACACCCTTATGCTCATGTCATTAAAGAAAATAGAGTGATTTGTCCACTTTAGGGTAGAATGCTGAAATAGCTGCCAGATGTACTTTGATCGAACTAACAGCCAAACCTTGATGTTTCAGGTACATTAACTAGTAATCCAGAATATGTTGAACTGAAGAAAGGGATGGCGATACCCCATACTGGCAAGAACAGGTAGAAAAACTCCATTTAGAGAGGTAAATAGTTCTTGTAGAAGATTTCCTACTATTTTGCAGGATCTCTTGAACTTCTTTCAAGCAAGATCACTCTCTAGTATGTAGCCAGGGAGAATCCCCACAGTTAAGTGAAGGGATGGTAGACTTGGGTGGAGTAGGTGACCCAGTGGGAGATTAGGCCTGAGTCTACTGGAAGTGAGATTGGAGGGTTCACCAACAGCATCAGGAGAGTGGAGAACCAGTGGTGATGGGCCCACCCCAGAGCTATAAGCATGACACTGCTCCGGTCCAGTCTTATCTTTAATATAATACCCTGTGAATGAGCAGGCTTGGTGGACAAGCATAGAGGAGCCTGCATAAAATGTCATGGAACTCGGGTTGTGACCCAATAGGGAACAGAACTGCTGACACTTTCTATTGGTCCTTGTCGCAAATAGGTCTATTTGGGGAAACCCCCATCACTGAAAGATGTCTCTGGCTACATCTGGATGAAAAGACTACTCATGATAACTAGTAAATGCTCTGTTCAGGTTCTCTGCTATGTTGTTTTGGACCCCCGGAAGGTAAGAGGCGTCTAGATCTGTTGAGTTAGGAATACAGAACTCCCATACAAGAGTCGCCTCTTGACAGAGTGGAGAAGAGTGGGATCCCCTTGCTTGTTGAGGTAGAATATTGCCACTGTGTTGTCTGTGAGGACTAACAGGCTGCTTCCCCTGGTCAGCGCTAAAAATACTTGGCACACCAGTCTGACAGCTTTCAGTTCTTTGACATTGATGTGTAAAGCTAAGTCTTCTGAGGAACATAGACCCTGAGTCTGTAGAGAACCCAGGTGGGCTCCTCATCCTAGAACAGAAACACCTGTCACTAGCTCGAATGTCGGTTGTGGGCAAGCAAATGGAATGCCTGCACATACATTCCCTGGATTTGCCTACCAATCCAGGGAGGTGAGGACATGGGAGGGACCCACATCATCAAGTCTAGCTGCTGATGTCTCATTGAGTAGACTGAGGCCAGTCAGCCATGTAAAATTCTGAGGAGTGTTTGCCATATTGAACCATGTAGGCACAGGAGGCTATTTTTCCCAGAAGCCTCAAACAGTTTGGTGCTGTTGTGACTGGGTAAGCCTTCACAGCTAGAACAATTGATTGAATTGCCAGGAACCTGGAGTCTCGAAGAAAAATGCTGGGTTGAGACGAGTCCACTACAGCCCCTATAAATTCTGTCCTTTAGACTGGGGAGAGGAGAGACTTTTCTGCATTGATTAACAGTCCCAGGATATTGAATGTTGACTAGATCAAGGCAACACTGTTCTGTACTTGCAGTTTGGATTGGCCCTTGACAAGCCAGTTGTCCAGATAGGGGTAAACCAGAACTCTTATTCACTGGAAAACTATAGCTACTAAAGACTTTGGGAGCTGCTGAATAGTAGTATGGTAAATTGGAAACGATTTTCATTTACCAGAAATCAGAGGTACTTCCTGTGAGCTTGATTGCTTCCCACATGAAAGTAAGCATACCAGTCCCCAGGAACCAGAGAGGGAATAATAAAAACTAGGATGACTATGCGGAACTTTATCTTTTTCAAAAACTTGTTGAGTTGATGGAGGTTTAAGATTGGTCTGAGTCCCCCCTTTGCCTTTGGAATTAGGAAACAGCTGGAATAAAACCCTTTCCATCTGAGACCATATGGAACCTGCTCTACGGCTCCCAACCAAAAGAGAGATTCCACCTCTTGGATGAGTAGCTCCTTATAAGAATGGTCTCTGTAGAGGAATGGGGAGGGAGTGTGGGAGAGAGTGGTAGAACCAAACTGGAGAGTTTATCCCACCTCCACAGTGGTCAAGACTCTGAGGTCTGAAGCCATTCTTGACTAAGCACTGTGGAAGTGGGACAGATGCCTTGCAAATGTGAGGAAGTTTGGATCTGGAGATATGAAAACTGGCATTGTGACCTTGACAGGTCCAAGAAAAAGACTGCTTTGTACTTCCTGGGTGCCTTGAAGTGCCCAGAGCTGGATCCAGAAGCAGCAGGAGCGGGAGACCTGCACCTATAACTCATGAACTTCTTTTTTCACATGTCCTGTTGAGAAGGTCGAGCGGAATATCGGTGAGTCTGCTGGGGCCATAGTGCTTTCTGACTGGGGCAGGGGTGTACAAATCTAAGGACTTTAAGGTGGCTCTTGAATCCTTAAACTCAGGAAGCTTGCTGTCCATCTAGTCTGAGAATAGAAAAGGACCCTCAAACAGCAAGTCCTGGATAGTATTCTGGACTTCATAGGTAAGACCAGGAGATAGCGACCAGGATGATCTCTGCACGGCAATCGTGGAAGCCATAGTTCTAGCTGCTGAGTCTGCTGCATCCAGCTCAGCCTGCAGCAATGTTCTTCTGACTAGTCTGCCCTCATTGACCAGGGAAGAGAACTCCTGCCTAGTGTTCACTAGAAAGAGTTCTCTGTACTTTACCATGGAGCCCACAAATTGAAATTGTAATGCCCCAGCAGAGCCTGTTGGTTAGTGATACGCAGCTGCAAACCTCCTGTCAAATAAGTTTTTTTGCCAAATAAGTCCAGCCACTTCATGTCCTTTGATTTGGGGGCAGCAGGCTGGTGCCATTGTCACTTTCTTTCATTAGCCACTGTTGTGACTAATGAGCCCAGAAACGGGTGAGTATAAAGGTACTTAAAACCTTAGAAGGGTACATAGTCTTTTCTTTCTGCAATTTTTGAGGTGGGAGATAATGAAGATGGGGTCTGCCATAGCAATTTTATACCTAGTATTGCCCCGTTAATTGGCAGAGCTACCCTGAAGGGACCCAAGCTGATAAAATGTCAACCACAATGTGAGGGCTCCCTGACTTCCTTGACCTGTCTGCAGCCACTCTCTTTAACAGCTACTGATAAGCTTTAAAATCATCAGGAGGAAGTGAAGTTGCCTCCAAAGAAAAACAGGTTTGTCTGGAGAGGACAAAGAGGAAGCCAAAACTGGAGGAGCTTGAATCTCTTTTCCAGGCTGTTCCTTTGCTTCTGGGACCTCTTCCTGGTGCTTGGTACCAGGCCCGTACTGGACCCTAGAGACAGAGCAGCCTGATGTGCAGACTTTCCCCTTCTAGACAAGGGCACTGAGTTGACACAGTGAGGAGAAGATCTGAGAGCTGGGGGAAACCCCTCTGGGTTTCAAAATGGTCATTGATATGGGGCCAGACCTCAATATCCCGGCCACATATTCCCATGGAAGCTCCCATTGTGGGGTCACAATGGTAGGCTGGGGGAGAGGATCTATGAGGAGACTGGCGGGTCCTGCTTCAGGCTTGTGAGACCTAAGATCCTACATCCGAGGTTGATGATAAAGACTGTCCTCCTTTTGGCCACTCAGGGGCTGATCCAGTCAGTTCGGGGAACCAGTGCCAAGAACCAGGAGATGGGCAGAGCACAGCCATCAATGCAGGCTTCCCCTTGCACCAGACCAAAGGGCCATCTGACCTGGAAGTAGGCAGCTGTGGTACAATAGCTTGAACTGTTGGTACCAGATGGGGGAATGGTGCCCAGGGATCTGACTTTTGTACTGATGACACCAAAACCGAGAGGCAGAGCAGATTTCTTGCTGCTTGCAAACTCCTCTGGGGTAATCGGTGCTACAGGTATCGTGTTGCAGTACTGATTAAGTTGATGGTGCTGCTTCTGGCACTGGGGCTTGATGATGCTCTTTGCAGTGTCAAAGCCAACTGTGCCAATGTAGGCACATCTTCTTTCGTATAGTGATAGTGGAACAGTGAAAGCAATGGTGTGACTACAATTGGCTCTTAAGGTCTCTTATGCAGAGCATAGCCGAGCAAAACAGGGAGGGTAGCCAGGTGAATAGCTGTGACA
The DNA here is from genome assembly GCF_011386835.1 of Chrysemys picta bellii. Lineage (NCBI taxonomy): Eukaryota > Metazoa > Chordata > Testudines > Emydidae > Chrysemys > Chrysemys picta. The sequence goes on along the minus strand of NC_088791.1, from coordinate 54,819,995 downwards.
TCTCCAGGATGAGCATAGATTGGGCAATCATCCGTAATGTGGCTCTGATTCGGAGGTGTGCTTAGATTTCAGGTACACTCTATTCAATTCCTTCTCGTCTTTCTTAACAAACTTGGAGGGTGGAGAACTGCACCTGGTTGGGGCCTCTTTTGAAGTCTTATTTTTTTTCTGGCACACGTGAGGGAGATAGATGCCAGGATTCTGATAATGCTGGAGGCGTGCTTCTCACTGAAACTGCAATACTTGGCATCACGTTGGACCAGGATGGCTCCAATGGTTGCCCGAGGGCTGTCTCTAGCAGCAGGAATTTCAGTCTAGCCTTCCTATCCTTCTTCATTCTATGCTTGAACTGACTGCAAATCTGGCACCAGTATATTACATGTGCTTCACCCAGACACTTCAGGCAGCTATTGTGCCAATCACTCACTGACATAGGCCTCAAGCAAGAAGAACATGGCTTGAAGCCCAGTGATTGGTGCAGACCTCGGTGCCATCAGCAGAAATCCCAAAATGGGTAAAAACATCAGATCTGAAAAAAATCCATTGTTTTTAAACACAACTAAAACTTACTAATGTTACTAACTATATTATTCACAATGTTATACACCAAGCTGAGAGAGAAAACTGTTCTGGAATTGAGCAGGGGCTCCAATGACTTTCACGAGAGGTAAGAAGGAACTGAGGGATGCTAGAGGTGACTCTGCCCTTTATATCTTCATACAGTGATGCATGGCAGCTGAGGGAGCTCAAGCTGCCCAACAGGCACCGTTAAAAAAATGTTCACTGGCTGTGGGCTGGATGCACAGACACCAAGGGTGGAATGCACATGTGCAATCATTTGGAAAAGAACATTTACTTTTCTTGCTATTTTTCCTTCGAAAGGAACTAGATAATTCTCCTGGGGGATTTCAGAGCTTCCCAGAAAATGGCTTTTTAATGAAAAGAATGTTACATTAATATAATGGTGAAAAAAAAGAGGAAGATAAAATATCTACTGTAAGATATGAAAATATTGTAAAATTTAGAGAATTAACATATTTTAATTGAAGAAAGTAATTCTTGTGGCTGTCTACTGTTGGCAGCCTATAGTCGCCATGTTCCTATCTTAAGAATACTTGATTATAGTGAATAACAGATCATAAAAACCTGTTATAAATGCCTCTAGGCAGGATCAGCTTCTGCATTTTCCTTTCTAGGAACTATTTTAAATAAATAAGATGATGAAAAGGATATAAAATGTGGTTTATTTAACTTTCTTCCTCTTCAGCCAAATCGCTACAATGGTTTATTGTTTGTCAGCTAATCCAGTGCATAGATAGTGATTTAGTAAGTATTGCATATATGTTTAGCCAACGAATGACTCTACCTGGAAGTGTAACACTAACCTTCAGTACAAATCATTAAAAAAACAATAAAACTGCAATACTTCAAGGAAATGGTTCCCATTATTAGCTCCTGGAATGTTCTAGCTTTTAACTGGAGAAAAATATCTCATTAATTGGCAGAGAGCAACTAATTGTACATCATTCCTGATTGCTGCTGTACTACTGCATTATTTTTTAGAAAGGGCAGACTGCAATTGTTTTAAATGCTGTGATTTGCAACCACAAAAAACTTCACAAGGCGAACCCTTATTATGTTGAATATTTGTTAATAATTAATGTATTAAATGTCAGTAGCCATCACTTACTACCAAAGTGTAGAACGGAGTTGTAAGTAGCTCTTCCAGGAGTTAAAAAAGGGAAAAATTGCTCTTTCAGGAGTTGTAAGTTGCTCTTTCAGGAATTAGGGGTTATAGTGATTGATATTTATCAATTTGGTGTTGTGTTGTGGTTGGTTGTTGCTCACAACTGTTGAAAAAAAATGTTTACGAAAACACTGTCTAAAGCTATCCTTAAAGAAAAACAGGAAATATTGCCTTTTGTACAAGAACCCACACCTTTTGAACAAATCTTGCAAAAATTCGGACACAGCCCTTGGTCTGATCAAGTGTGAGCGGGTGTCCATCCAATTTGGTCTGATCAAGTGTGAGACAAATTGGCTAGGTACTTATTGATATATAAACCCTCAACTCCAATGAAAAAGAAAGCAGCCTCAGTTTGGCTTCTATGGAAAGCCTGTAATGAGGTATTTCTTCAATTGGCTAAATGTAAAAATGGAAAACTGCACCAAGATTTACAAACCTCTGCTGCAAAAGCAGAAAAATGGATATGTATGTCCATTAGTACCCAAACCCTGTTAGATGCCCTTAAGGATGGGTAAAGAGAGTTAAAACTGCACTCTCAAATCTTACAGCAGCAGTAACATCAGGAGAAGGGACATTTGAGACCCCAGAAGGGGCAGACTTTTGGGACCCCTCTGGAGATTGGGAAGGGTTATTTGGGTAGATTCCTCCTCCCAGGGCCAAAATACCATTGCAACAGTAACAACAGTGCCTACTTCTGCCTCAGACCTCCAGGCCATGGCAAAGTGGCTGGGGATTTTGAAACGAAATTTTTTTTTCTAGATGAAGTGTTAATGCCCTTTTACTGGAAGAAAGGGAGAATTTAAACTCACAAGAAATGCACCACTTAATGAACATTTGTGCAGCCCCAAGTACTGGACACACTGTGGCAGAGATTGAGCAGGGTCTGCCATGGTAGGAGTACTGTGCTAATTTGTTTCTAAGCTTCTATCTTTCAGGCTCTGAACCAGAACATCAGGAGAGCTGTTACCAGCTGAAGAGTTATAAAATACCATAGTTATAGTGTCACAACAAAGTCTGTGTTGCATGTTCTGTGCTAGCACTGCGTCCAAAGAAACAGGAAATACTACACTAGACAGGGTAAATGTCTGTTTCTCTCTCTACTTCCCCCATCTCCAACCAAATTATTAATCACATCCACCTCTGTCCAAAAGACTTTGGTCCCCAATGCATCAGGTTTATTTTTTGTTAGGTCCTCTAATAACACTGCTCTACAGCCAAAATGCTTCTGAAATAAATGTAGTCAAACTTTACTAATTCTGGGTCACTGAGAACGAAAATGATGCTTAAAATTGTTGATTGGCTCTAGTTTTCAAGATATGGTATTGGGTCAGTATATACGACCCTTGACTTGGGAATGGCGGAGGATAAGTGAGTTATAAAGGGAAGGGATCTCAATTTAAACCAGAAATGACTAAAATACATCTTGACTGGATCTATGAATGAATCTATGACTGGGTTTGGATAGTACTTGCTTTTTAGGCAAAACAATGAATGATGCAATCTGAAGCTGGTATTGCATCATACATGATATGAATTGCATCATGTTATTCCTAGAAGTCATGGATGATGCAATCATAATGAAGCTTACATCACTCTGCTGAACAAATTGCCCTATATCAGCTCTAGAAATCATACAGTGTCGTGCTCTCTTATTTGTCAGTGTTTGATTTTGCAAAGGGACACATTTCTGTTTAGCCAAAGTGAGCAGAGATGCCTCGTACTTGTGTGAACAGTGCAGATAACTTCTGCTATGTTTGTGGTGAAGTGACTTTTGCATCACAAAAGCGCAGTATAACCACTATGGTTAAGAAAGCTTATCACCTTTATTTTGGCTGCAAAATTGGAGATGAGGACAAGAGGTGGGTCCCACACATATGCTGCAACACTTGTGCAACAAATCTTCGCCAGTGGTTGAACAGGAAAAGGAAATCTATGCCTTTTGCAGTGCCAATGATTTGGAGAGAGCCAACAGATCATACCAGCAATTGTTACTTCTGCATGGTGCCTCCAGTTGGGAAAGGTGTGTCAAAGAAGAAAAAGTGGACTGTGCATTATCCAAACATTCCATCAGCTATACACCCAGTACCCCACGGAGAGTCTCACTTGAGTCAGACGAAACAACATTCATTCATAAAACCGGTTACCCCAATAACAGGCTAATTGACAATTAAGATGCTTGTTAAGAGCCATAGCTGTTCAGCCAGTTGCCCTTGTAAGTTTCACTGTCAATCCAATTCCTGCTTAAATCACTGCACTGTTTCAGTATTGTTACTTCTGTTCATTGTTTGCCATATTGTAATTCAAACTCCATTTTACAACACTTACTCCATTTTGTAAAAGCTTGCTGCAAGCTTCATTTTTTCAAAACCCTGCTGTAATCTTATTAGTTTAGTTTAAATGTGTGAATGAGGTATGTAAGGATGATGGAATCACCCTCCAGAGCCAGCCTGTCCTGATGAAATGGAGTTCAAACACCAATGGCTGAAGATGCAGACAACAGCCCTAACAAAGTAAGAAGAGTCCACCCTAAAAAGAAAAGAACAAAGGTACAATAGAAGGAAGATCAAAGCCAGGTCCAAGGCTGAGAGTCATGTCTGCAATTGACAGGTGATCAATCATACTGAACCCGGAGGCAGCGTGACACAGCAAGACCTATAGACTCTGGATTCAAACTAAAGCCTACAAAAACGATGGGTGCGATGGAAGACTTTAGAGGGTAACGTTCTGCTGCCAACATGGGAGGGCAGACCCAGTTAGTATTTATTTTTTACACTGAAGCAACACGGTAATGTTTGTGGTCCAACTTTGCAGCCCTTTCGTGTGCCCGGCTTTCCTGGCCAGTTAGCCGCCACAAGCTACGAACCCAAGCTGCAAAATCAAGCCATGGACTCGAGCTATGTTCAGGACTGGTAACTATACAGCAGCTGGATGTGTGTGTGTGTGTGGATGTAGGTATTAGGTAGTAGTTATTAGTTATTGGTCATAAATCAAATTGTGTTATCATAATAAATGTGGCATCTTTGTCTTGCCCCCTGAAACAATCCCGTGTAGTTTTGTCTGGGATACTACAAAAGCTTGGTTTAAATACTTCCCTTCAGAAAATTCTTCTTCATATTTAATAGACACAACATTAAATATTCACAATTCAGAAATTTCTTTTTTAAATACCACAAACATTTTAATTTTACATGTATTAATTAATTTTAATTGATCATTGAATACACACAGTAAAGAATGATTAATGGACACATCCTATAATGACAGGGAGAAAAGTTCAAAACAGAGATTAAAAGCTATAAAGTCACATGAAGACGGGGCTGTGTGTACCTAAACTGCGCACACTTGCACTAGCTAAATTCTGCTACACCAGTGAAAAGCTGGAGTAACTCCATTAACAGTGTAACTATTATTTGACTGCTCTGCCTAACTCTTTCAAAAGGAAGCACACACAGGAGCAAAATATGGTCCAAATAGTCTAATCAAGAACTACAGGTGTACTTTACTCAGATGCCAATTTTCTCTGTGCACTGCAGTAGGATTTATATCTTATCTAGTAAAAACAAAGATGCAAGTCTGCAAACAGATGGAGGATTTCATTAGCAAAGAGAATCAGAATTTGGGGTGGGCATAAAACAAGGATTCCATTTCATGGAAAAACTAATCGAGGTTTTTAAATTTGGTTTCGTTCCATATTGGAACAAAAATGTGACCTTTCAAAATATTTGGGGGAAGGGGAAGGAGGTGTAAGAGAGAGTGTATGCTTAGGCTAGCTAATAATCTAGGGGCTGAATCACTCCTCTGGCAAGAAGCATAACCAAGTTCAAGTCCTGCTCTGAGTTGGGAAGAGCAGGGATTTGAATCTGGGTTTTTCCATAGCCCAGGTGAGTGACCTAACCAGAAGGCAATTCTCTCTCTTCTTCCATCCTGGAGCTGAGAAGGTTTCAACAAGTCAACATTTTCTGACAAAAAATATTAGGTTGAAAAATTCCTGACCAGCTTTACTCAGAACACAGAGTTGTTGAAAGCCCCTCAGGAGGGCCTTTGTGGAGTTCAGTTTAAGTTAATTGGGCTCTGTGCATGTATAAAAATCTCCTTTTCCCATTAATCCAGTTACCCCTATCACGTAACTATTTTTGTTTGAATAAACCATGTTTAGAAGGAGCTCCAAAGAAATATTAAAATGAAGCAGAGATATGGATACTATTGATGGGTGCTGTCAAGGCTGATTCCCCACTTGGGCACTCTGAGTGCAGAAGTTGGGGGCCCACAAGGACTCTAAAAATTAATATTTGCCACTCCAGGCTGGTATTCAACTCCCAAGGTTACAGCTTTCCTCTGGCCTTGGACTGGTAGATAATGCTACCACCCAAATGCAGAACCCCTTTGAGAACCCAGGAAGGTGCACTTGGGAATTCCTTCCTGTGGGGTACCCTCAAGCCCTTTCACCCCCGACGCCTCCGGGGAAGAGCTGAGGAAGAAAAGAAAAGAAATCAGCTGTTACCACCAGCTAATTAAACATATGCACAAACCTCTTAAGACACAAAAATCCAATTCTGTTCTTAAAAAAGGTAAATTTTTATTAATTAAAAAAACCCAAGAAAATACATCTGGGAGCTTAGGCTTTTGCTAGATTTAAAAAAAAAGAACTACAAGGATTAAGCATCAAGTATAGCTTTCTCGAGGTCCAGCTTAAAGGTTACAAGCAAAACAAAAGCACTTTGGGGTTAGCACACAGGAGTCCACAAGCCATAAAGAAATAAAAAGAGATAAACCTAATTGCTGCTTCCTAGACATTTCCTGATCTACTTACATGCCCGGGGTTCAAATAAGTAGTTTCTAGGTATGATACTGAGGATTTTTCATACCTGGCCCCAAGCTTCTTGTAGCATAGCTCTGCCCTGTCCCCTCTCTCCGGGAGAACAACCACAGACAGACAAAAGGGGAGGTGGCTGTTTTGAGCCATTTTTCAATTTTAAAAAGTTCTAGCCTTCTCATTGGTGCTTTTGGCCAGGTGCCCACTAACTTCCTTTTACCTATGCATAGCAGTGAGACTTTTTAATCCTTTACAGGTAGAGCGATTAGAGAACAGCTATTAAGACGGATTTTATAGCTACTGGCTGGCTGGGTGTCCATAAAAGGGAGCTATCCTCCCCCACCCCCTTCATTTATCACAGGTGCCCATACACAATTAAACTGCTTGTATTTATTTCAGTGAATACATACTGATAGGATTAATGAAGTTTAAATTGCTTGAGTTAGTTAATTACAAATATTTAGCTCTAAATCTCATTTTAATCATTGCATCTCACAAATGAACCCACCTGATCCAATCAAAAGGGTCTTCCTGCACCTGGTGATAAAATTATACTCGTATAGTAGCTAAACAATAGCTGATATCCATATCTACTTTTACAACTCCCACTTGGTCAATATTACTGTTTTTAAGAAGCACCTGTTCAAGTTTTTTGACTGTATTTCTTAGACCTGCATTCAGTAGAGCAATGAGTGGTAGCTATCACACTCTACTTTGTGTCTTCCATCTTTCCGGCATACGCTATGTCATGGGTCCAGGCTGGTTGAACCTCCTCTGTCCCCTTTCTGGTGTCTCTAAGCTACTCCCTCCTCAAGCCTTAGGCTTTGTGCCTTTACTCCTGCCAGAGAATTTTGTAATTCTCCCACTCTTACACTGGGCCTTGAGCTGTTGTACCCTTTGTAACAATTGTGCTTCCCCTGAAGCTCTGGTTGAGTTTGGGGACCTGAAATTTCTTCCTTTGGGAGTCTGCCAGTGGCATACCATAACCGGACAGCCTCCTTGAAAGAACTGTTTGTTTTAGAAGTAGGAACAAAGCATTAGAGAAAAAAGGATTTAAAACAATAGTCTATGTGCGTGTCTCTCGTATGTAAAGGGGATGGTAACCTAGGCATGCCTAACTTCTTTAGAGACTGCTAGCGAGTCCCTTTGTGCCAGTCTGTTTTCCCTGAACAATTACTGCCTCTCTCTCAAAAGATGGTCCCTTATAACCCCGCTATTGTTCTTCTGTGTTCCCAGGCTTTGACCTTTCCTGATCCAAATCAGTTGTGCTTGAGTTGGAAGTTTGCTTGAGTTGGAAGTGAAATCAAAGCTAATAGTTCTGGCACTGTCCCTTAACAACTGCTGAGAGGTGGCTGTTTTGAGCCATTCTTTTCCTTCCTGCCTGTTTCTCCAGACACCTGTTGAGTGAAACCAAAAGAGTCATACAGAACACACCTAAATAGCCAGATCAACTCACAATATTCTAAATCGTTACAGAACAGCTCCAAATTCATCACATTAGCATTATACATAATGGCTGATAATTTGTTACTGGCTAATGATTCTATATACACTTTGTTTGATATTAGAGCCAGTTGAATTTGTAAGCTTTATACACTGCTATAAGGAAACCACTAGCGCCAGCTGCTTCCCCATTTTGCAATCTCTTGCATGTCCTCCAGTACTTTTCTGACAGTGCTATCTAAGATTGCGGTAGTGCCAAAATTATGCAAGGCGTATTCCATCTACCTGGCCCAAAGAGCACACAATTTATAAAGCCAAAGACATGAGGAATGGTGGGGAAAGTAATAGAATGTCCAAGCAAAGTGATCAGGCACAGCTCTTCTTATGTTATTTGTACATTTTTAAAGTTACATACATTACATCCCCCATCCCCCAAGCTCCATCCACAATTTGACCCGTTTGTACTGTCCCCCCACCCACAAATTTCCAGCTGCAATTCCAGTGTCTGTACACCACTCCTGTGCTTGTACATTAATGAGCAATTCACTCATAAGATAAATAAATAAATAGGTAAGTAGCTGACTGCTTTCTTGTTAGCACTGCAGGAGGAGTGGGTATAGAGGAGGGATTTAAATGCAGAAAGAATGGTTGCTTTGTGAAACAGCTCAGGAAGAGTGTTCCTTAATCTGGAAGAAAGAGCAACATTCTCCTGAAATAAACATAACAGGGGAATTTTATTCAGATGACGATGTATTGCAGTTCTTAAGTGGGACTCTCTGGGCTGCAAAGTTGTATATAAAATGTGACAACTATGCTTTCTTTCTCAGGGGATTTTTTGCATGGTTGGTCCAGTAGCATTTTTTTAATATCATGAATGGAATTTTGTTTCCTTTTAGTTTTGCATTGCTAAAGTTAATCCTCTGTGGGTGTCATCACCTCTGATATAAGGCATTATTACTGGAGTTTATGTGCAATTATTCACACATTTCTAGTTAGTTAATTTCTAAGATGTTAATCTCTTCTTTGATTTTTATATTATCTTTATAAATTATCAGCTTCCTTTTCTGTTTGTTTTTCTTCCAGTGACATCAATTCCTTTTTTAACACATTCAGTTATGGTGCTCTGAGTTTCTTCTGCCCTGTGATAGTGTAAATTAATTATCCCCTGAGAAGTAGATCTCCCCCAGGGTTTTCTATTTCACTTGTGCTGCTTCTCTCCCTCACTTTCACTAGTGTTTAATCTAAGACTTTCTAAACCACAGTGTTCCTGTGGCAATAATCTGTTTATTGTCCATATGGTAGAATAATTAGGTTTATTTGGTACAATTCATTGTACACAGATGAATTACTGGAGAAAACAATTCTGCCCATAGCACAGTCTATTCCAGCGGTTCTCAAATTTTTGTACTGGTGACCCCTTTCACACAGCAAGTCTCTGAGTGTGACCCTGCCCTTATAAATTAAACACTGTTTTATATTTATATTAAATGTTTAAAGACTGTAATCAATTACTATTATAAATGCTGGAAGCAAAGTGGGGCTTGGGGTGGAGGCTGACAGCTCGTGACCCCCCCATGTAATAACCTCACGACCCCTTGAGGGATCCCCATGACCAGTTTGAGAACCCCTGGTCTATTCACTAATATGTCAGTTGATGAGTAGGCAGCGTGATACACAAGTAAGAGAAATATTCTCTCTCTCTCAGATGAATTTTCCTGCTGGTGTTTACAAGTCCACTATCTTCAATCAAGTCCTCCAGATTTCTAGAGGGGGAAATTGTTTAGCTGTTTTTATCAGGAACTCATTTAACTTCATTAAAGACCCTTTCTGAAATGATCAGATCTTCAATATATTGCCCCAAATTTAGAAACAAAGTATTATTGAAAGGTGGGATTTTCAAAACTTTAGCTTAATTCTATAATTGAAGTCAATTGTAAAACTCTTCAGTTGGGGACAGAGTTGGCCAACCCTGAGTCTTCTGAAAATCCCACTGTTAAGAAATGCCCCTGTTCCACAGTTAGGTACATATCTATTGGCACACCCATTATTAAGTGTTTTGTGTTGTTTTTTGTTTTGTTTTTGCTGTCCTATCATGTACACTTAAATACAGTCATCCTGGCCGTCAGTTCTGTTATTAACTTTAAATAGAAATCATGCAGGAGTCCCCACTCCAGCACAGCATTTAACTTTAAGCCCATGTTATTTCAGATCCTTCTAGAACATCCATGATTCTGATGCTGAAGCACTTTAATCTATTTTTCAATTTTAGATGCAAGATAGAAAACATCTTTTGCAGTTTTTTTTCCTAAGCAGAAATGTGCTCTTGACCCTCATTGCATCAAACATTTTTGAAGGAAATCTATGTGGGTGCTTGAGACAAGTAAAAGTGTTTCCATTTTCACTGTTTTATTTAATCAGCACTTTCTGTGAGGCTTAATTGCTTGCAGAATCTCTTGAGATGCTTTACACTGAAGCTCTTCCTTAGCCTGTGTCCTCAACTGCTTTGCAATTGAGATTGACCAGAAACAAAGTTATTTGCTGGAATGTTTACCGCCTCCTTTGTCTGAGTTCACCAGTTTCATTTTTCTTTCAGGAAAAAAGTTACATATTTTGGACACAGGAAATACCTTCTTTTAGTTTATTTTAGCCCGAGGCCTGAGAACAGGAGTAGAATGCTGGCCAGAAGTGGTGAGGTTATCCCATTCTTAACAGTAGAATTGATGAGCATTGATATTCTGAAACCAGTTAAGTAACAAAATAATACATGTTGGCCAAGTTCACATCTTCTGGGAAACCATGTTTTTTTTATTTAATAAATTCATAGATTCCAAGGCCAGAAGGGACAGCTGTGATCATCTCGTCTGACTTCCTGTATAACACAGGCCATAGAACTTCCCCAAACTAATTCTTAGAGCAGATCGTAAAAATTGTCAGTCATGGAGAATCTATCATGAGTTTTGGTAAATTGTTTCAATGGTTATTTACCCTCACTGTTAAAAATGTATATCTTATTTCCAGTCTGAATTTATCTAGCTTCAATTTCCAGCCACTGGATTGTGTTATAGCTTTCTCTGCTAGATTGAAGAGCCCTTTATTAAATATTTGTTCCTCATGAAGATGTTTAAAGGCTGTAATCAAGTCACTCCTTAACCTTCTCTTTGTTAAGCTAAATAGGTTGAGCGCTTTGATTCTATCACTATAAGGCATGTTTTCTAATCCTTTAATTGTTCTAGTGGCTCCTCTCTGAACCCTCTCCAATTTACCAGCATCCTCTTGAATTGTGGATACCAAACTGGATGCAGTATTCCAGCAGCAATGCCAAATACAGAGGCAGAATAACCTCTCTACTTCTACGTTGATGAAGGAATGACTAATTTAATCCAGTCAATTTACTGATTAAAAATATCACGTCAAAGCTAATGATACAGCATAAAATGCTATTTGAAGTAGAAAAGATACATTTTGGCATCATTACGCCTGAAAGAGAAGATTATTACACTTACACTTATGTACGTATTGAAAGAGAAACAATCTCTACAATTTTAGATTTTGCTTTATTAAGCATGTGTTTGGCTGAGGCAGCCTAATGAGTGGAACAATTAAAGATGCTCACTCCATGACTGGTTATAAAAAGTGTTCTTTCCTCACTTCTGTTGCACTCTGTTGTGAATTATCACCACCATCTGCAGTAAAGCAGAAACCACTGTGCCCCAACTTGAATGATGGAAACTTTGGCCGAGCACGGCAAGGTGCAGCCAATTTCTATGTTGCTCTTGGCTCCAGTAGTCAGTGCCGCAAAGCTTAAAGTGGGTGTTCAAAAACCACCACAAAGCAGAATGTGGAGCTTACCTTTTCTCTTACTGCTTTTGTCAGATTCATTCAGATACTTTCACTGGTGAGCCCAGTTACAGACATGATTCACACATGCTTATACAATGTATTCATGTTATCATCCCCCCCACCTCCCACTAGTTTGGATTGGCTCCAAACAATAACATTTGCTAAAAGGTCTTAAAGTTTAAAGTCAAAGTAGACATAATCTCAGCTTCAGCACACTGTATCTTTGCCAGCATTAACCATAGTATCATACAGCAGCTTTGGGAGTGATGACGTGAATGGCATATATCGAAGAGCTATACATTATGGGCTTTACAAGTCCTTCCTTTAGAAGGCAGGTCATTGTGGGAATGTTCAATTGCATGCTGAACATATTGGGTAGGACAAAAAAGCTTCTTTTCAGAGCTCAGCCAATGGTTGGCTACTCAAGTTTCACTTTCCTCAATGTGTTATATTCAATACATCAGTTAAAGTGCCAGCTCAACAGAAAACAATCTCTTCTTCCAATGAGAAGCAGAATATTTTCTCTAGGAAGTGACTTGTCATTTCAAATACCAGCGGTAGGATTATAACCTGTTTTGACAAAGATTAAAGGCTAGCTTCATGGAGTACTTGGCTGGATTCTGCCTCTTCTTTAAGCTATAGGACAATCCACGGAGGACCATATGTTGAGAACTCTGGAACACGTTACTCTTCAGGTGACATGGTTCAATAAAGAACTGTATTTATCGCAGTGCTGTCATACAGGAGTTCTTACTGAAGAATGCAGATTTATAATGGAAAACTGTTGACTTCCTGCACTGACCCAGACAGCACAGAAAACTCGTTGTGTTGAGTCAACACAATTTCATGAACATAATTTCTACAAAAGGACACAGGATAACTCTGGGTAGTTTAATTACTAAGCATAAGAGCTCTGCTGCATCAACAAAATTCCTTTTCAAATAGCTTTGCATGTACACATCCTGCTTATCTCTTTGAAATTGAAACCTATTTTGTACATTTGTAACCTGCATAATAATGTGGAAACAGGTTTAGAGTGCGGAAGGAAAACAATCTGATATCAATCTGTTATACTGTTAGTACTGGATTTTGTTCTTTCTATAAAATGTGCCACAGGAATGAATTATTTGAGGGAACAACCCTGCATGAAGACAGTGTGTGCACTTTCATTAGAGAGTGGCAATGTGGCCTAACAGTTACAGGAAGAAACAGAGTTAGGACACTGGGGTTCGCCACAACGTGTCATGCCTCAGTCTCCCATCTGTGTAATCGGGATGCTGATTTAGCCACCATCACAGAGATAATTTAAAGTCTCCCTATAAGTACAAATACTATTTGTTAGAGAATTTCAGTAATAAGCATAGTCAAGGTGTTCAGTTGTCAAATAAAAAAATTTAAAAAAATTAGCAGACGCAAACAAATGAAGCCTGGAGGCAAAGTGGAGAGGAGCTCTGCACCAGTGTGAATAAACTAGGCATAGCTAGGTCAAAATGGTGGGACAAGGAGTGTCTGCTCAGCCTCTCCTTGGTGGAGTCCTAGAAGTGGGTAAGAAGTACATGCAAATGAGCTCACTGGGCTTCTGTGAATACGGTCTCCGCCCATCCCAGTCCTGTGGAGGCTACCACTGGCTTTCTAATAACTCTGCAATAGCTGCATCTTGGGGCTGAGAGGCTCAGTCAGAGCCCCTCCCTTCCAAATATTATGTGTTAGATGGGGAGGGAAGTGGAGGATTGATTGCAGGAAGCAATGTTAACGCCAATCCTCAGAGTACCTGTAGATAGGGGGTTGTTTTCAGCTGTAGTGGGTGCTTCATGGCTGAGCTATCAGCCAGCTGTGGTGCTGGGGAATGTTTGATTCCTTATTCTCTTCTCTGCTATTTCTCAGCCAGGGTAACGTATAGTGACGTCTGAGGAGGTACTCTTAAGCCATGCTCAGTCCTCTTGAACAACATTCAATAGCAAATCAATGGGAACAGGAGGTGGAAGGAGAAAGCTTAATGAGACAGATAGGAGTTTTAATCTTCTAATGGGATTTTTAGTAACAAAAGTTAGAAAAAAATTAACCTATAAAAATAACAAGCCCTGTCACGATCCCTTTAGCTGTAGAATTCAATACACATATATTGTAAAAGGTGTATTTTACAAACTGTAACTGGACAAAATCAGTGTTGGGTTTGGTTTGGCCTTGGGTACCATGTTATTGGAACCTCTAAGTTGTGAAGGCTTGGAATCAATGGTTCCATTTTTGGCCCAGCTCTATAAGTAACATATTTTAAAAAGAGTTAAAATGAATATTACCAGTGGGCCTTAAACACTAACTGAATCTTCTGAAAACTAGGCTGTAACATGTAGCTGGTCAAGAGATGTGTTAGCAACATTGCAGATCAAAGAGTGGAGAAGACAGGTGTCTGTTTTTCCCCAGTTCAGTGAAGCTTGCGTACAATCACTCAATAGGAGTTGCTAAATAGGAGTGTCTCTTAGGTAGTGTCTGGGGGAAGGGATTGGCATCATCTCCAGGGTTTGTCAGTCACACCATATTATCCAAAAAAGGGACCAGAGTCATCACCACTTGAAGTAGGGTAGACGTTTTCAAGGGATTTTCAAGACATCCTTCAGGCCAGGCTTGATTAGACTGGATACAGGGAAATAAAAACAAAAATAAAAAAGCATACATTGAATAGAAAAAAATGGCACCCTTTCTAACTGAAATATGGAAGGTATTTTTAGATTTTCATGTTTTGTCTATGTAAGTCATGGCCCTTTTTGTGATTCCCTTTTTCCTATGTATTCTTGAAAAATGAAAAGAAATGCTGTATGACACAGCTGGGGAAGTACCAGCAGAGAAAGAAAAGAGGACTCAAGCATCACTGGAGAAATAATCTGAGGGAGGTGACCAGGCAGTTTGTGTTAGTTATTCCTGCTGTCTGAATAAAATGGAAGCAGGGCCGGCTCCAGGCACCAGCCAAACAAGCTCGTGCTTGGGGCGGCAGATTCTATGGGGCGGCATTCCGCCCAATCCTAAGGTGGCACGGCCGCTTTTTTTGTTTTTATTTTTGTTTTGTTCGCTGGTCCGGCCACCCTGTAGGGGGCGGCGGCATGGAGGAGGGGAGCGCCCTGCTGGGAGCGGGCTGTGCGCTCCGTCTGCCCCAGCCGGTGCCAGGTCTGTAGCAAGCCCAGCAAGGCAGCCCGCGTCCTTCCCTCCCCGCCAACCAGAGTGGTGTGGAACCCTCCCGGCAGGCGGTGCGGTGGTCGGGGCCGCATGGTGAGCGCCCCAGTGAAGCTCTGGCCGCTCCCTTTCTCTCTCTCCCCCTGCTCCCTTCCCCTCCCCCCCGCTAGCCAGGGCACGTCTGCAGCGCAGGGAGTCCCCCTGCACCCTGGCTCCGGCCGCCCCGCAGGTTGGTTTTTTTTCCTGCTTTGCCGTTCTGGATGCCCCGATTTTTTTTATTTATTTTTTTTGCTTGGGGCGGCAAAAAAGCCAGAGCTGGCCCTGAATGGAAGGTTCTGTTGTGGTTTTGATAGCCTAGCACAGGTAGAGTAGTTCCACTGAAAGACCTATATGAAAGGTGAAATGTAGGTTATAGGATACACAACTGCTGAAAACTGCAGTATTTTTTACTCCTTCCTTACATAGTTACAGAAAAATCTCCTTAATCAGAGTTTTTACAGTGAGTTGAAACAGAAATTCCAAATCAGAATTAAAAATAAAATATTTGGAACTTTCAAAAGCTTCGTTGAAACATCTGTGTAATACCTGGTGTTGTTATTTTAATGATACTTCCAATAAGAAATAAGACATGACACAATCAAGCTAGAAACATCAGATCTTGAGTCACAGACTTTCAACACTATAAGAGTATGAAGGTTTTCCTTGTCTATTGCCACAAGCCCAGAAGTCTGGAGAACCAAGAAAAATCAGGACAAAAATTACAGTACTTGCCAAACAAGAGCAATGGAAGCCTCCTGTTCCCAGTATCTTTGATCTTGTCTTGGTGTATACCATCAGGCTGACAATATGGATATTCCTTTGCTCATTATTTCACAAAGAAATAATTACTGTATTAGTGATCCGTTCATATTTCACACTGGATCGACTGGAGATTATTTTCTATTTCACTGTACAAAGGTTAAGAACACTCTTCTCTGACAGACTCCTACTTTCTTTGTTGGAAGTGCAGAGCTCCCAGCAGTTGCAAGAACCGAAAAAGGAACAAAAATTTGCAAGATGACCGCCAGTTTCATTAACAGAGGTGCTACTTTTCCTATTGTCACATTTAGTGAGATTAATTCAAACCCATTGAGATGCTGAATTTGCCTCTCAAGAGGCACTTAGCATCTCACCAGATGAAGCCCTTACATCTGATACTGCCTCTTGAAATCAATGGGATTGCACAAGGTGTACATCAGTGCCAAACTTGGCTCCTTTTGATCAGCTTTAGAAAATGGATCTCTTGGTAATAAATCAGTTGGAATGGGAAACATTACTGATCACAGCTGTTCTTCTTGGTTAACCCTTTGGTGATGCTCCAAAAATATTTCACAATAGAATCTTTCTGTTATTAAAGCTGTGAAAATGGTGTTTCTTCACACCATTTTCCCCTAAGCAAACCAATAAAGAGCCGCTGGGTTTTTAAATCTCCTGTTAAATTCAAAAGACAGCTTTTACATCTTGAGTAACATTAATACATTTATTTAATTATAATTTATTTTTCATTCTTAAAAAGGACAAAGCATGGTCCTGCTCTACTAAATTAAAAAAAATAAGATAAAGAGTAACTAAAACAAATTCAAAATTCATCAGTATTAAGTAATATTAATATCAAGTTTCCTGAAGTATAAAGAAACAACAAATGTGTCTATCTAAACTTTAATTATGAACCTTGTGTTTTAAAGCAGATGATACATTAGTTAGTTTTGTTGACAACAGTTTGAAACTGAAGGTCCCAGTTTACACAGTTGTGTAAAACAATAAAAATCTGGAATTACCAGATCAGTATGTGAGATGTTGTAATCTAGCTCATCTGTGTTACAGATTTAAAAAAAAAAAAAGTGGTTTTACCTTCCAGATCGTTTTCATCCAAAAATTAAACAGTTTTGCTCCTTATATCACACATTAGAAAAGCAAAAGGCAATCATGCATTTGGCAAAAGATTTAGTTGTGGTTGTACATTATATAAAAATGAGTCATACTGCATAAAAACCAAAACAAAATAAAACACTCTTTTGTACAGAAGGCTTTCAGAGTATTAGTTTCTGTTACGCATGAAAACAGCTCATTTTTCTTTCAAATAACTATACAGTTTATGAAATTCAGGAGAGCTCTTATAACTTTTGACATTCCTCTATAGGGAAGTTATCACTTTCACCTATTTAAAAAAGTTTAATCTTGGAACAAAGAATTAAACTAAAACAGTATTATTGATATTTCTTAATGAAGACTCTAAACGTTTACAGGTAAATATATAGTACAAAATCATACAAATTAAAGAAAGGGGTGTAAAGTATTAATAGGCCTATTCTTGCTTCATGTAAATAGTATTATTATGGACCTCTACAGTATCCGTTCTAAAAAGATAAACTCTATCTCTAAATAGCTAGCAAGGTTGTGCTAATAAAATATGATTCAAAGCTTATAATTCTTGAAGCATCAGACATTGCACTATTACTTGAGCCAGCTGATTCAATATCACCGTTTTTCTTCAACATTCACACTCAGACTAAGTTCTCAGCACACCATGGAAAAAGAAAGAAATATGCACTTCTTTAACAACTTTAAAAAAACCACTGAAACAGTGTAGACACAGTCAGAGCAAAAACATTCTCTATCTCCTATTAGACTTCCATTTTTGCAAAAGCCATAGTTGACATTTAGAATCAGACCAGCTGGGATCTGCCTTTCATTTAACATCTTCATAACTTTCAGCATTATATCAGACAGGGAAATAGTCTAAGAACTTTTAAACTCTTATTTACAGCACTAGGAATAATAGAATAATATCGAGTTATTGGGGGGAAAAAAAGCATATTCTTCCAACTGCAGGGCTTCACTAAAGAAAAATAAAAACTTGAATCTGCAGCATAAAAAAGTAATCAGAATAATTTTTTGTTACTGTGCTTTCTTTTTGCCATTTTACTGTACATGTTTTAGCTTATTATTATAAATATTTTAAAACACAACTTAAACATTCTATTGTTTGATGTTCCAGTGGCTGATCCTATACTGGCCTCCATTTTCAAATTTTTAACATGCTGTTCCAATATCTTGAGGGAGGAGGGGCAATTATACTGCTTGTATAAAAGCCAGAATTTCACACTTAAAATCAGCGATGACTGAATTATTTAAACAATAACTCCTGAACAGAGTAAAAGAAATGGTATCAAGCTGTATATGCTGCCACTGATGTTCTTTGCATGATAAAATTGAAATAATCTATTACTAATTAAGAAAATCACAATTTGTTTGAGGAGCATTTTTTTTTAAATGTTGTGTTATAGGAAGTAAAGGACTGGAAAATCCTTATAATTCAATTTTGCTGTTAGTATTCAAAATTAAACTCCCAAATGCATCTAAAATAAAAATTCCTTGTAATGGAACCCAGTATGCTCAAATGCTCCCAAAGTATATTCAATTGCTTCAAGAAAAAAAGCTCTAAAAATGAATTCAATGTTTTTGCTTTGACTGTATCCCTAAAAACCTGAAATCTCATAAATGATGGTAGGGCCATTCAAAAATATGCAGTACACAAAACATATAGGATAGTACAGACAGACATAATTACTCTTACATTTACCACACACAATCAACATTTCAATCTCTATTATATTTCACAATTTGTTATTCAAGTTAAAGCACCTATGTATGGTGATTTTACTTTCACTGTACAGCCTATGTTATTGGATTTTAACACTGTAACTTGCCCCATTGGACCAAATCATGCAACTGTCACAAATCAGCATAAGTGTTTTATAAGGCATATCGGAACAAGTTAAAAATCATTTCTTATCCTTTCAAAAGTAGATTCGCTTGATGGAGGAGTTCCTGGATGCCTCAATCCTCTTAAAGTTCATAGTAAATCAGTAGGGTAATTTTTTAAAGTGTAATTTATTTGGCTTAAGATGGTGCCAGGAGTCAAAAAGAATAGTAGTCCTCACAGGTTTGAAGGGTGTCCTTTACACTGGGCTGAGGACAAGATAAATCCAGAGACATTCAGAATTCTAAGTAGGCAAGGACACCAATGGCAGGCAGCAATAAGCCAAGAAGACCAGGTGATACTCCAGCAGCACCTACAAATAAAAGAGATAATGCATTTTTGTTTTTATGTGAATGATCACCACAAATTTAGATGCAGGCAATGATTTAAGGTGAGAGATCTTGAAAACCAGCTGGTACATCACAAAGCAGCTTCTACCTGTATGGACAATTTAAAATGGATAAAAGTCACCACAATATTACTAAGGACTCGGTCTTTCATTCTGTGTGAACTGTTTATTCAGCATGTTTATATAATCAGTGAGGCCATTAAGATCACATCGGTATATTTTGGTTTGGATGGTCCAGCAAGCCAGGAGGCTATACCAGGAGGCAAAAGGTCAAAATAAATATTTAAACATGTGAAAACAAAATGAGCAGAGACTTTGAAATGTGATGAAGCAAAGAGATACCTCCAGAAATGTTAATGTTGTTATGATCAATAATAACCTGAGAGCTGCCACAGATCCTGGGCCATTTGTTTACCTGCTGGATTATGAAGTCCAGATGGCTAATCTCTAACAATACAGCATTTGTGTGTATATTTCTGTTAAAAATCACATGGTCTCTTTTAAATAAATATTTTATGACAAAAATATTCAGTAACAGTTTACAATCTTTGTGTGATTTTGCTTTGAAATACCAAGCATAATAATGATACTATGTGCAATGACTTTTGTTGTCTCGGTCCAGCTTCCTGTAAACAAACATCTATTTTATAAAGCCACAAATGGATCTATCTGGCAACCTTGCTCTCAATCTGGGGAGGAATGAATGGTGATGAAGAACAAGCTATCCTCTCATCCCTTGAGATGGTTCCTGTAGATCAGGATTGAGCTAGATTAGTTGGGCAGTATGGACGAAGGTTGCACTGCTGTCATGTGTGATGTACTTCAGCTATGGATAGACGACTTCAAGGTGGATCCAGTGCTGTCCGTCCCTATCTATCTAGATTTTTATTCTGTGCTCATCTCCATTGTATTTTAGCACCTAATCTAGTATCTCTCTCTATGGTTTCATTAAATTCTAAACAAACCCCAAAGGAGAGGTTACTCACCCCATGCAGTAACTAATTTTTTGAGATGTGTGTCCCTAAGGATGTTTCACTTCAGGTGCACATGTGTTCCATGAGCCTTTGATTGGAGATTTTAGGTAGCAGTGCCTGTTCGGCCCAACATACACTCTACTCTGTCTTGTGCTCTGCAACATGGCTATTTAGAGCTGCGTGGGTGACCCCCTCAGTTCCTTTCCTACTGGAATGCTCCATAGCAGAGTGGAGCATCCATACAGACATACATCTCGAAGAACTACAGTTATTGCATAGGGTGAGTAACCTCTCCTTCTTCGAGTCGTGTCCCTATGATTGCTCCTCTTCAGGTGACTACTGAACAGTACCCTCTAAGGATGGGGGAGGAGGTGCTTCACAGTCAAGTCCAAAATTGAAGACAATACAGTAGAGCCAAACATAGCATCAGAAGCTAAGTCATTAATTATTGCATAATGTTTAGAAAAGGTGAGTATGGAGGTCCCTTTTGTGGCTCTACGTATTTCAGTGATGGGAACGTTCTTAAGAAAGGCTACTGAAGTAGAAAGATCTTATTGAATGGGTTAGTACTCTTGAATGAGCTTAGAGATCATGAGACTCATAACAAAAGGTAATGCAGTCAGATGTCCATCTAGAGAGAATTTGCTTGGAAATTGGAGATCCCTTAGATCTGTCCACAATAGACACAAACAATCTAGGAGATTTTCTAAATGGCTTAGTCCTGGCCAACTAAAAGTCAAATAACCTTCTGACATCGAGTGTATGTAATAATGCATTCTCCTGATACAGGTGTAGTTTAGGAGAGAAAACTGGAAGATCAATAGACTGATTAATGTGGAAATCAGAGGACATCTGTAATAATTAGGGATGTGGTCGCAATGTGACCTGTCCTTGAAAAATACTGTAAAGTGGGGATATGCCATCAGAGCCTTTATCTCCCCAACACAGAGCAAAAGTAATGGCTATCGAGAAGGCTGTTTTCATAGATAAGTCAAGAAGGGAACAGGTCACCAGTGGCTCAAAGGGAGGTCTCATAAGGCATCTAAGCACCAAGTTGAGGTCCCAAACTGGGATAGGACATGTGACTCATAGAAAAATATTCCCCAGCCCCTTGAGAAATCTCACTATCTTCTGATGTGCGAACACTGAAAAACTCTCTACCGGGAAATGGAAGGCTGTAATGGCTGCCAAATGTACTCTAATGGAATTCAAAGACAACCCTGACTTTTTCAAGTCTAGGGTGTAATCTAGTATATCGTAGAGTGATGAGGATGCAGATGAAAGGTGTCTTAGGTCACACCGGTGACTGAATCTCATTCACTTTTGTAGCTAAGTATTATGGGGAGACTTCTTCCTACTACGTAAAAATACTCTTCTTTTTTCCTCGGAACACGTTGTTTCTAACCCCAGGAGACATCAATCATCCATGCTTTGAGGCAAAGAACCCTGAGGATGGGGTGAAAAATTTGACCAGCATCCTGAGAGAGAAGATGAGGGACTGCCTGAAGGGTAATTGGTTGACAAGCATCCAACTGGACGAGGTAAGAAACCACGTCTGTCTTAGCCAAGTTAGGGTCACCAGAATAACTCTGACCTTGTCTCCTTATCTTGATCACACCTTGGATGTTAGAGGAGTTGGAGGAAATGCATACAACAGACCCAATGTCCAACCAAGGAGAAAGGCACCTCCCCCAAGGAATGGTATTTCAGACCTCCTGTCAAGCAGAACTGGGGGTACTCACTCCTCCTTGATGGCTGATATAAAACATGCATGACATATTGTCTGTCATGTTCTTCACATATTTCCCCTGATCAATGGCATAAAATGAAGACTGTCATTGCTGACCACTCTAAGTTCCAGCAAGGTGATGTGCAGAATGCTCTCGTGAGATGACCACATGCCTTGAGCAATGTATCTAGACGTGGTTACCACCCCAAAAGAGATGCCTCTGGTGTCCCTAGACTCTGTTTGCTTGTCAGAGGGTGGAGATGTTTGGCAGGAGAGAGATCACTTGATCATTACCTGTTAGGTTCACTCCCTCTGGGGCACCTGGCATTGACCACTGTCGGTAGACAGGATACTGGGCTAGATGGACCTTTGGTCTGACCCAGTACGGCCGTTCTTATGTTCTTATGTTATCATCATCATTAGGAATGGTTGAGTAAAGGAGATTTCTGCGCAAATGTTGTGAGGGTCTTTCCACTAGGAACAGTAGGAACTGAGAGTAGTTTGTACAAGCTGTGTTTGCCTGCCAAATAAACTGTTCTGCAGCACATCTGCAACGTTGTATGGTTTATCACAAAAGTCCCAGTTGCCATAAGCTCCAACAACTGAAGACAGTTTTTAACCAGTGTCTGAGGGCTGATTTGGACTATAAAGACTAAATTCAATAGGGTGGTAAACCTCTGTGTTGGGAGGAAGGCTTTGGTGGCTACCACATTGAGGCAGATTCCTATGAATGCCAAGCTTTGGACTGGGACCAGGGTGGACTTCTGAATGTTTAACTGCAGTCTCAGGCTGAGAAACAGTTCTGTGGCCTTCTGAGGGGCCACTTAGGTCTCGCTGTAGGAGCAAACCTTTAGCAGCCAATCATCAAGGTATGGGAATACTGGGATTCCTCCTCTGTGAAGGTAAACTGCTACCACTGACAGAACTTCGAAAACACTCTGGGAGCAAAAGAGAGTCTGAAGGGAAGCACTCTGTATTGAAAATGGTTTTGACCTAGAGTGAAACATAGGGACCTTCTGTGGGAGAGGTGGGTCGTTATATGGAAACATGCATCTTGTAGGTTGAGAACCAATCCCCTAGATCAAATGATGGTATTATTGCTGCAAGTGTTACCATTTTGAACTTCTGTATCTTCACAAACTTGTTGAGGAGCTTTAGATCTAGAATGGGTCTCCACCCGCTGTTCTTTTTTATAACCAGGAAGTACCTGGAATAAATCTCATTCCCAACTGATTCTGTACTGCTAAGGCTCAGGAGGGACTCTATTTCCTGCTTTAAAAGGCATTTATGAAAGGAATCCCTGAAGAGAGAAAAGGAAGGGGGGTTGGATGGAGGGAGGGAAGCAAAGTGGATGGAGTATCCTGCTGATATGATCTTCAAAACCCTATGTCCATAGTGATATGCTCCCAAGCTTGTCAGAAGTGAGAAATGTCTTCCTTGCTTTGGGGACTGGCTGTGAATAATTGCAACTGGTAAGGAAAAAGGGGGGAGGGTAACTCAATAACCCCAACAAAATTGGTGTTTTGGCAATGAGGGTTGCAAGGCTGATGTCTGTGTCTCAGACGGTCTCCTTTTCTGAAACCTCTGCCTCTTTTGCTGAGGTTCATAAGGTCTCTGGGAGCCAAAGAATTGAGCAGAACAAGATCTCTGTGCTGTCTGGGACTTACTAGATTTCCTTTTATGTGCAGGCATGTAAATTCCCAGAGACCGCAAAGTGGCCCTGGAGTTTTTTAATATATGAAGAGACTCATCTGTATTTTCTGCAAACAATTTTAAGCCATCAAAGGGAAGGTCATCAACTGTATTTTGAACCTCCCTCAGAAATCCTGATAGCTGAAGCCAGGAGGCCCTTCTCATGACTACTGCCATAGAAATAGAGCAGGCAGCTGTGTCAGTGGCATCCAGAGAGGACTGCAGAGATGTTCTGGTGAGGAGCTGACTCTCTGTCATGATTGCCTGGAATTGGTCCTCTGCTCTGGTGGTAAATGCTCAATAAATAAATTGAACTTTGAGTAGTGGGCATGATTATATTTCACCATCAATGCCTAATAGTCAGTGTCTCACACAAATATAATTTGCGAGCAAATAAATTGAGACACTTCTGATCTTTATCCTATGGCATTGATTTAGCATGGTGCTGCCTTACATATCCATTTACAGCCTTGACATCTAGGGTGTTGGGAGAGGGATCAGAAAACAGAAACTCCTAATCTTTAGTTGGAACATACTATTTATTATCAGCCCGTTTACGGGTGGATGGTATTGTTGCTGGGGTATGCCAGATTACTTTTGCAGGATTCAGCAGCACCTCATTAATAGGTAGTGCAATTTGGAAAGATGATGTTGTATGCAGAATATATTGTAACACCTTAACCTCCCCAAGTGGAATTTGTAAGGAGTCCACTATCCTTTTAATGAGGTCTTGGAACCATTTGAAGTTGTCTGCCAGGGATGGTGGGGGAGGCATGACTGCTTCATCTGGGGATGAAGAAGAGATGTTGTTTGGTGGGATGACCTCTTTGACTACTCTTGCCTCCTGTTTTCAAAGGTCTCTTCTTTTGGATAAGGTCTTTTTTTGAGAGACAGCATGTGGGGGGAATTGTCTACCCTTATCATGGCGATGAGTGATGCTAGGGGTCCTAGAGAATTGTTGGCAGTAAACCGCCCATGGATCCCAGTACTTCCAATTAGAGGAGCCATACGATATAGGTGAGGTGCTCAGAGCACTGGGATGGAGCTTGAGAGTGTCTTTCACAAATATGTTCCATCTCCGTCTGATAGTGAGGAGAGGAGCCCTGAACTGACATTTGTGAGACCAATGCGAAATCACCATCATCATTGTCATCTTCAACATCACTTTGTAGAGGTGGAGCACCAGGAGAAAAAGATGGTGGCGCTATCAGTATCAAGTGAATGTCTGGAGACCTAGAGGTCCTCGGTATCAAGAACGGATTGGTAGCAAACAAAGGGGAGTCAGGCATCTCTGTTATTGCAAGGTCTCATGAAAGGTACCAATATGGTGGTCGATACACAGGTGGCAGCCTGACAAAAGCCTGTGGCAGATGGAGCAGGCAGTACTGCAGGCTTTATGCTCCCTGAGGAGAATCCACTAGCTGCTAGCTTGGTCTTCTGCAGTACTGAAATGTTAGGTACCGAGTGCCTGGCTGATTCTACTGGGACCAGCTTAGAAGAGGTTGTCCTCTTATCTTTGTTGATTCGATCCCCTGACAATAATGAAGATCCTCCTGAGACAGAACCCTTAGATTCTTTGGGTTTACTGATGCTCACAGTACCTGAGAAACCTGCAGCCTCATGGGTACCAAGTTGGGGATCAGCAGGTGCTGAAGCAGTTTAGCTACAAGCTGGGGACGCATTGGTTAGAAGTAACGGAAGAGGAGAAGGACCTAGGGGTTCTTGTAGACCGCAGGATGACTATGAGTCGACAATGCGACGTGGCGGTGAAAAAAGCCAATGCGGTCTTGGGATGCATTAGGCGAGGTATATCTAGTAGGGATAAGGAGGTGCTGCTTCCGTTGTATAAGGCGCTGGTGAGACCTCATTTGGAGTACTGTGTGCAGTTCTGGTCTCCCATGTTTAAAAAAGATGAACTTAAATTGGAACGGGTGCAGAGAAGGGCCACTAGGATGATCAGAGGAATGGAAAACCTGTCGTATGAAAGGAGACTGGAGGAGCTTGGATTGTTTAGTCTGACAAAACGAAGGTTGAGGGGGGATATGATTGCTCTCTTTAAATATATCAGAGGGATAAATACAAGGGAGGGAGAGGAATTATTCCAGCTTAGTACTAATGTGGACACAAGAACAAATGGATATAAACTGGCCGTGGGGAAGTTTAGGCTTGAAATTAGACGAAGGTTTCTGACCGTCAGAGGGGTGAAATATTGGAATGGCCTTCCGAGGGAAACGGTGGGGGCGAGGGACCTGTCTGGTTTTAAGATTAAGTTAGACAAGTTTATGGAGGGAATGGTTTAATGGTAAAACATATTAGCTGAGGAATACCAAGCAATGGTAGGCAAACAGTATAATGGCTAACAAGGGTTAGGCTGGAGACTCTTGCCTACATGCTCGGGGTCTTACTGATCGCCATATTTGGGGTCGGGAAGGAATTTTCCTCCAGGGTAGATTGGCTGAGGCCCTGGAGGTTTTTCACCTTCCTCCGCAGCATGGGGCAGGGATCTCTAGCAGGAGGGTTCTCTGCCAATTGAAGTCACTAAGACACAGGATTTGGGGACTTCATCAGCAGAGTCAAGGAAAGGGTAGGGACGGTTCTGTGGCCTGCAGCATGCAGGGGGTCAGACCAGATGATCATAATGGTCCCTTCTGACCTTAAAGTCTATGAGTCTATGAGTTGTCTCAATCAGTGACCGGGGTTTCTTTGAGATTCCCTATCTGGGGAACCTAAGCTCCATTTCCCAGAGTCTTTTTGAGGGAATTCTGGAGTCTTCCTTTTAGAAGTTGTAGAGGAGTATTGAGCTGAGTTGACAGTTGACTTGTTTGGAGACTGGTGTACAGAGGGGGAGGGAGGAATCCCCTGGTCTGGGTCAGAAGACAGACAGAGGGAGCTCTCCATCATAAGCAGGCACGTCTTAATCTCCTGGTTCTTTCTGGATCTCAATTTTATGGCCAGGCAAAAATTACACTTTTGGGGGACAGGTGACTCCTTCGGGCAATGGACAGCCCAGGAGTGCCAGTCACTCAATGGGTAAACCTCCTGGCACAAAGGGCAATGTTTAAAACTAGAGAGCTGGGCATACCCTCCCAGCAATCTAAAGTCCTTACAACAATTTTTTTAAACTACTACTAACTATAACTAACTACCACTATTATAACTGGCTAAGCTAAGTAAAATTATGAGAAAAACTGCAATTGAGGTAAGCTCAGCTTGGACACTGTTGAGGCTCCATCTCAGGCTGAGGCGGTTGCGAAGGAACTGAGGGTGGTTTGCCTGTGCAGCTCTATCTAGTTATGGTGCGGAATAGAGCACATGCGCAGGTCAAACAGGCACCGCTACTTAAAATCTCTGACTGATGGCGCATGAGCGTCTGAAATGGAGCACCCACAAGGACATTACTCAAAGAAGAAAAATGATTTTGTAACACGATTCTGTTATAGCTGCTTCTGCTCACATTCTTTCCAATAAAGTTTCTTCTGAATAGTGTGACTATCAATCACAGATGGAGTAAAATGGCTTGTAAAGTTCAATCTCCTTAAACAGAGTCCTTCAGGAGTTTCTGGGGTCTACTTTCTTTGCCAAAAGGCTCATGTAGCTGACTGAGGAAGAAACGAAGGAGCTGAAGGATGGGAAAAGGAAACTATAAGCCATAAAGCAAAGATTCAGCAGGCAGCACTATTCCATACAGTAGCAGCAAAGAATATTAAAGTCAAATATCAAGTGTTTTTTTTATTCAGAGATTTTACAACAAGAAGGGACCATTATGATCACCTAGTCTGACCTCTTATATAACACAGGCTGTAGGATTACACTAAGTGGGTTCTGCATCAAGCCCATAAATTTGTACTTAAGGATGTGGAAGACGCAATCTTTCAGCTACAATATTCTACATCTTTCAGTAAGTAAAGAGGCTGAGCCTGCATTCCATGTGCACTCACAATCTCCCGTTAACAAATGCTGTCCTGATCAGATGTCTGAAGCCAACAGGAGTTTGTAGGTGAAACCAGGATTGGGATCAAGACAAGTTAAAATAAATGTCTGAAAGTTGATTTGAGACACTTATTACCTGCACTCTGGAAAAATAAGGAAACCAGCTGGAAATGAAGTTGGATGGACTTGTGGCTAAGGACAAAGGCAATCAGAGTTCCATTGCCAGTCTACCAGACTCCCTGCATGCCCTTGTACAAGTCATCTAATTGATCTTTGCTTCAGTTCTCTAACTGTAAAATGGGGAACATGATATTTTCCAATCTAGAGAATAAATTCATTAGTATATAGGAAATACTCAGATATGATGATGATGAGCACAGGCGCTGACTTTGTCCTTTCCCAGGGGGTGCTCGACGCCCACTCCCCCTGGGTCCCGCCCCCACTCCACTCCATTTATACACTTGTTAGCTGAGCAAGATGTTTTGACTTTGAGGTCAAGGAGTATAAAAATATTAAGTTATTTAGTAAACAAAGACATTTCAGGCATATTTGAAATAAAATAGTTTCGACATAGTCTTCGGTCTGCACATATTGTGTAATCAAAAAACTTGTATCAATACAAAAAGTGTTTGGAGGGATTTCAGCAACAATTTGTGTGACCACTCAATTAAGTAATGATTATTTTTTCTGATATGTTGCTGATATCCAACCACCATGAAATCAGCTGTCAGGTAAACTGAGGATGAACAGCAGGAGATCCAACAGTGCTTCCTTCATAAGCTCAGCTCCTAAACACTACAAACTTGTCTTTCCACAGAAAGTTCGGTATCCAATCAATTGAAAGACAAAGGGATGAGATGAATGCAGGAAAGTTGCTTTTATAAATATTTAAAAAGAAAATAATTTGGTATTCTAGTATTTGCATCACAACACATGTTACCATCACACATTCAGAAATGATTTGCATTATGGGAATAACCCTGATCAGTTTGCACCTCATTGGGATTATTTATCACTTGAACACATATAAGCAACTTTTTGTAATCACTCTCCACATATGCTAGAGTGATGGACCTTAGCAAACAAACAGTAATAATAAATGTGGGCTATAGAAAAATAATTTTAGAGTTGTATGTGGGAATATCCACACAAAATGGATTTTAAATTTGCAAGAACAGTTCAATTGGAATTGTATTCAACTGGAAATTCCTGTACAACCATCCAATCTGGGAACAGAAGCTATATCATGTGACTTAAGGCAAGTCTACACAGCAATTGGGAGGGGTAATTCCCAGCTCAGGTAGGCATATGTGCATTAGCTCTGCTCCAGCTCTAGTGCCTAAAAATATCAGCGTGGCCATGGTGGCATGGGCAGCAGCTTGGTTAAGTCCTGAGTACATACCCAGGAAATGGATAGCCAGAGCAGTTGCCATGGCTATACTGCTATTTTTAGATGCTAGCTTGAGCAGAGCTAGTGCATGTACATCTACTTGCACTGTGAATCAAACCTCCCAGTTGCTATGTAGACATACCCTTAGGTGGATAGGCAAAATTAAGCAACACAACTCAATTGTTGATTGTTTACAAACAATGCAGAGTAAAACACATGAATATTCTGCAAAGAAAAAAAAAAGTTACAATCTGAAATAAACTACTCCCTGAGAAGTACTCCCAGTGGGCAATATTCAACACAATTCACTTGGGGTTAAATTTATCCCAGCGCAGCAGGCTCAAAAATAGATTAGGCACCACTTCAGTGTACCATGTAAGCTCTATGCAGTAAGGTTACTCTTATACCCCGACATGACACTAACAGAACATTGTGAGGAAAGTTATCACATTAAGCAGACTTCTGTCTTTTTTGTTGGACTACTGATGCTGATGTCAGGAGGTACATGCTGGATTAGACCTCCAGGCAGGCCTGTGGGTGCAATCCTGTAGTCCCCTTACCCATATACAACATCCTTGAGATTAATGCAAGCTTTACCTGAGTAAGGACTGCAGGTTTTACAGCTGTAGGCCAATGCTGATGTAAGTCTGACCTGTCAGTCTTAGCAACTATTTTAAAAATGAGAGAAGCATTGATATATATTTAATACAGAAAACTGCTCTATGCTGTGTAACTTGCCATTGCTGGCATGATAATTCACCCATTTATTTCCTCCTTGGAAAAACAAAATGGTTGATTTTACAGTTGAAAGATGTACATATGTAGAGTAAGAGGTTTTAAATAGTTGCTTATATATGGATTTGATTACCTTTGCCATATGGATACAAGGACATGCAAACAAGCCATATTATGGACAAACCAGGCAGAACCATTAGCACACATGCTACAGAGTGCTACTGCAGTGGTCAAATCTGAACCTCTACCATCTGACCTAATTTAAAATATGAATGACTGTAGACAAATATTTTTTTAAGTATTTGTGAATATGTGCAAACAAATGTATGAATTTATATAAAAGGAAGATTTTTGCACTCTCCATAAAGGCTGGCCATGTATGAACTTGGTATTTCCTTTCTCTGACTTGGGACCCATTTAGAAATAACACAGATGATTCGTATTAACATTATTTATGACTCCAAGTGAAGCCCTATTCCAGTACCACGCTATCTGTAACCCTATCCCATCAATTGCAAGTACATACAGCACTGAACACACAGAATGGCAAACTGCAGCCACAGAGGGAGAGGCCAAGCCGAGTCAGCACGCCAGTCATGAGGCCTAAAGACCACCAGTCTGAAATGAAAGTATCTTTCTGTTTGCGGGTTTGGCATCAAGGTATCTAATTTACTGCAAATAAACAGTGTATGGCTGTGTGTGTTATATTCAATTTTCCTACTGGCCCTGAGCGTGAGTGTCCTCTCTATGTATCTGGGAAGAATTACAGATTTGGCTGGATTACTATAAAAACGAAGCTCAGCTGTGGAAATCTTGAATTCTTTTAAACCTAGCACTAGCTTTTCTACAGTGGATAAGGAAATATCTAGAATGCACTTTACATATGTACAGGATTTTGTTTCTATGATGCATGGGCTGCACTTGGTTAATCTATTTTTTGCATTCTGCTTTAAAGAGATCTCAGGAGTCTGAAAGCCACAAACCACACACTGTCAATACAGTTAAGCATTTTCCTTCAAAAAGTTATATGTCCGAGTAAACGAAGGAAATACCAGTAGTTTTGGACACATTTTTCTCCAGTGGGAGCCATGTGTGTTAGATGAACTCCAGGTAAAATCCCACATATCTATGGTTTTATCCTCCTTACATCTTACATTCCCTGCTTCAGCATTGGCCATCCACTAGAAGCAGAGAAAGCCCAGAGAGAAGTCCTCCACACTTCTGGACTAAGGCTTTGTGGGGAGAGAATTAGCAGAAGGTCACAAAGATGGCTTGTATATCAATTTTCCATTCTTCATACACTGTATTACTAGCAACTTCAGACATTCAATATTTTACCATTTAAATATAAAAATAACAAATCTAATGTGTATCAAAACATCTAAGACATCTATATATTACTCTAAATTTTGTAACAATTATTTTCTTTAGACTTTGATTATTAAATTTGATATTGTTGCCCCTTCTTCTGACATCAGTGTCACCCTCTGTTGAGTGGTAGCTGAATTCTGGGGTCTTGTAGCTCTAGTGGAAGAGAAATCAATGACCTGGAGTCTGGGTATGCTCTACGAGTAACCTGCTTTATTTAAACATATACACCAGTCCTGGAACAGAGGCAGTCACTAACAGCATGCAGGTAATCCACTCTTCCAGAAATCTCAATCCACATACCAGTGGCCAAATCACAGGAAGCAGGGCCGGCTCCAGCTTTTTTTCCTCCCCAAGCGGCGAAGGAAAAAAAACAAAACAAAAACCCGATTGAGCTGCCATCGAAGTGCCGCCGAAGAGGAAGCGAGGGACTGAAGGACCCGCCGCCAAATTGCCGCCGGAGACCCGAACGTGCCGCCCCAATAACGGATGGAGTGCTGCCCTGTTCTATTGGCCGCCCCAGGCACCTGCTTCTTTCGCTGGTGCCTGGAGCCGGCCCTGACAGGAAGTGTACTCTGTCCCATGAATTGCCTCTACTATAGAGAATAAAGCAGAGAGCAAACTCTTTGCAACCTGCTACAGCTTCTCTCAAAGGAAGACTGTATAATAGAACTAATACTGCATTTCTTCAAAAAGTAAAATCTTGTTCACATTCTAAGAACGTGTAAGACTATGTGCAATACCACTAGTTGGTGACTCTTGCCATAATGTTTTACAATTTTACAGCATTTTCCATTCAAGGATTTCAAAGTATTCTATGTATATTGAACATGGGATAGAAAAGTATTTTTATATTTATTTTACAGATGCACAATCATAGAAACCATAGAAAGGGTCAGTGATTTGCCCGTGTCACACTATTACTCAGTGCCTGAGCTGGAAAGAGATTCCACAAGTCCTAACTTCCTGTTCTTTTATAACCAATGAAGAAATATTAGCTTTGGAAGCAAATTGCAGGATAATTTCTTACCATATAGATGTTAAACTACCAATAAGTTTGTTGTTGTAATTAATCCATATAGTAAAGTTCCTCTTCACAAAGGAGTTTATTTTTTCTAAGACTTGGTCTACACTACAGGGCTGACTTATGTTGACCTAACTATGCCAGTGTCTGTACTACAGCTTTGCTCCCACCAGTGTAAGTGCCTTACTACACCGACATAATAACTCCACCTCCACGAGAGGCATAGGGCTTATGTAGGTGTAGTTAGAGCAACACAGTGTCTGTGTAGACACTGTGTTCCGTACATTGGCTGTTAGCTGTCATGTCAATTTCACAGCTCTAGAAATCTCTAGAAAGCCGGCTCCGCTCAAAGCCAGGCTGCCACCCACCTGCTGCCTCCTGGGATCTTGGCTCCCCGCTCCCTGCCAGGAGTACGGCAGCCGACTGGCCTCTGAGTGTGGCTCTCCCCGTTGGAGGCAAGAAGCCCTGGGCGGCTGCCTCTCCGTTCCCAGCGGGGAGGTGAGAAGCCCATGGGGTAGCTGGGCTCCCAGCGTGGAGCTGCATGGAGCTGAGAGCCCTGCCCCTTTTCAGTCGGTGGAAGTGCTCATGGTGAGGACATGCACCACCACCAGAAGGAGGGTAGTGTGGACATCAGCCACCGGCATAATTACCGGGGTGGCTGTAAATTGACCTAGGATTGACATGCCCTGAGTTGCAAAATGTTTAACCACCAATATATGTAAAACTTCAGCTAACATTGGGCTAATCATGAGTTGACCCTGTTGTGGCACAACTCTTTCTCTACTTTGGTCCTTAGGAAAGACTTTTTCAAGAACGTACAAGAAATTATGTTTAACATGTACAGGATTACAGCAGTGTTCTTGGTTCCCATGAACTGAAAATCTAAATGTATTAATTCTGTAACTACCATCCATTTGTAAAAATAGACCACAAGTTATCATCAAATGTTTAACATTTTAAAGTGAGAGACAGAGACTCCTCATCTCTCGCATGATATCGCCTATGATTTATAAATAATGTAAAATTGCTAACAGAGCTAGATTTACTTACTATGACAGTAAAGAAATTTTGTTTTCTTACACAACAGCTGTCATCAGACCTAAAACATTTTTGAAACAGTGGCAAAAACTCATCAAGTATTAATTTTAATTTTTTGTTACTTTGTTGTCTGAGATCTATTTCCCACCAGGGCAGGTTGTTTGGGTTTCCCTCTTATTGGTTCTTAGAGCAGCCAATCACAGCTAGTTTGTCATGCTTTCCCTTCTTCTCTTTCTTCTCCCTCGTTGAGCACTTCCATATTTGAAAGAAAAACATGACTTGATTTTCAAAGATGCTGAGCTTCCTAAGTACAGGGAAGCTGAGCCTGAAAATCAGCATTTTAGTTTCTGTAATATCGACACAGCTTCATCTATGTCTAAGGCCTGGTCTACACTTAAAATCTAGGTTGACATATCTATGTCACTCAAAGGTGTGACAAATCTGCACCTCTGAGTGCCTTAGCTATGCCAATCTAACCCCCAGTGTTGACGCAGGTAGGATTCTTCCATCAACCGAGCTACCATCGCTTGGGGAGGTAGTGTTCCTATACGAATGGAAAAACTCCTTCTGTCAGTGCAGGGTGTGTCTATATTATAAGATTATGCTGGCATAGCTACAGCACTGTAGCCAGTGTAGACATGGCCTATTTCCTGACAACATACCTCCTTGGGATGGTGTTTGCTTTGTGAACAAAGTCACATAAAACAAATCAGCAGGTTTATTATTCTGTGATTTGATAAATATCAGTGTAGACTGCTCAGTTCAGAATAGGAGCCCTGAGAGACAGACTGTCTCTTGGGCTATGTCTACACTACATGTTATGTCGGTATAACTTATGTTGCTCAGGGGTGTGAATAAACCACCCCCGAGTGACATAAGTTACACCAACATAAGCGGTTGTGTGCACAGTGCTATGTTTCATGGAGGTGGTTTTATTATGCCGATGGGAGAGTGCTCTCCCATCAGCACAGAGCGTCTTCACCAGATGCGCTGCAATGACAGCTGTGCCACTGCAGCAATGTACATATAGAAATGACCTAGGAAAGGCTACCTGAAGAGGAAGGGGAAGCATAACTGCATGAGATGGACATATGTGGTGCTGGTAGTTACCTGAAGGGACTGCCATCAGCTCCTGCCCAGAGTCCAGACTGCGTTTCTCTAAGCATTCTACTCTGTAGTGCTTACTGAACATAAGCAAGGGTCATCATGTAACTATCTTGGTAAACTGAAAGTCTGATTCTGCCTTCCTTACCCATAATGAAGAGTATATTACTCAAGTAATCAGAGCAAGGTGAGGTTAGAGAGATAAAATGCCTGTCTCATCTACACTATAGTCTCCACCGTTGGTATGACTGGTGGAGAATTATGGGCCCACATGTATCCTCACATACATGGATATGACTGCTAGCTCAGCCACCAGAATGCCGAAAAACTTTTAAGATTAGGAAGTTAAGGTCTATTCCTCTCTCAGGCATAACCACATTTAAGGTTATGGGTGTAAGGTCTATTCAGTGCAACAGCTTGAATAAATTCCTTAGAACAATTTTTAGGCTCAGGGGGAGGAGGAGTTACAGTTACTCTGATCTCAGGCTGGGGATGGGGGAAGTAAATATTTTTGCAGATTAAAAGGGAAAAATCCCACTTCCTCCTTCAGGGGAGGAGGGAAGCAAGTGAAGACAAATTTACAGGAACATGAATCTTCTGGGGATTAGGTTTGATTAACTGTTGCTCATCTGATTATCAGCAGAGAGGAGAAATACTCCAACAACGTGCACTGGTAACAATCATGTCATGCAAAATAACTTATCTTGAGATAGAGAGAAATCTTATCTCAAAAGAGGCTAAAATCCTTACAGAAGATGATCCCAGCTCATTAATGAGATGAGTTAACTTTAACTGGCGACTTCTTAAAGTCATTTTGTGAGAGATTGGTGCTTTCAAAGCTGATAGCAGCAGTATTTCTCCTAAAGTGCTGGGATACCTTTGAAATAATAAGATGCTAAAATAAGATGCAAAAGTTAAGTAGCTTTTTCTTGCAGTATATTATCCCCTCAGACAGCCATCCAACCTCAATGCCTGTGGAGGAATGTCTCATCAGCAATTTCCCAAACCACATGCTGGGCACAGAACAAAAGAGAAGTGTTTAAACAGGGGAAGCTGCAAAAATACCTGGAGTAGAGGGCTGATTGTTGGAGTGGGTGTTCTATGTTGGATGACAGAAATACATTTAAATAGTAAATTCTATCACCCTGAACAGTGTGCAGGCCTACAGAAGGCAGGTCTACCTAAAGGCCTTGTCTACACTGACCATTTAAAAACTTTTTTTTTTAATCGTTGCTTCCACTTGTTTGGCTCTTATGATGCCAGCAACACTGGGAGAACTAGTACTGAGCAGCTGCCATCACATTATCTAAGCTTGTTCAGAGCAGCCAATCTACACTACTGCTTCCCCCGCAGACAGCATCAGTGCTACAGGAATGGTGAGAGATTGTCACACAAACGTCAGTGTAGCCAAGGCCTTTATACTATTATCCCTACTTTCACGGTCATTAGTTACTGCAATTGATATTCTGTAGAAAGACTGCTGCTTGAGAAATCATGCTTAGAGTGCGGAGGACAAACTTAGGAAACATGGTGGAGACATTTATACATGGTGGGTTTTAAAGTTATCTGCAATGACATAAGACTGTAGCACAGTACTGTACACTTCCATAGGTGTTATCATGAAGTGCATAGAACATAGTACAAAGAAAAGGTTAATATATTTCAAAAAAGTCCCACAAGTCCCTAATAGGCACATTTTCTTCTACCGATTTCCACTCGCTTCCACCATGCATAAATACCCCCACCATGTTTCCCAATCATATCCACAATACTCTAAGCATGTTGATAAAGTAGAATGGGCAGATGCATCTATTAAAGGAATTTGTGGGTCTTTGTGATGGGACACACTCACCCCGAGAGCACCCTCTTGCATCTGTGTGTAATGTTGCCAGAATCCATGGCTCCAGCGCCTCTTGCTGACCGTCTGCCTCTCATGGGGTTTTCTGTGGCTCAGTCCTCTGGCCAAGTCACATAAATTCAATCCCCTTCTGGGGTAACTGAAAGGTCCAAATGAAAATCCAAACAAATCTGAATAGTTCTCCTGCCCCTTTGGGCTACTGAAGTCTTCTGTTTCTACTTAAAAAGAACAGGAGTACTTGTGGCACCTTAGAGACTTCTTTTTGCGGATACAGACTAACACGGCTGCTACTCTGAAACCTGTTTCTACTTACACACCCTATCTCAGGGCTTCCTCCCATAGCAGCCGACTCTGTTCCCTGTGGGTCTCTTCTACCTGTTGTAGGCACTAACTTAGGCCTCCCCACAGGAACCTACTCTGGTGCTCTCTGTAGGCAAATCGTGCCTACTGTACAATCTCTCCCTGGATACAGGGACCAGTTCTGCTCTTGCACCTTTCCTCAGTCTGCCTACCCCAGGATCCTCCCAGAGATAGGGAACTCCCCACCTCTTGTCTCCAGGATCTTCTCCTCTCTACTGCTCCCTCGGTTCCTAATTGGGGTTCTTTCCTTTGCCTTGCAGGTGATGGGGGGTAAGCCCCATCACAATATTTGGGGAGTATACTAACCTTTTCTTCTGTACTGTTATACAGAAGATGGATAGGGTCTATGGATGTGTGCAGTACTGTGGGTTACTGTTTTGTGTCACTGTAGAGATGTTTCAATTCTATAATGGTGATCGACTGCATAGCAAAAATGCTTTTTGGACAGTGCTGCACCTCCTCCATTCAGAGAGTCTCTGACACTACCAGGAACCCCTACATCATCAACAAGCCAGAGGAATAGCTACCTGGCTATGGGCCTCACATTGCCTCTGGAGCCAACTTAACAGGGTCTTGTGGGGTGTGGTTCACTGTGCCAAGACCAATCATGCCTGGGGCACCCAGGACAGCCTCCTGTGTACCTGTGGTGCTGTGGAGGATGCTGCACACATCCTGGATGGTTGTTCTTTTTGTGCTGGGCTCCCCAGAGATCTTGTCAAGATGAACACTACTGACTGAGAGGCCATTAACTGGCTTGAGACCAGTTAGCTCTTCACTACCGCCCCCACAACCTTGCTCATACACAATCGCTATATATAAGATACAAGGTGCATGAGTGCATATTTGCTCATGTTTTGTACTGTGTTCCTATCTTCTATATAGCTGCAGAATACTATTAAACAAACTACTGAAACTATTAAACAAAAATAGAATATAAAAAAGTGTTTAGCAGCAGACTTCTGGTGGTTTGTTCATCCCACTGCATTAATCTTTCCCCTCCTATTTGGTAGGCAATTATAAGTCCATATGCCAAGTAAATGATTTTTTTTTTTGCCATGGCATCTGGCCTGCGGGCAGTGTTGATTGGCCGGCTTCTTTGCTATTGACTCTGGCTCTGTTAGAGACTTGGACTGCCAAAATGAGAGTATGCTTTGTACTCTGGGACAAGTGAGATAATTTTCAATGGTGAGACTACTACTCAATTGCCAGTAAGTGTAAATTGTCTTTTCAGCCACCCACTAGCCAGTACAGTCCCTGCCCTGTTAAATATAGCCTCTTTGTGCTGGAGAGTTAAGTAAAACACACAGGCACTGTATTGAAAATATGCTTATTCCTTTTTTTTTTTTTTTTTTTTTCAGTACTGCACCTATAAATGATAGTTGCAGGAGCAATTTTGGATTTTCGAGGCCCTTCTGTGATGAATGAGCCCATGCAGAACTCCTATCTCCACTTCACACATATAGTGGGCTTTTTTGCAAAATAAAAAAAAAAGTCATGAAAAAGAGAAGGCCAGGAAAGGAAGCGTGACCCTGAAGAAAGTACAGACAGAGAGCTCTTCAGCACTGAAATTAGGGAGTAGCAGACCTGAGGATTTCTGAGCAAGGTAACTGCCTGCTGTATTCAGGGAAATAGGACTCGGTGCACATTCTCTGTAGATTACACAAAGTGTATACCTAATGTACAGTATAGCACCAATGTCTCATTATAATGGAAATAATGCCCAGAGGCCTGGAATTTTGACTAAACAGTTAGTCCAAATTGGCAACAGTGCAACATCA
This sequence comes from Chrysemys picta bellii, assembly GCF_011386835.1. Lineage (NCBI taxonomy): Eukaryota > Metazoa > Chordata > Testudines > Emydidae > Chrysemys > Chrysemys picta. The sequence continues at coordinate 54,781,856 of NC_088791.1, read as the reverse complement.
GTGTGGCTGAATCAGTATTAAAACCAATAATATTTTTCCGAGTATTCCCTGGAGTAAACATGGCCCATATGAAGACAGAAGTTCTGTCTCCAGATTCCTTGTCTTTTGATCTACAGCTTTAGTTGGAAGCCTTGCTCACACATTACAACATACTATTCCATCACTTCTAGGATCTACAGCTATCTATGTTAAGCCTTCCACAGAGAAGCTGCCAATTTGCCCAATTTCCTACTTCTCAGAATCCAAAAAATAAAAAATAAAATAGGAAAACCAAAATTTCTCAAAGACGAGGATGCAAACATAAGCAAGGTTCTGGGGCTACAGTGTGAAAGTTTTTACTAGCTTGAGGGATATTTTCTATGTATATATTGGAATTCCCTTAAAACTTTCTAACAAGGTAATAATTTTTTAAGCAGGACCGTGTTACCTGTGCATGCAGAAAGATACCGTTTAGCAGTACTGCTGTGTAGTGAATCATCATGGGGACACCATGCTACTCTAGCTCAGTATTTTATGTTTTAAAGTCCTAACACTGGCATCACATTTTCAAGCCATTTCCAGTGCAATATGAAAACCTCTTGCTCCAAGAAAACAGGCAAAAAAAAAAAATCACAAATATTTCAGGCTTTTTGCTCACATATTTTGCAGTGACAGAAAAGCAGCTTTTATAGTTGCAAATGCTTTTCACTACTCTAAATTTCACCAGAGAAGGTACTGGTTCTGGAGTATGATGAACAACTTTATTTTGGAGGAGAGAGAAAAACTATTTGTGTGTAAGTGGGGAAGGCTCTACTTACTGAGAGCAGTGGGCAAGTGGTGTCCTACCTCATCCGTCTAAGCAACTGCTTGTCAGGGTACATGTGAGTGAGCTGTGCCACCCTGTTAGAATGTTCCATCAACTACTTTTGCAAGATTTAAACTCCACAGATTTTTCACACACCATCTAACACATTTTCTCAGCAGCAATATCAGAAAATCATAGGTTCATAGATTTTAAACCCAGAAGGGACCATTAGATAATATAATCTCACAGATCATAAAATGTCACCCCGTTACCTCTGCATTGAGTCTGATAACTTGTATTTGACCATGCATATCTTCCAGAAAGGCACCCAGTCTTGATTTGAAGAGATCAAGAAATGAAGAACTGACCACTCATTCCCCTTGGTTCTTTGTTCCAATGGCTAACCACCCTGTTAAAAATGTGTGCTCAATTTCTCATTTAAATTTGCTTGGCTTTAACTGGTTCTTGTTATGCCTTTCTCCGCTAGACTGGGAGATTTTCTCCCTGTGAAGGTACTTATACTCTGATAGAGGTAAACTTGTCATTCTCCATCTTATTTTTGATAAGATGAACAAATTGAACTCTAAGTCTCACACTATAAGGCATCTTCTCCAGCCCTCAAATCATTTTTGTGGGTGGTCTTGGCTCTCTCTCCAATTTTTTCAACAGCATTATTAAAATGTGGACACCAGAAGTGGACACAGTATTTCAGTATCAGTCTCACCCATGCTGTATAAAGAATAAAATCACCTTCTTTTTCCTACTCCCATGTTTATACATCTGAGGAGAAAATTAGCTCTCTTTACCATAGTGTAATTGGGAACTCATGTTGAGTTGTTTGTCCACTGTGACCCCTAGATCCTTTTCAGAGTCACTACTTTCTGGGATACAGTCTCACACTCTGTAGGTGTGGCCCTCATTCTTTGTTCCTAGATGTATGACTTTGCATTTGGCTGTATTAAAACACATCTTCTTTGAATGGATCCAGCTTACCAAATGATCCATATCTCACTGTATGGCTGTCCTTTCTGTCCTCATCATTATTTACCACTCCACCAGTCTTTGTGTGACCCACAAATTTTATCAGCAACGATTTTATATTTATTTTCAGATCACTGATGAACATGTTGAATAGCGTCGGGCCTAGATTCCTGTGGAAACCCACTAGAATCATCCCGATTTTATTACGCGTTTCCATCAATAACTACTTTTGTGGATCGTTCAGCTGGCCAGTTCTTAATTAATGTATCATGTATTTTATTGATATTGTATAGTGAGAATTTTTAAATCATGCAGTACTAAGTCAAATGCCTTATACAAATCTAAGCAATCCAACATCTACATAGTTACCTTTATCAAACACATTTTTATTCTCATTGAAAAATGAAATCAGGTTTGTCTGACAAGACCTGTTTTCCATAAAACCATGTTGACTGGTACCCTTGGTTGGAGAGAGCAGAGGGAGGCAGAGTGTGGCAAGTAAGGTTGATGAGAAGGCAGCTTTTCCATTTAGTGAAGCTCCTGTGATTTTCCAAAAGAAAGCCCTACTCTCATAGTCCTTAGCAGGACTGGGACTCCTGCTTCATCAGGAGCATCAGATGAGGAGCCACACTGCTGAAATGTAGAATGTCCAAGACTGTATGGAACGTGGATGATGGGAGGCATAAAGATTGGAAGGGGCTGTGGAACAGGGCTCCTTGGCCAGTGTTTCACACGGGTCCCTGATCTGACAGCCTAACCCGATTCCTTTGCCCCTATGCCCAGCTTGGCTCATCTTCATTTTCCTTCTTCCCATACCCACTGCACAGCATACCTATTTTCTTGTTTTTCTTTTATTAATATTTGTTTGTATTACTAAAAATCAACGTTAACATTAAATGACTGTTGTAACAATAAGCAAAGGAAAAAAATCACTGTGGACTGGGAAAGAGGTGAAGGTGGAATGAAGGGGAGCCATGGAGCTATGCAGCCAGTTTGGCAATTGGATGATGCACCGGGGTAGGGACAGGTGGGCAATAAGGCCAGGAGGAGTCAGTCGAGAACAATGCTTCCCAATCTGCCTTACCAGCCTGTCATCCCAGCTTTACTGCCAAGGCTGGCACTGCTAGTCTTATAATTCCTCCCTGCCTCACAGTCTCCTAGTCTTTTCCCTAGATGTTGATATTTATCGATATTGATTTTGAAAAGTGAAAAAAGGACAAGAGCATAAACGAGACTCATTGAGGGGGTCAGCACAGAAGGGTTGAGGCAAGCTGAAGACATGGAGCATTGCCAGGGAGTACACAGCAAGGAGACGAGGAGAGTTGGTGGGATAGGGGAGCTGAAGGAGAATTATGGAAGTGGTCATATGAGGGTATATGTGGAGGAGCATAGAAATGGAAGAAATCCCAAGGGACTGGAGGAGCGTTGTGGAAAGGAAAGACACTTCCTTTTATTAATCATTAAAAAAATCCTACCCAAACCCACAAGCCAACCACGGACATCAGCTACATTAAGATATATTTCCATAAACACATATGTGGTGGGTAAAAATCTATCATGTTATTTGTCCATGAAAAGGTTTGTGCCTGGAGTTAAGGCTGTGCATTAGAGTGTGGTAGTGAGGAACTGGATACGTGTAGTTGTAATTACAAGGGAGCTGTGGAAATATGCAGTCTGTGACTGTATTTGGGTGTAATGGGTGCCAGCTGAGATTTGTCTCATGTTAATACTGGTTGAACTCTAATTTAATGAAGGGTTTTGTGTGGGAACAGAAATTAGGAAAGAAAAAGGTCTAGTAGGTTATCCTGAACAGCTACCTATCAATTCATTTTTTATGTGGATCGGAAGTAAGATACACAGGAATTGTACTTAAAAAATGCATAATCTTCTTTATTCTAATGCCTCCAAGGATGGTAGTGGCAAGAAAACTCTTAGGATGTCAGATGACCCCCTCTGGGAAATGAGTTTGTGTCCTGCCCCCAGCAGGTTTTCTGACAATGACAGAGTGACTCTCCAGCCTCCAAACTCTCCTCACTGCACCAGCAGATGATCTCATGCATTAGTCTTCACTAGTATTTGGCATTGCAAAGAACTCTCAATTTCCTCCTCTCTTCTTACCCCAGAAGTGATTGTTCCTTGTATGGAATGGATTACAGGCACTGGGAATTCCACAGTATTCTTCATGATAGCCTTTAGGAAATCCTTATTTTGACATTCTTTGTGCTACACAAAGGAGACCCCAGACTGTCCTGTTTTCTATTTTCTTTATCTATGCCACAGATATCTTGGATCACAACCCAATTGGGACTAATTTCCTCTTTCTTCTTTTTGGTGGCTCACTTTCAGTGCTTGCCTCTTGATCACTGATTGAGTTACTGATATCTTGAGCACTTCTTAGCCTGATCCTGTCCATCTTTTAAAGGGCATACAGCAGTTCTAGTTTAAACTTGAAATGCAGATATTTAATCTGAAAACAAGTCAATCTAACTTTAAACCTGAAATATGGTGAATAAGTCTATGTACTTTAACATGGAAAGCAGATAATATCAGGATTTCCAATTCAGTTAACTTTAGACACTTCTACAGCAAATGTATAAAGAAAGAACAGAAAGTTATATTATACATTGTTAATCTGGAATCATCTAATATGGATGTGTTCAGACTAGAGGGATTTTAATAAAGAACCTATCAACCTTACTTATAACAGCCCAAGCATCCTTTGACACATCTTTGCATGTACCAACACATTTAATTTGACAAATCTGACTTGATTATAAAGTCAAGGAAAGGAAATTTAAGGTAAAAATATCTGAACATTCAAAAAGAACTTCTATCTGATATATTCAAAAGCAACACTGTATGACATGTTTTGTAAATCAGTCACACATATCAAAGCACACAGTGATCTTTTAAAATCTTTAAATAAATAAAACCTTTACATAGCAAACTGGCATCCATTTCAAATCCTATACATGATTTCATCTATCTCAATATTATTTTCTTGAACATATTTACCAGCAAAAGGTATGCAGATCTTACGAGTATAGGCATATATACCAGGATGCTTTCAGCTTAATGAAACAATAGTTTGACACATTAAAGCTTTTCCTGTGTGACTTTTGAAAGGTGCATAATATTTGTGATTACATTCACATTCAGTGGAAATAATCTAGGACACGTGTGTTTTCCTAATCATAGTTCATTTACCGTGCAGCACATCTGCCCAGTAAAAGTATTAATCAGTACAACTTTGGTGCTTGCAAATAAACAACATGTAGCAATTTATCAAGTTTGTAGCTGCTCCTAATGTGTGCAGACACAGTTAGGGAGTTTTGGTTCGATACATAGGTGAAAGAGAACTAAAATACACACTGGGTTCTTAGTTAAGATTATATAATTTAGTTCAACTGCAACTACTGCAGATAGAGACACTATCCTGCAGTTGCCCGGGGATTACTGAGAGAGCTATATGCTCTGTAGCACTCCTTATTACTTTTCCAAAAATCAGTCTGTGCACTTTGTCCAATGCCAGCTACTGACAGTGCATGGAACTCAGGGCTTGGTCCTGCACCACTGCAATGCCTAGGAGCAAGGTCAGATCCTCAGAGAGTATGGCTATATCTCATGCTGGCTTTTCACACTCTCTTGCAGCCATGGAGCACTACCAGATGTTTTAGATGTCTGGCTGCCTTCCCCAGTGCCAAAGGTCTGTTTCCTGTCCTGATCCAATATGGGGATACTGGATGGAGGATGGGCTCCTTGGGCACATTTCCCCACCAGTTCATCCACACAAAACAGGCCGTAAATTTTTATCCCCATAATTTAAATAAATGGTAGCCATATTGATTTTAATAAAGATGTCCATCAGTTTGCTGGAGAAAACTAAGCAACAGATAAGAATTTCCCTGGATTGGGACATATTCATTACAAACACTTGAAAATTTCAGACATTAAAAAAAATTTGCATTTGGGATCAAATCTGGCACACTTGCCTGAAAAATATAGAGAAAAATAGTTTCGTGAGATCAGCCTTCCAAAAAACAGTGCTAAGATTACCTCACATCGTCCCCAAATCCCAGCTGACTAGCTTTGATTTATAAAACCAAATAAAAATACTACACAAGTTTATTTCACTAGTTTGATGTTCTGTCAAACTGATGGAGGTAGATTACACTGCTCTACAGCCAAAATGTTCCTGAAATAAATGTAGTCGAACTTTACTAATTCTGGGTCACTGAGAACGAAAATGATGCTTAAAATTGTTGATTGGCTCTAGTTTTCAAGATATGCTATTGGGTCAGTATATACTACCTTTGACTTGGGAATGGCAGAGGATAAGTGAGTTATAAAGGGAAGGGATCTCAATTTAAACCAGAAATGACTAAATACATCTTTGACTGGATCTATGAATAAATCTATGACTGGGTTTGGACAGTACTTGCTTTTTAGGCAAAACAATGAATGATGCAATCTGAAGCTGGTATTGCATCATACATGATATGAATTGCATCATGTTATTCCTAGAAGTCATAGATGATGCAATCATAACAAAGCTTACATCACTCTGCTGAACAAATTGCCCTATATCAGCTCTAGAAATCATACAGTGTCGTGTTCTCTTATTTGTCAGTGTTTGATTTTGCAAAGGGACACATTTCTGTTTAGCCAAAGTGAGCAGAGATGCCTCGTACTTGTGTGAACAGTGCAGATAACTTCTGCTATGTTTGTGGTGAAGTGACTTTTGCATCACAAAAGCGCAGTATAACCACTATGGTTAAGAAAGCCTATCACCTTTATTTTGGCTGCAAAATTGGAGATCAGGACAAGAGGTGGGCCCCACACATATGCTGCAACACTTGTGCAACAAATCTTTGCCAGTGGTTGAACAGAAAAAGGAAATCTATGCCTTTTGCAGTGCCAATGATTTGGAGAGAGCCAACAGATCATACCAGCAATTGTTACTTCTGCATGGTGCCTCCAGTTGGGAAAGGTGTGTCAAAGAAGAAAAAGTGGACTGTGCATTATCCAAACATTCCATCAGCTATACACCCAGTACCCCATGGAGAAGGACTGCCGGTTCCTGATGCACCAGAATCATTCTCACTTGAGTCAGACGAGGAAGAGGAAGAGGATGAAACTTCTGGTCCTGAACCATCAGTGTCACAGGACCCACATTTTCTCCCATCCTCCTCCTCTGAACCACACCTCATAACACAAGGTGAACTGAATGACCTTGTCAGGGACTTGGAACTACCCAAGAGTAAGGCAGAGCTGTTGGGCTGGAATCTCCTGGCAGGTGATGTTAGGGTTTCCATGTTCCGTAACCGTCAAAGGATCTTGTCCCATTCTTCTTCATGGAAGGTGATCTTGTAGCCTGCAACAACATCGATGGTGTGATGGCAGCCCTCAACATCGTTCACGATCCAGATGAGTGGAGGCTGTTCATTGATTCATCGGAGACGAGTCTTAAAGCTGTTTTACTGCATAAAGGCAAAGTTTTGCCATCAATTCCAGCTGGTCATGTAGTCCATATGAAGGAAACCTATGACAACATGAAACAACTTTTGAGGTGAATAAACTATGACCAACATCAGTGGCAGCTTTGTGGCAATTTGAAGGTTGTTGCTCTCTTGCTTGGTCTGCAGACTGGATACACAAAGTACTGCTGTTTTCTCTGCGAATGGGATAGTCGTGCAAGAGATTCCCACTACATCAAGAAAGACTGGCCACTCCAACAGTCATTGGAGCCTGGGAGGAAAAGTGTTCAGCATCCACCACTTGTTGAATCAAGGAAGATTTTGTTACCACCCTTACACATCAAGCTGGGTCTGATGAAGAACTTTGTCGAGGCCATTGACAAAACACAAGCAGCTTTCAAGTACCTCTGTGGAAAATTTCCAAGGTTAAGTGAAGCTAAGATAAAGGAAGGTGTCTTTGTTGGTCCTCAGATTCGTGAACTTCTTCAAGATGATGCATTTGACCATGCACTGCGTGGCAAGGAAAAGACGGCATGGAAAGCCTTCCAGTTAGTGGCAATACATTTTCTCGGAAACAACAAGGCAGACAACTACAGGTTGTTGGTGGAAAACCTCCTCAAGGCATACAAAAGCCTTGGTTGCAACATGTCACTAAAGATACATTTTTTGCACTCTCATCCAGATTTTTTTCCACCGAACTGCGGAGCAGTGAGCGACGAGCACGGCGAGCGATTTCACCAGGACATTGCAACAATGGAGAAACGCTATCAGGGCAAATGGAGCCCACCAATGCTTGCAGACTATTGCTGGACAATGACAAGAGATGCTCCATTTAATGAATACAAGAGACAAGCCAAGAAGCGCCGAGAAGACACTGAATAGGACTAAACTATGTACATAATAGATTTTTGCCTTTTGTTTCGTAATGAATTTTATTTATATAACCCTTTTGCTGATTTTTAAAGTGTTACATAAACAGGACAGGTGAAATATTATCATGTAAAGCAACCATAAACACATGAAAAGACCTAGGTTTACAATTTATGATTAAAACTCTACTATCTACACAATATACATAGACATAAAATGTAAAAACTTAAATATCTTAGAAACAGTAGCCAATCAGTTGTTTTAATTTTCATACTTGAATTCAGCACATCAAAATACATAATAAATAGCACATTTTATCTCTGAAGCAGATGACTTCTCAAAAATTGTAGACCAGTATTATTGGTTTGTATTAAATAAAATTGTACATTAAAATAATTACAATATTAAACCAAAATTATTAATCTTGCTAATGAAGTGTTGTACAATTGTGACTTTCTTTTTCCTGTGTCACTTGACCAGAGTAATAAACAGTTAAATATATATTTTTCAGAGTTTTTTTCCAACTGAAATTCTCCAGGTTCCTTCCCGTGATTTGGTGAAGTGAATATAAAAAAAGATATATATTTTTTCACATATAAGGAAAAGATGCTTCTATCATGGGATAATGGTGTATTTAAAAAAAACCTGAATATGTTATCAGAGAAATTGGGAAAATTATTGGGAAAAAATGAAACACACATTAACAAAGAGGAATTCAGGAAAATGCTAATTTGAATGCCAAACCTTTGATTTATGAACCAAATGGCAGATGTGCAAAATAATAGTAACTGAAGGAATATAAAACTGGAATTTTTAATTATGGTATTCCCCATTGCACCTTAACACACATTTTTTTCCTCCTTCATCTGCAGTGCTGTGAAACTCAGCATACCCTTGGTAAAACCCAAATTGATTAAATAGTAAAACTAAACTAAAATAAAAAAAAATAAACTTTTGGGAGAAGAAATAATCTTTTGTTCAGGAAGATACTTGAATAAGATTTACTCACTTCTATATGTCCCTGAGGATTAGAAGAAACAATTAACTGATTGCTAAAGGAGTTTGTAAAAGGTTTTCAATTTTCACATTCAAGTTCAATATACAAGTGGTATTCAGGAACTTAAGGTATGTAGTGTCAGTTACAGCAGGATGAAAAGAGAGAAGATGCTGGCATCAAGAATGCTAAAGAGAGGATCTAATAGTACATCACTTTGCCTTGTCTACACTGGCAGCAGTGTGTGGGGTACATGTAGGCAGTTTATATGTAGCTACATGTGGCAGTGAAAGGCTCTGGCAGGGGAAGGCAGCAGGAAAAAATCTCTGATAGTGGGGAGTTGCCAGAGACTTTCCTCACTACCTTTCCCCAGCTGGAGTCTTTCCCCACTGCTAGTCTCTCCCTGCAGCAGGGAAAGTCTTAGGCAGCTCCCTGTGGCAGGATAATGCTCCAGAAGTGGGCAGAGCCTTTTCCTACTGTGCCTCCCCACTGCCAGAGCCTTTGCCCCCTGCCTGAGCCTTTCCCTGGGACAGGAAATGCTCCGACAGCAATGTAGATAGGGGAGGAACTGCTGGGCATGTGTAGATGCGTAGGGTACATACTCTAAGGTTCTGGCATATCTTTACTCACCTAAGCAGTGCTACACCATCTCTCCTGCTATTTATACCCAGGTGTAGCAGGGCAGTTACCCCGCTCTGGTGGAAAAAGGCTAGGCTGATTGGGGAAGCAGCCACAGCTGGGGCCACGCCCCAATCAGGCCACACCTGGCCCTGTTATAAGGGCTCAGGGAGGAGCTGAGTCAGTCTCTCTTTGGCTGTGGAGTGAGAAGGACCCAGCTGCCTGGGAATAGGGTCCTGGAGCAGAGCAGTGCTGGGGAAAGGCAAGAGGAGCTGGGGAGCACAAGCCTAGCAACTCCCCAGACTGAGGCCTTGATAAAGGCCTGTGTGGGTACTGGGGCTGGGAGGTGCAGCCTGGGGTTAGGCAGAAGCAGCTGGTCCAACCTCCTTGCCAATGATGAGTGGCAATGACAGACTGCAGTTTGCCCCAGGGAGTGGGGGCTAGATGATGACTGGCAGTAGCCACTGAGGCAAGGTGGGTGTAGAGGGTTGGGGGTTCCCCTGGGAGGAAAACACACACACACACACACACACACACACACACACACACACACACACACACACGACAATGAATCTCAGAGCTCAGGTCAATTGACTTGGTTTTGCAGGTCTAATGCTGCCGGGCTGAAAATTGCAGTGTAGACATTTAGGCTTGGGCTGGAGCCCAGGCTTTAAGACCCTCCCTTATCACCAGGTTTCACAGCTCAGGATCCCATCCATGCCCAAACATCCACACAGCTATTTTCAACCCCACAGCGTGAGCCCCATGAGCCAGTCAGTTGACCTGGGCTCTGAGACTACAGGTTTTTAATCAACCTGTCATGCTGCCCCTAGTGATTACCTTGACCAGTTAACACAAGTTAAAACTACAACTTGCCTTCTCAACACATTTTCGTTAACATATGTTATCTGACATGAGTTAAACACATCTTTTCTTCCTAGTGTAGATGTGGCCTTAAGCCTGATGAAAGGAAATCCTTTCTTTAACCCAGAGAACTCACCATCACAAGATATCAGTATGTTCAAGAGTTTAGCAGGATTAAAGAATAGATCAGCCATTGGTATGGACAATGAAAATATGCACAGTTACATGAGTTAGATAAAATATATATTAGGAAGTGAAACTCTCCTGCTGCAGGATATAAACTAACCACTAACTGATGGGGTTAGGAAGAAACTCCCCCTACGGACAGGTCATTTCATTATTTCCCACTTAAAGATTTTGTGCACCTTTCTCTGCAGCATTTGATAGTGACAGAATACTGAACTACATGGACAACTGGTGTAATCTGGTATTGCAATTCCCCTATATTTCTAATAAATCATAAAAAAGGTCTTCCAGGCCAGCTGATTTTTAGATATTCACTTTTCTCCAAGCATTCCACCTTAAACTGAAGGGCTCTCTTATTGCATTTTTAATCTCAACTATTCTTACAGTACCAGATTTTAGTTGAGGAGTGTGAAATTAAATCCTATTGGTGAAGAAATGCTTTCTTAATCTGTGAAACCTACAGGAAATTAAGTCTCATTATCATCATTTTTATATAAGAAATCTTATTTTTATCTTGAAGCTTTTATATGAAACCTTCTCCAAAATTATTAATGAAAAAATTGTCAATGACATGACAACAAGTAATATTTCTGATAGCTGCTCTTTATAAAGAAGCAAAAAACTTCTCTCTTTTTTACTTTAAATGTCCAAAAGGTAAACTACATTAATTTGAAGTACTGTGTCTTAGGCTTTCACGCTATGCTCATCATGAGGTTGCCCCTTTTCAGTACTTCGTATAGTATGAGATTATTGAGTTTACTGTGGTAAAAATGCCTAGAGAAAATACTATACCCTTGTACTTTAGCTACTGCAATAAAAATGTTTCACTCAACTCACTAAACACAATACATACATACTGGAAAAACGAGGACATTTCCAAACTCCTAAGTGATAAGCAGAAAACATTTGTTGACTGGTAGAATGATTTTACTTCCATCTCAAAGAAAAATAGGTTTAAGTGCCTACAGAGCAAGGCCCAGTTCAAACTGAGGAGAATATAGGATGAGTGGTGGGAATGGAAAGCTGCAGAAGTTCAGCATAATGTGGATATGAACAACGCAAAGACCTTTGACTCTCTCAAAACAATCTATGGATCATCTAAATCTGCCACAGCTCCCCTGAAGTTGGCAAATGGCATAACTATTATTAAAGACAAGGAGGGAATCATACAGAGATGGGCTGAACACCTCACTAGTCTACTCAATAGACCAATAGACAGTTGGTTGGCGTGTCCTTGATCAATTACCTGTGAAACCCATCAAAGAGGATCTCGATCTCTCTCCATCAATTGAAGAGGTCATGAAAGCCATCAAACAACTGTACTCCAGCAAAGCATCTGGAAATGATAGTATTCCAGCAGAACAGTACAAGGAAGCAGACCGAAAGGCTATTGAGGTGTTTCATGACACCTTGAGTAGCATTTGGGAAGAAGAAGAAATGCCACAAGACGTTAAATATGCTCTTATTGTACCACTGTTCAAAACAAAGGCAACAAAGCAGACTACAGAAAGTACAGAGGCATTTTTCTCCTCTGTACAGCCGGGAAAATACTAGCTCGCATTCTACTGAACAGACTCATTGCAAACTATCTGAGAAGAATCTGCCAGAAGCACAATGTGGTTTCAGATCAGGTTGTAGTACTACAGACATGATTTTTGTCGTAAGGCAGGTCCAGGAAAAATGTTTAGAGCAAAACATGGACGTGTATGGAGTCTTCATTGACTTGACCAAAGCTTTTGATATGGTCAACAGAGAGGGTCTATGGGATATTCTCACAAACTGAGTTGCCCAAGAAGGTTTATACAAATCATCCGTCTGTTCCATAACTACATGGCAGTGCAAGTGGTCTCCAATGGTGGTGACTCTTCTTTGGCATTCAAAATCTCAAATGGAGTGAAGCAAGGCTGGGTACTTGCGCCAATGCAGTTCAATTTGTTCTTTTCCTGTGTTCTCAGCCATGCCACAAGGGACTTGGATCATGCCACAAGGGACTACTGACTTGATGGCTCCCTCTGATCTTCGAAGACTCACTGCTAAGACCAAGAAGCTGGAGAGACACTTTTTTTGCAGATGACTTCACCTTGATAATCCATAGATATGACGACCTTCAGTTCATCATTGGCAGGTTTTTTGAAGCATCCCAGCTCTTTGGCCTCACCATCAGTTTGGATAAGACAGAGGTCTTGTTCCGACCAGCACCTTTGTGTCTATGTATCTCAGGAGACCTCCTTCCTGCTTAGAAATAAAAGCTTCCTTTGCTTTCTTTCTTTTTCTGAATGCTGCCCCAGAGGGGCGTTTTCTTCTTTCACTCATGACTGCTGTTCTGTGCCAGCTATAGTGGCTATCAACACTCAATTGAAGGGGACAAATAAGCAGGCTGGTAGCAGGGCCTGAGTGAGGGAAGATATCAGCGGTTTAAAGAATACCATTTCAGTTGCTCATCATTGGGGGGAAAAGGGCTTAATCCAGTTTTATGCAGTACAATATTTATTATATACATTTTTTTTTCTGAATTCCCTCTGATTTGCCATTACATTTCTGGCAAAGGGGTGTCCTTAACTGACTGCAACATTACAGGTGTGGCAACTCCAGAGCTACACCCATAGGACAATTACCTTCAAGTTCTGAAATGAAGTCTTTGTATAGGCAACCCCAGACAAGACTGACTCCCTTCCCGTGCCCCACCATCACATTATGCTGCAACCTCATGTCTAAATTGCTCTTGGCTGTCATCCCTGGGTCTCTGTCAGCATTTCTACTTGCCAGTTTCTCCCTCCCACTCAGTATGTGTGTTTCAGAATATTTAATTCCTGATATATTCATTTGCACATTTCAAAACAGTGGGTAACATTTTCAAAAGTGGCATAGGCACTTAGGAGCCTAAGGGTGTTTCTACAAAGCAAAAACACCCTGTGGCCATGAGTCTTAGCGCCCAAGTCAACTGATTCATGGGGCTAAAAATAGTGTAGACAGTCTCACTTGGGCTGGAGCCTGGGCTCTGAAACAACCCCCGCAGCTCTCCCCCCCAGCCAAGTTTCAGGATCTGGGATCCAACTCAAACATCTACATTGTTATTTGTAGCATCATAGTGCAAACCCCATGACCCCAAGTAAGCTTACCAGACCCTAGGGTTTTTTTTTTTTTGCGCAGTGTAGATGTACCCTAAGTCTCATTGAAAATCACTGGCATTTAGGCTCTTAAGTCACTTACAGGGCTTTTGAAAACTTTACCCAGAATCTCATTTGGACCCCGATTCAGCAGTCAATCGCTATTTAACAAAACACTTACGCACATGCTAAATGTTAAGCACGTCTAAAGTTAAGCATGTGCTTAACTGCATTGCTGAATAGGAATGGATTTAAGAATAGGCTTAAATGGTTTACTGAACTAGAGCCTTTATTTTGTATCTATGTTTCTAATCTCTTTAAATCTCTTTACTGTTTATCTGCCCTACCTGGATTTTGTTATGATTCCTGATTTAGTATACAAGTTTTTTTTAATGTGCCGTTTACTCTCTTTATGATAATTGAAGAAAATGTTAAATAAGACTGTCCTGACAAGACCAGTGCTATCCCTGCAGTATCACATGAGGAACCTCCTTCCAACTCAATATATCACACTTTATAATTACATTCTTTAGATTCTCTTTGCCATCCCATGTTTTCATCCCATGTGACAGTCATCTCTCTAAATCTTCTTCCATTTCCTCTTTGCTCTTCCTCAAAAGCACCACATCATCCACACGAAGCACGCACCATGGTGCCACTCTCTGAATGCTTTCTGAAAAGGCATCAAGCACTAACATGAACAAAAAAGGGGCTTAGTGCCAAGCCTTAATTTACTTACTAGAAACTGTTCAGTTTCTCCCCATCATGGCCTCCTGAGTTTGGTAACAGCACCCTCATACACATCCTGGATGAGTCTGATATAGACTTCAGGTATCTGTTTTCATTCTCATAGATTACCAGATGACTTTTCTTGGAATGTGGGCATAAGCCTTCTCAAAATCAATGAATACTATATGCAGGGTTTTCCTTTTTTCTCTCTATATTTTTCCACATGCAATCTTAATGCAAAAGTAGCATCTATAGTTGATTTACCTAGCATGAATCCAAACGGATTGTCAGGGACCTTTATTTCTCTTCATAGTCTCTTATCTACAACTTCCTTCTAGATCTTCATCGTGTGGCTGATGCGTTTAGTGCCCTGGTAGTTACCGCAGACTTCATGTCTCCTTTTCTCTTAAATATTGATGCTAATGTGCTCTTTCTCCAGGCATCTTCTCACTCCCCTCAACTGTGTCAATATGTTCGTGCCTATTTGCCCTATGCACTTCCATATTTTTGCTGGTATCCCATTGGGGCTGAGGGTTTTTTTATTTTCCATGTTGCTTCTGCAACTACATCTTCTATGATTGGTTATAATGGATTTTCTTCAAAGTAATTTCTCCACCATTCTTTAATCTGGTTCTCATTGATTAATGTATTTTCACTTTCATTTTTGATCATTTTGATCTCACCAATTTCTTTAGCTCTCTTATTGCAGGTCTTTGCCAGTTTAGGTATTTCTTTCTCACCTTTTTCATTTCAGGGCTGTAGCATTAGTAGCTGCTGCCTCTTTATTCAATATCTTTTTGAGTTTTTTTTATATTTCTGAAAATCCTGATGTTGGAGCATTGCTTGCCAAAATTTAAAACACTTTTTCTTTTCCTTCGTGGCCTCTCAAATTTCACCATCTGCTCTCATTGAGGAAAAAAGCTCTTGTTTTTTTTCACCAAGTAGGTTCTTTGCACATTCTAGAATTTTGCTTGCAATATGATTCCACCATTGATTTTTATTTTCTCTCAATCCTTCTAAAGAGATCTTCTCCAGCACTTTCATTTTAAACTCCTTACTAACTTCATTAAGCTTCCACCACTTGATCTGGACAATTTTCTTCTCATGTATCCTATATATTGACAGTCAACAACCAATATTCTATGTTGCGATGCAATGCTTTCCCCTGTGTTGACCTTACAGTTTCTGAAGTTCTTCAGCTCAGCTTGCGTTAGCAGGAAGTAATCTATCTGCACCCTTATCCTGCCACTCTTATAGGTAATCAAATGTTCTTCCTTGTTAGTGAAAAATGTATTAATGATGACCAAGTCATATGTCAGGGCATAGTATAATATAGTTTGCCCTTCCTTGCTCCTATGTCTACAGAGGCTATGATACCTTTTAAAGCACTTGCCATCTCCGCACATGATTGTTAAGGTCAGCTCCAATGATGACTCTTTTGTTACAACTTTCTGTACAACAGTGTCCATTTCCCCCCAGAAATCCTTTTTTCCCTTGTTCATCACATTCCACATGGCATGCATATGTACATATTACATTTAGGGACCATTTTCAATAGCTATCTTAACCAAAATTATCCTGTCACTTCACCTATCCACAATCATTACAAATTCCTGCATCACTTTATCTAAGGGCTTGTCTAAGGACTTGTTCAGACTACAGGAGTGCTGTAACTCCCCCATATGGATGCTGCAGGCGTTAACTAAAACGTTCCTACTTCACATTAATGTAGTCCTGTTGGAAGAGGACCATTCACACCACCGGTCTGACCTGCAAGGCAGTGTAAACAATGGGGCCATGCCCTAAAACTATATTAACTACATTTCTCTTATTCAATGTGCCATAGTAGTAGCTTATAGCCTTCTCCAATGCTCTCGTCTTCGTTCCCTTCAATTTGGTCTCTTGAATGCAGACAATCTGTACTTTCCTTTTCATAAATGTCTGAGCCAGTTCTGTTAATGTCCTCATCTCCCAAGATATCAATCTCACTTTCTGGACTCTCTTTTTTAACCACATCCATCCACAATAATGCAATATCTCTCAGATGAGGGTGCTAAGCGTTACTTCCTGGAAATGCTCTAATAGTTCAAATAAAGTGCTCATATGAAGGATTCATTTCTTTAGACTTTGTTGGCAAGTTAGTTATTTCCCTTAATATCCTACTCTACTGGTTGCTCATGCTCCTCTATATATTTTCCTGTTAAAGACATACTAAAACAAATAAAAATTCAGCACCTCAGCCTCTTCTGAGTCACCATTAATTTCATCCTCCTCGTGTATTACTGGGTCTTCTTTCTCCCAGTACTATTTCCCCCTTGGTTTTTAAAATGCTTCTTCTTCCTATTTGGTTGCCATTTATTCATTTTGCTTTTCTGCAAACCTTACCCTTTTCCCTGCAAGCCTTATCTGATTCAGTATCCTGGACTGGCTACCTCTGTTTTCATTTCAACTACAGGGTTTTTTTGGTTTTTGTTTTTATCTAAACCTTTCAGTAAGCCATCATGAGGCCACTGAGCAACTGTTATTTCTTGTATTTTTATTTCTATCAAGAGCAGTTATGTCTTAATGAAAGTGATGTAGAGGTTCCTGGCTTTGTCTGAGATCCAACTCACTTGTCTCTATTTGCCATTCAATCTACTGGTGCTATAGCAATTCCATCACCATTCCTCTCTTTCCTGTGTGTCTCTTCATACTAGGGAATTAAGGGAAAAAAGCAGAATCCCGTCCTATCAATAGCAGCCTCTTCCCTGCAAACCTATATTCACTGTTGAATGCCTCTGGTCTTTTAAGCCCCCACATGATTACTCCATAATTTGCATTCATATTGTTTATTTCCCCTTGTAAGTGATATTGTATTTTCTCTCACTTGAGGAATGATATAGAGATGTATATTTTAACAATGAGAAATCAATGTCCTTGGTTAAATTATTTTAAACTGTACATTTTCAAGAAGAAAATCATAAATATCCACTGTAAATCCAAAGATAATTCCATCAGCAATAGAGGATAACAGAAATCATTCTATTCAGTTTCCATAAAGACAATGACTTGATAACAACAAATATTACCAATTTTACTGCAAAAAGTGTGAATTCATAAAGAACATATCAATTTTTGTTAATCAAAAAAAGAAGAAAAAAGAAAAAGAAAAGTGATATCTTCTGGAGAGAGCCTAGTTCATCCTCAACTAAATCTCTCTCCCCTAACATTAAAATAGGCATAAGTGAGACTTAAGTGTGCTGTGGCCCTGTGCTGGACCTCTGCACAGTGGTTAATTTAATTTCACTCTTGAAGTCAACATTCCACATCTAAAAATAGAAACCCCAAAGCCACTCTCAGATACCCCGTGTTAATATTTGTTTTTCTCCCTATTTCCTATAAGCTAAAACCACCTCCCTCTATCAGTAGAATGGGCTAACCACAGCCCTCGTATAATATGTTAGCGTAGCTACTGGACCTTATGCTTGTAGCCCTTTACAAGGCACCTTTCAGCATTCTCAATGCAGCTTATCTTTTAATGTATCAATCATTTCCCCATAAACTTGCCTACTGTAGAAATGTACAGTTTGTAATGGAGCACTGACAAAGAGTTCCTTAAGCCAAGTAAAAACCCAATTCTTGTAACCACTTTACTGAGCTCTTTTGCATTCCTTGACGTATATATTAAAGCACTAATATTTTTCTCAAATATTCTCAAGTAACTGCCTTCACAAATTCAGTCTAAATGTAAAGTCTCCTTTCCTCCCATAGCCAAATAAGAAAATGCAAATAAACATTGAAAACAGATAAAAAATAACCCTTCAAAACCCATAATTTCCACAGAGTCAAATCCTTCAAAATCCTTATTTCCTGTCCCTCTCTCTCGTAGCTCAAGTGTTTCTCAATGACTGTAAGTCTCTTCAACACCAGTGTCTCAATTCACAAGAAGACTCTTAGGCATGGTGACACTGAACATGACCAGGTCTAACTTTTAGCTGCTTCGAAAATCACTGGGATTCACAAAGCCTGAATTAGGTGCCTAGGTTCTCTATAAAAAGAATGGGGAGAGGTAGGCACCTTAGAATGGGATTCACAGAAGGCAGCATGCAAGGCAGCACTTATACCAGTCAATGGGAGATGCCAAGGCGAGGGGTATGTGTTAAGCCCCATCCCTCTCTTGGAGATAGGCACCTAACTCTGAGGCTGGAGGGAGGCACCTCCTCCTATCTGGGATTCTCAGCTGCAAACCCACTCTTACGATTAGTGAGAGCTGAGCGATGCTGGGGAAGGAGGACTTAGGGTACTCACTTGGAATATGGGAGACTCCTGGTTCATCCCCCTCTTCCTGAGGGGTAGAAGGTATTTGAACAGGGATCTGCCACCTCTCAGGTGAGTGCCATAACATGGGGCTTTGGGATATTTTGATGTGGGGGGGTTCCTCAGTCTCTCTTTTTGAAGCTGTTCCACTGTGGATAAATAATTTAAAAAGTCATTGGAACACGGGGACTGGCTCTCTCACTTCCTAGGTAAGTGCTCTAACCATCAGGCTCCAGAGTCATTCTCATGCTTGTTCTCTTTCTCTCTTCCCCAGTGACAATTTCATTATATAGCCACAGTGGAACAGCTTGAAAATAAGAGATTGAGGGAGCGCCCCTCCTCACAAATCAGACTATCCCATAGCCCAGTGCACTTACCTGAGAAGTGGCAGATCCCTGTTCAAATTCCTTCTCCCCATCAGGTGGAGGGGCAAATTGAGGCAGGGGTCTTCCACCTCACAGGTCAGTTTTCTAACCACAGGGCTAAAAGATCTGAGAAAGGTCCCCCCCACAGCCATTTTGTGTAAACTTTCCTATAGGGGTCTCATCTGGTAGGCGAGCTATGAGCATACTTACCAGATTAGGCCACGCAGGTGCATTCAGCACAGGAAAACCTATCTTTCTCCAATTCATGCATCACTCTGGGACTTAGGCGTCCTGATGCTTGGCATGGGGCTGAAGTGCACCTGCTCAGAGGCAGAAATATAGGCACCTAGGGAACTTTTACTGCAAAAATTCAGGTGCTGAGCAAGTGTAGGTGTCTACAGTGGTCAGGGGCAGTTAAGCAAGGGTATTGGGAATCTCAGTGGGGCCTGATTCTGGGATTCAGGCACCTAAAGTGGCAGTTAGGCACCTACAGCCTTTTCTGAACCTAGCCCTAGGATTGTAAGTCAAGAACAGTTTTCAGTTAATTTTCATTTTCCAAAATTACTTCTTCAAATTGACATCATTTGGTACTTTACAGCACCTTTCATCTCATCATCTCAAAGAGTTTTACAAGTATTAACCAATTATGTCTCACAACACCCCTGTGACATACAGTAGCTATTATTATCCTTATTTTAAAGATGAGGGAACAGAGGCATCAAGATATTAATAGCCACATTTCAGAAAACATCCAACTTTAGATATCTTAGGCCAGAGGAACTGAGATTTACAACTGCAACTGACTTCAGCAGGAATGTAGTCTCATGGCAGGTAAGTTTTGAAAATTTGGCCTAAGTGACGTGCCGAGAGTCACATAGCAAGTCTGAAGCAAAGTGCGAATAAAAACCCCAAGTCCTGTTTTCCAGTGTATTTATTAGACATGCTCCCTCCTAGTTTTCATTTCCGTGTACAGCTGGAGACTAAACATTCATTCCTAACCATTAAGTTCAAAATTGCACATAACTTAGAGGCTTTTCTTCATCTTAGCTCCGGATCCTGCATCCAGAACTGACAGTAAAGGGTTCGGCACTCATGCAGAATCCCAGTTCAGTGGAAATCCCAAGGCATGCATGGGCCCAGTCCCTAATTGGTAATTCTTTTGGACAAAACAGAACACGTGTAAACACACGTACTTAATTTTAGGAGTAGCTTATTTCTGGCATCTTAAAACCTGCTCCTGACTGAAAACAAACCAAAATAAGAGAGTTCACAAGCTTTTTGCACAGATTTAGCTAAATTGGCTTAAAATCACACCTTAAGCTAAACTGATGCAATTCCGAGCATAGACAAGTCTTCAATCATAGCATGGGCACAGAATATTTTCTCCTTGAATTTTACAATCATGAGATGTTTCAGTCAGCTATCTGACTGTCTGACATAGGCCTTATATTCCATGGCAAAAAAGATTTTTTTTTTTACAAGTGTTAGCTAACTGTAATCCTACTGTAGGCAAGGCAAATTGTAGTTTTAATACATAGCTCCCAACTAGAGTTTACCTCAACTGGCTAATATGTATTAAAACTACCACTTGCCTTGTCTATACTAAGCTTTTAACACCCGCTAGTTGACACGGTACCTAATGTGTTACAAATGTAACGTTTTTTCCTATTGCAGACATGGCCACAAGAGTCCATTACCAATCCAGAGTTTAAGGCACTCTGTGCCACACCAAGGTCAGTTAGGAAGAAAAAAAAAAAGAACAGGAGGAGGAAGGCAGGTCCTAAAGCAATATCTTTGGTGATAAATTCTACTACCTGTTACACCCATGCAAACATATTGAAATCATTGGGCTTGTCTTTACTAGACAATTAATTCATATTAGAAAATGGCCTCAAGGAATCATATTAAATAACACCATTTAAACATGACTTGGTAGTCATTATAGATGGGAACAAGTAACGTTTAACATTGTGTCACCTGGTTGTGGTTAAATTTTTGGTTCCCATAAGGCTTACCTACTACCAGCTGACAAGATGATAATGTTAATTTTTTTAAATTACTATAAGAAAAGTCTATCTACTAATAATTATCTATTATTAACTAAGGTCAGAAAATAATGGTTAGGAATTCACAAGCACTTTTGCAGGGGTCCTTTGGTTTGTTGTGGGTGCCCTTTGGTTTGATTGGATCCAGGCCTCACTTTGGCTTAATCTGGTGCTATCTGTAACTTCCTTATACAAATTGTCATCAATAAAAAAAAATCTGCATTGAAGTAGAGCATAATACTGGAGTTCAACTTAATACTAGAATTTTGTCCTAAATGATCTATCTGTGAAACTTTTACTACCAAAAATAGTTAGATTCCTAAAAGAAAGCTCTTGATACTAGAGTTTTCTGTACTTTTCTAAAACACAGACATTATTTCATCATTTCGGATTTTTGGCATTTTTATATTTGCCTCTCCTATATCTATTCTCTGTCCTATATGAACTCTACAGTTATTTTCTATTCTAACAGCATGCTATGATGAGTTCTCATCATGATCAATTCCCCTGCTTCAGAATCAAGTTTAGATCCAAGAGAAAACGTACTTTCTTGAACAGCATTGAGGATTTCTTTAAAATCCACTTCTTCCTGTCGCTGTTCTTGTTTGTCCTCCTGGTTATCCTGCAAATCTACATTTCCTGCTGCTGAGATGGAAAAAAAGAAGGGTTTGGTAATAACCTTGAGGCTAATCCTGCAAGTGGGATTTCACTGGAATTTAATTCAGTCACTGCTGGAACTGTCAGAATGGACTTCTTTATTCCGCTCCCGATGTTCTTCTGGCCCTGGCTGAGCATTATTTTCTTGCTTTCTTTTTTATTTGTAATGCATGCCATGGCACGTTCTGTTCAGCTCAAAAACAAGACTCCTACTATATCCAGCAAATTCTTCTTCGGAGATTTCCGCATAGCATTTAGCTTCGAACAGACTATTCTTCTACATTCTCTTTCTAACTCCCCTATGTCCTTCCACTCAAGTAGTACTCAGATTGCCTTAATCTTTGCTTACTTTCGGGGACTAAAAAGAACTACAATGCCACACAGACTCATGGGACCTGTGGCCTATCTGGCAGGTTCACAGGAAGTGTGAATGTAGAAAAGTTGTTTGAAGGAGGTAGACTGTGAGGAAGCGGCAACAGCGCAACATACTTGAGAGAGACTACTGTATTTCCAATAATTGTTAATGTGGTTTAGTAAAGGAGTTACCAACCTTTTATAGGCTGCTATCTCTACCTGTTTGTACTCATGTTACCATTTAAAAATCAGAGGCCACAGTCACAAAAAAGAAGTTACAGATAAGGTAGGTGATGCACAGAGAGACAACAGTCAGAGTTACCCCTCAACAGCTACAGCACTATTAACCACTTGGTTTGGGACAATTTAGGGGTTCACTTATGCAAAAATTCATAGTTGCTAACTCTAGTCCTAAAAATCACAATTATCAGCAATAACCAATTGCTTACAGGGGAAATAACAATAACAGTTTCAATGCGACTATCTGAAAAAAAAAATCATGGAAAAAATCATGGATATAAGAGGAGGAAAACTTTAAAACTGAATTTAAAAAAGAGGTTCTTTCTGTAGATCTGGCCTAAATCTTTCATCCAACATAAAGACAATATTTATGACATCGCTGTTCACTTATGCAATGGCATGCGACTCCCAGCTGAACTTTCACTGCAGGTAATTGATCAGTCATATTACACCATACTTCAAACCTGAATATAATTTTAATTGTACTGTACAATAGGATACCATAAATGAGTTCAGAAGGAGACAGACCAACTATTTGGTTTAGAAGTCTGAACACATGACTGGGAGAACCAGTATGACTTTCTGAATTCTAATCCTTGCTCTACTTGCTTTTGTGGTCTTAAAGAGTCTCTTAATCTCTCTGCCTCAGTTTCCCTCTCTGTAAAATGGAGTCAATGCTACAACTTCACAGGGTGTTATGGGTATTTGTTAATTAATTTGTATTGAGCTCTGTAATTAACTTTTTCTACATATCAAGGTTCTTTAATCTAGAAATGAACAACAAAATAAACATGGTCATGAATAACGTAGGATAATGCTGACTAGACCATAGTAGAATGTATTATTACCAAATGTTTTCCTAGTCCTTCCTGTTACTGAATACAAGAGAAAATATAAGACATTGAAATTCAAAAGCAGCATGTCTGTCTGAGAACATGCTTGTTCCATAACTGAATGTGGCGTAATGTGTGGAAATGTGACACAATCAAACCTTAATTCTCATATTAAATGGGTCTAGAACTGGATCTATCAAAAATTTACACTGCAGTGGTACTTAGAAGCATTAACACAGTGAAGTATGAGGTTATTCTGTACATTCTCTTAGTCTGCTGTGAAACAAGAGACCGAGGACGAAATGCAATAGCGAGAAGAATAGTTCTTTAGTATGACTTCACTTTTGAAATCATGTCATTGATTTTATAGAACATTTTTTGCTATATTTCTGTAACTAATTATTAATGAGTTCCAAGATCGGTTATAATGGACAGTCACACAGTCCAAGTCTTCATCAGATTTGATATAATGGCGATATAACAGTTTCCTTACAGGATCTACCTGTTTTCTCCACCTAATCTTTTTAATACCACAACCTTAGGTGTGACAGACTGTGATAGAGTTCTAGCTGTAGCACTCTGGTTAGTGAGGTTGCTGCAGCACAGAGAAGGCTGCAGGCTTAATTGGAGCCAATTAACCTATTTCTAGAGGGCATTACTGAGACTTGGTGGTAACTGTTGGGATACTGAAGTAATTGGCACAGTCACTGGGAGGATATATCATTGGGAGGAACAGGGATGAGGGAAGCGCAGACGGTGAGCTCCATGGAGGAGAGAAGCTGTGTGAAAGCCTCCTCCTGCAGTATACCTGTGCTACGCCCTGTCCTGTTTGGAAACAGAGGACTAAAGGTTCACATGGCGGAAAAGAAACAAACTGTGTTTTTGTGACTGACGGTATGTCTACACTGCAATAAAAGACCCGTGGCACAGCCACGTCTGCCCCAGGTCAGCTGACTCTGATTTGTAGGGCTTTTCAATAAATTTTCCTATTCCTATTAAGTAGCAGAAAAAGAAATTGAAAATTAAAAGATAAAATAAAATTAAAATGTTGAATGAGTTACTGAGGCTGCAAAAAAAAAAAAAAAAACCCTCATGCATTTTGCTTTGAAAAAGATGAATGCTTGTGAGTAAACATTTTGCAGAATTTCAAAGTATGCCTCTGGCAATGAAAACTCAATACATATTTAAGTGGGGGAAAACAGAAGCTGTACACATACAGTATGTAAATTATTCTTTTTTCACTTAGACATTTAGAATGAGATTTAGGAAAGTACTGTAAGCAAGTGAAGATACCGCGAAGTGTGAAGTCATTTAAAAGTCCATGGGCTTGATTCTTCTGTAACTTACTTTGGCATAAACTAGGTGTAACTTCACTGAAACCAATTCAATTACAGTAGCGTGAGAGGATAACCAGGCACAATATGTTTTTTATTTGTATTTATTGCAGCATTTCAGACTAATGCTGGGATTACATTAATATCTGCATTATGACAAGATATTTCAATCAGCAAAGCATGTTAGAAACTAAAAAGAAAAGAGCCAACCTTTAATGTATTTTTAAAAAATTAGATAAGCCTGCTATTAGCTGAAGAAACTGACTCCTATGGTTAAACAAGCAGTTCCAGTCTTCAGTTGGTTGTGGTATCTCAATATAGAGTTTAAAACTGTGTAGTTCATGAATTCACTGTAATGTGGTAAAGAAAAATCACTAAACACCAGACATTGGTTAACAAAAGACAGTAGGCCTATATTTTACTCTGATTATGGTAAATGTTCTGAAATGCAGTTCAATAAATATGCAGCTGATTATTTTATGACAAGTTCTTAAATATCAGATTACTCAGTGTAAAGGAATGTGTGTTTTTATATTTATATTGATAAACTTCCTTTATACTAAAGCTAAAACACACGGCTGGCTTTACCATAAGGCGAACTGAGGCAGCCGCCTCAGGTGCCGGACTGTGTGGGGATGCCACTAGGACCCAGAGTGTAGACAATTGTGTCGGCTTCTGGTGCATATGTATTGTCTCTGCTCTAGATGCATAGAGATGTTGGACTGCTGTGCTGGAGGAAGGAGGGCACAAGAGATATAAGAGGCAGGCAGGAGAAAAGGTGAGAAGGAATAACAGAAAGCAGCAGGAGCTGCAGGGAGAGAGAGGAGAGGAGCCTCTTATGTACCTCTCTAGCACCCCCAGGAGCCTGGACTGATTAACTCCAGCTTTTCAGGGAGCTTCCTGTTTCCTGCTGCTTCCCTGAACCCACTTGAGGAGAACAGGCAGTCAACTGAAGTAGCAGGAGCCAGTTAGCCCTTAAGACGCTGATATCTTCCTTCACTCAGGCCCTGCTACCAGCCTGCTTTATTTGTCCCCTTCAACTCTCAGCAATAGTGAGAGCCACTATAGCTGGCACAGAACAGCAGTCATGAGTGAAAGAAGAAAATGCCCCTCTGGGGCAGCATTCAGAAAAAGAAAGAAAGCAAAGGAAGCTTTTCTATCTAAGCAGGAAGGAGCTCTCCTGAGATACATAGATACAAATGTTCACGGTGAGCCTTCCAGCCCCAGTGAGGATGTGAATGGTGAGGCAATGCCCAATCTTCCAGTTAGTCAGAGTGCAGGTGACCTGGCAGCTACTGCAGCATCCATATCTCCATCTCAAATGGATGTAACCATGCACATTCCTGAAGAAAAGTGTAGATCAGAGAAGAGTGTGGTGGAGACGCAAGAAACAGCTGCTGCTGAGTTTAGTTCCTTAAATGTAGATGATCCAGGACTCTGGACCCACTTGAGCAGTAGCCTGAGGGACTTCCTTGTAATGCATGGGCCACAGCAAGTGAAAAACTTCATGTTCCCCAAAGACAATGACAATAGAAGTTTCTATCCAACATATTACTGGCGTGAAATCCCCAATGGTGACAAAGTGGAGAGGCCATGGCTTATGTACTCAAAAACCCAGAATGCTGCATACTGTTTTTGTTGCAAACTCTTCCAGTCTAATGTTCCAGCCACATTGGGTTCTACAGGAACAAAGGACTGGAAAAATCTAGCAAGAAATCTGGCATGCCATGAGAAGGCAGCAAATAACCAGAGAGCATTCCATAGGGGGAAAGAGTTTGAGATGAGACTAAGGTTAAAGGCCACCATAGATGATCAGCATCAAGAGACGATTGCATCAGAGTCTCTTTACTAGCAAAATGTTCTGAAAAGGCTATTGCCATTGTGAGAATGCTTGCTACCCAAAACCTAGCACTGTGTGGCACTTCAGAACAGAGAAGATAGATGATGCCATAGTTGCCATTATGGAGGATAATGCTATGACAGGAACTGATCGTGGGAGAACAGTGGCAGAGGGAAATGGAATCACCAGAAACATACATAACTTCATATTTCTGTGTGGCTTAGTGTTGTGACATGACATACTGTTTGAAATAAATGTTGTAAGCAAGAGACTCCAAGATGTTGACCTTGATATATCTGGAGCAATGGTACAACTGGACAAAGCAAAGTCATACCTACAGTCTTACCGATCAGATGAGGGATTTCAAAATGTTCTGAAGAGTGCACAGAAGCTGGCAGAGGAACTTCACACTGAAGCTATTTTCCCACCCATTCAAGAATACAAGAGTCACCGAAGAAGACGACATTTTGATTACGAGGCATGGGATAATTCCAGAAGAGACCCCAAACAACAATTCAAAGTTGAATTCTTTAACCAGGTGCTAGATTGTGCAATACAATCAGTTGAAGAACGTTTCATGCAGCTCAAGGAACACAGCAGAATAGTTGGGATGTTGTATGATATTCCAAAACTCCTCACTATACCTGAAGAAGACCTACAGCAGCAATGCAGGACACTAGAGACAGTGACACATGATGACATGCGCGATGTTGTTGCGAGTGATTTAGGTGATGAACTGAAAACCCTTTCAAGATACATTTCAGCAGGATCAACTCCAAAGGCTGTTCTGGAATATATGTACACTAATAAGATGACCACCCTCTTTCCAAATGCTTTTGTTGCTCTGAGCATACTTCTAATACTTCCTGTAACAGTTGCCAATGGAGAACGAAGTTTCTCCAAGCTGAAGTTAATAAAAACACATCTACGCTCCACAATGACACGGGAGAGGCTGGTTGGCCTTGCAACCATCTCAGGAGAGCATGAACTGGCCCAGACTGTGGACCTTCAGCAGGAAGCAGTTCAAATCTTTGCAACCAAGAAGGCACGGAAAACACCACTTTGATTATTCAAACAGATAAAAATGCCAGTGTTTACTATGCAGACAAGAAAAGTTAACTTTCAAGCGCCTGAACAGCAAATGTAAGTGTTACTTAACATTTTTGAACAAGGCATTTTAAGTTGTTAGTTCTCCTTTATTGGGGTAGGTAGCAGAGCAGTACCATGAGAGGAGTAGAACAGGAAGAAGGCAGAATTGAGACCTTTCAAAGTTTTGGCCCAAGCGAGGGGGCTTGGGGGCAACATTTGAGCTCCCCGCTTCAGGTGCCAAAATGTTGTGGGCCGGCCCTGCTAAAACAGTACATCTTTCAAACTGGAATCTGCTTAAAAAAACAGAGTATAAAGAGAAGAGAGAGAAAACGAGGAGGAAGAGGGGTGGAATAGAAAGAATATTTATTTCCACATTTTTATAGATATAAGATTTTGATTTGCAAATGTTGTGTTTGGAAGCCAAATATATGTATATGTTGTTGTGCTTTTA
Source organism: Chrysemys picta bellii (assembly GCF_011386835.1). NCBI lineage: Eukaryota > Metazoa > Chordata > Testudines > Emydidae > Chrysemys > Chrysemys picta. The sequence continues at coordinate 54,753,742 of NC_088791.1, read as the reverse complement.
ATAACTAAATTAACTGCAGAAATAAGTGTGCTATAACTTACCTTTTTTTGCTCCCATTTCACTTTAGCAAAGCAGCTATTCTCAGTAGCCAGATGGACCCCGTTAAGAAGTCATTCTTCCAACAGAGCAACATTTTTGTTTACAGTTGCATTGATTATTATGTACATCTCACTGTTTAAGAGTTAGAAGCTCCACTGTGGTACACAGACTGGACATGCATTATTCCCAGCACTGTGTTTCTGAGAGGGCTACCAGGAAGGAAAGAGCTGATAGGGAGCATGCTACCACCCTGTCACACAGCCACCAGTAACCTCCCTGCTAAAAGTTTGCCAGGCTGTGGATATGGAAACAGCAGTGCATTCTGCTCTCTTTGGGAAGAGGCAGGGACTGAGCCATAAATCTGCAAGAAATGCTGGCCCTATGGTCCATATCGGATGGCAATGGAGAGTGCCTAGCCTCATGCCTTTTTTTCAGTCTCCCCCACTGCCATGCGCATGGTCCAGTCACAGTCATGTTGCCATTCTCTCTCTCTGCATAGTTCCTCCCTATCTGAGGGTGATGAAAGTCACAAACTGAGCGGCTAATACTGCATGGAGTAGTGTTCACCTACACAGCTATCTGCAAGACAGGTCAAAAGTGGCTGCTGAAGGGTGCTAGAACATTAGGTAATGTAACATAGTTAGATTTCTGTAATATACAAAATGTAATAATACTAATTTTTTTGACTTAAAACTGCATAACATGCTGATTTTGAAATTACCATACAGTACATGGATTAAAAACTGGCTGGCTGACCAATATGCCAAAAACCAGTTGTCAAGGAGGAATCATCATCAAATGGGTAAGTTTCTCGAGGGGGCTTCACAGGCATTGGTACTAAGCCTGATACTATTCAATATGTTCACCAATGATCTGGAAGTAAATATAAAATCACTTGCTGATAACATTTACAGATAACACAAAGATTGGTGGAGTGGTAAACAATGACTAGGACAGTAGAGCAAACTGAATCGCTTGGGAGGATAGGCCCATTCAAAGAAAAATGTGTTTTAATATAGCCAGTTAGAAAGTCATACATCTAGGAACAAGGAGTGCAGGCCACACCTACAGAATGGGGGCATGTATCCTGGAAAGCATTTAGGGGACAGAGCACAACTCTAAATAGGATTTAGGGGTCACACTGGACAAGCAGATGAACATTTGCTCCCAGTGTGGCAAATGGGACTAATGAGATCCTTGAATGTATAAGCAGGGGTGTAGTGAGTAAGAGTAGGGAGGTGATTTACCTCTATACCACTCTGTTGAAACTCATGCTGGACTACTGCATACAGTTATGGTGTCCACATTTTTAATAAGGATGTTGAAAATCTGGAGAGGGTGCAGAAAAGAGACAGGAAAATGATACTAGGGCTGAAGAAAAGTCTTACTGGAGAGAATTAGAGAGCTCAATCTGTTCAGTTTATCAAAAAAAAAATTGACTTGATTCCAGTGTACAAATAACAATGGGAAGAAAACACTGGGTAATAAAAGGTTTTTTAATGTAGGGGAGAAAGACATAACAAGAACCAATGACTGGAAGCTGAAGCAAGATAAATTCAAATTAGATACAAAATTTTAACACTGATTAAACAATGACCCAAACTACCAAAGGAAGCGGTGGGTGCTCCATCTCTTAATGTCTTCAGATGAAGTCTGAATGCTTTTCTGGGAGATACATTTTAGTTAAACGCACGTTGTTGGGCTCAGTTATAGGAGTAATTGGGTGAAATTTAATGACCTGTGATATACAGGAGGTCAGACTAGATGATCTAATGGTCCCTTCTCACCTTAATCTGTAAAACTCTATGAAGACACCCTAGCGCTCCCTTTTTAGATGGCCTTTATAATGCTGTTGCTGCAAAGTAGTACCAATGGCTACACAGGGTGTGCGCCAAGGGGTAGGCATAAAGCTCACAGTCGTCACCTTTCTCCTCCTCAAGTTTAAAAAAAATAACCAAGAATCAAATGTAAGTGTCTGGACCTTAAAATGGCAGCACCAGCATCCAATTTCATGACATTTATGCTTATTCTGAAATAGCATTTACTACATACTATGGAAGGGGTCGGCAACCTTTCAGAAGTGGTGTGCCAAGTCTTCATTTATTCACTCTAATTTAAGGTTTTGCATGCCAGTAATACATTTTAACATTTTTAGAAGATCTCTTTCTATAAGTCTATAATATATAACTAAACTATTGTTGTATGTAAAGTAAATAAGGTTTTTAAAATGTTTAAGAAGCTTCAATTAAATTAAAATGCAGGGCCCCCCAGACCGGTGGCCAGGATCCAGGCAGCGTGAGTGCCACTGAAAATCAGCTCATGTGCCGCCTTCGGCACGCGTGCCATAGGTTGCCTACCCCGTACTATGGTAATTGGTACCCCAGATATACAAAGATTGGAGAGACAGAAAGACACAGAGAGATAAAGAGACAGAGTTTTACCCCAGGTTCTTCTCATCAGGAATGGCATGCATTTGCTGGTCTATGAATTCATCTAGCCATATATTCCCAATGTGAAAAAAAATGCCTACCTGAAATTTTTATTTGAGCTACTTCTCCATCTCCTCCTTCACTGTGTGCTCGAACCTCAACGATATATTCACCATCTCTGGGGACTGGCAACTCTATTGAATGTGTGCCAGTTGAATACAATGTGCCCTCATGTTGGCCATCTGGTCTATACAGCACCTTGCAAAGCCATAAACAAGTACAGTTATTGAAATGACATGTTGCAGCTGATACCACAGTTACATCCTTCCAGTTTTGATTAACAAGTTTGATTAACAAATGCTAATTTTACATGTACATGCTTAATTTTAGATCAAAACTAAATAAAATATATTGCTTTGCAGCTTGCTATAATGTAAAGGAGCTTGGAGAGAGCAGATATTTCCTCTTTTATTTCTAACAAATGGTAAAACAATACCATCTCCTTGATAGATAAATTTTCCATATGGGTTTAAGTTAAGAATGATTGAGGATAATACTTTCAAGCTCAGCAAACAAAACAAAAACATACCATACATCTTACCATATACTAGAGCATAAATGATTTAACAATGTCCTCAGAAAGTTTCACAGTTTTTCTTTTTATTAATATGTTTCAGAGCTGGCAAATTAAGTGTGAAGTTAGCATGTGACTTATGAGACATATGGAAAAGATCTCTACTCATTTTCAATGATTCACAGGAAGTAACTCAATCCATCAAACAAAAACTTGTGTAGCACTCTAGCTATATTACTGCCAAGTAAACAACAACACTAAATAGCCTGTTTTTAATGGTTTCAGCATATTGATAGCTATAACTAACCATCTTCCTATAATTTACAGATATGCTTGCACTGTAGTTGCATGTACCATGATGTGCTGTCCCTTTAAGGACAGCTTTAGATAGACTGGTTCTATTAGTGTCTTTGATCTATAACTCCAGGTATTCTGGAGGTTGTAATTCTCAGGGGGAGGATGGGAACAATAGGCTGGAAGTAATTCATGCTGGGAAAAGGGGAAAAAATATAAAAGAGTATAATTTGTTGAACGTATGCTGTGGGAGACATGTCACTGTGGGAGCAATCAATTCTGTTGTATGTCTAAAGTGGTGATTCTCAGCCTTTTCCATACTTTGACCCACGTTATAACATAACATTTTAGCCTCCCTCCCATCTCACCATAAAAAAAGGATGGCCATAACCCTCCTCCAAAACCATTGGGGGACAGGGGAGTTGTGACCTCTAGATTGTGAACCCATGGTCTAAACTAAGGATGCAAGCACATTAGAGCCAGAGTAGGTAGCAATATTGACAATAAGATATACTGTGTGCAGGATATGAAAGATAGAAACGATTTTTATAGATCATACTTTGTATCCTTGAACAGCAGATTCATTTGACATTGGCGTCACATGGTCCCAGGTGATGATGTACCTTGAACCAGACCTGACTGTACTGATAATTCTGGGACGTTGGCTTGGAGCTGAAAAATAAACATACAATTTTGTGTGCAGAAACAATGATGCTTCACAAACCTTCATTTACATTTGAATGAGCCTTCTAAAAAGGAAGATTATGGCTGGCCTTTCTGTGAATATGGGCCAGTCTCTCTCCTGGAATGCAGTTCTATGGCTCCAGCTATGCATTTTTGCATGGCTTGTGCAATGGGCTCCCGGTGGGTTTGGCATTTGTGTGTTGCCAGAACAGACGGGGCCAATTTCTATCCCTTTCTGTGGAACTGGGCTTGTGTTTCCTTGCAGGCATCTATGTCCAGAACCTCCCAGAATTTAGCTTAATTATACTTATTCACTGAATTTAAATCTTTAAAAAATTATATAAAAGCATCTCTATAGAATTTATCTGTGTGGTAATCAGAGTGCCTTCCTGCACAAAGTGTAATTATAGTTAGAATAGTAGCCATGTAAAATGGAATCTTCTTATCCAAACATAAGCTCCCTGCAGGTCTGAGTCAGATAGTATACTGCTTACCTTATTGACAAAGCATATGTTACTCTCATACATTTTTTAGGCCATCCAAGCACATTTATAACACAGTCCTTAATTCAATATCACTCATGGCTTCATTATTATTTAATTAGTTAATTCTGTTGCATACAGGTTTCAAAAGTGACTAGTGATTCTGGGTACCCAAACTGAGCCACTTTAAAGAGGCCTGATTTTTAAAGGGTGGGTGCTCAGCACATTCTGAAAATCAGCCCCCTTTTAAGGTATCTCCAGCTAGGGAGCAAAACACTGAAGTGCCACAAGTTCTGTGAAAATCTTTGCTTGGGGCTATAACCTGTGGACCCAAGCCTACATTCCTCTTCAACCAGATCCTGGCCTGCCCTGCCTGGCTGCAGAGATGTCCCTTACTCCACTGTGCCAGATTTCCAAGTTGAAATGGCAGCGATGAGTGGAGATTAGCCTCTTCAGAGCCACACCTCCACAACTACTTGCTGCCCCATACAAGGGGCTTGTGTTAGTGCCACAATTTAGCCCCCTGGGAAAACTCTGTGTGTATGTGTCATAGAGTCACAGTCCCGGTGCTCTGGAACAACTCTGAATGAAGTCAAGCAGAACTCTGATGCAGTGTATCTCCCCTTAGGGCACACTGTCACCAGGGCAAGAAGCCTGCTCAGCTTCGGTGCTTCCTAGGTTTGACCTCAGAGTCCAGCACACCTGTTCACACCATGAGCTCCCCGCAGCAAGTCCACCTGGATGGGACACCTGGGGAAGTGTTATATGCCTCCAAAGGGCCAGGCACCCCAACTTCGCAGTCAGCAGTGACTCACAGCCAGCATTGTAAAACAGAAGGGTTTATTAGGTGACAGGAACACAGCATAGAACAGACCTTGTTAGCACAGAAATCAAGAGCTTTCAGCAAAGCCCATCTTGGTGGGAGGGGAACCCAAGCTCCAAGGCCCTGACCCTCCCCCCTGAGACTCCAGCCAGGAGACCGCCCAGCTTCCAGCAGCCCAGCCTGAGACATGCCTGTTGCCCCTCCTCCGTCCTTCGGTTCTTTCCCGGGCAAGCAGGACACCTGGTCAGCACCAATACCTCTGGCTCATTCTTGCAGAGGGGAGGGCCGGCCATCAGTTGCCAGGCTACATAGTGTCAGCCATTCTCTGAACCCAGTCAGCAGTCACACCTGCCCTCTAGGGGTCTCTGCAACGATCAAACACCCTTATCCCACCACTAGACACTTGAGTAATGCATCGGGAAAACTGACACAGGCACACAGTATTCAGAAAAAACATTAAGAACATTCCCACTTTGTCACAGTATGGTGTTAGACCCAGTAGTTATAGTATTAGTACATGCAAAGTACAAACTAATAGTAACGAAGTGCAGAACTTTAGAAATAAATCCAGAGCTCCTTTACTTACGTGCTTTTCTTGTAATGATATCAACAGCAGCACTGGGTGGTCCATACCCTGCACTATTGTAGGCGGAAACATCTACGTGGTACCGGGTACTAGGTTTCAAATTTTCCAGTTTGGTTGAGTAGTCCTGATTGCTCACTAGCACCCGCTGCGCAGCTGCTTCTTTATCATGAACAGTCCAGTAACGAATCTGTACACAGTTGGATTGAGTAATAATTTGGTGTAATTAATGATATTGAAATGTTACAGAAACTTTAGACTGGAGGACAGAATAATTCTAAAACAATAAAGGCTGTTTCTGGCTAATTACTGCTCCTTATATTAATCCAAGTGATAGGATCATATCAAGAAACAGAAAATACTTCAGATTTGATGTGGAAACTTTTGCACTAATGAACCTGATTAATCCAATGGGAGTTTTGTGATCGACTTAATTGGGTGCAGGATTGGGCCTTACTAGAACAGGGCTATCTTGCTGTTGCTCTTTTATACTTGAAAATTTTATGCTCAACTTTAATATCATTTTCTAGGTCACAATGTACTCTGTAATGCAGACACCTTTGACTAAGTTGTACAGTACACTCCACTTCCTACTTCATGGCATTCTAGCTAATACATTCCCTACAAAAGCAATTCATTCATATTTTTCATTCTGCTCTCATTCCCCACATACAGTATGCCCTATCCAGACCAAGCTGGACAAACCCTTCTTACTTTATGAAAGATGCTGCTCAAAACACTTTTACTAAAATTTATTATCCACTATAACTTTTATCACATTCAGACAGTATTTTTGTTTCCACGATTTAAAGGTTATAATAAGCAATTGACAAAGCAGTTTGACAGCACAGTAACAAGGTATAAAAAACAAAAGGGATCTACAACACCCAACCTGATATCCATTTCCTGCTCATTCCTCTGGGAACTGTGTTTAACAGACTGAACATGCATTGAACTTAGACATCAAAGCACTATCACATACTTAATAAACTGACTTGTTATCAGAACTTACTTGTTTTTTTTTTAGTCTGCTCTTGTCTTTTAGGAGGTGCTTTAGCTAAGTAATGAAGCTTAAATTGTTAGACTAAAGAAGTGTGCAGTATTGTATGTGTTTTTAAACTTAATATTTAACAGTGACTTTTCTATAATATTTAATGTTTAAGAGAGTTTATAAATTGTTATAATTTCCCCTCTCTTTAAATATATTGTGCATTATTATCTTTTATTTCACTCTCCCCCCAAATACCATTAATCACTATTAAACCACATATGACCATGGGGGAAAACACTGACAAGCACTCCACAACCTACGTTGTATAGGTTCCCTATTTTCCTTTTCTCCTTCCCCTCAAAATTCTCCTCTGCTCTCTTTTTTTAATATCAACTTAAATTACACATTTCAGAAATATATTCAGACCGTCCATTAATGCCAATGTCAGGGGGCAACTCAGGGATTTAATACTGGGTCATCACTGAGTTAACAGACATTTTTATTAGAAAGGGAACAGGATTTATACCCTCTTCCACCCAATCTCTTTCCTCTCCTTTTTACCTGTAAACTCATTGAATGTGCAGTCTAAAACCAATGCACTCACTTCCTCTCCTTGAGCTCTGTCTTGGATCCCTTCCAATATTTCCACTCTACTAAAACAATTCTCAGTAGAATTCGGACACATATGCAAATGCTCACATCTTCCCAATTACTCTAATGGCCTCTTCATCTCAGGGCCTCTACTTCATCTTCATTCTCCTTGACCTACCAACTTCTTTGATTCTGTCAATCATCCTCTCCTACTTAGCACCCTATCCTCATTAAGCTTGCAAGATACTGCCCTCTCCTGGTTCTCCATCTGCCTATGATGGTTTCTTCAGTGCCCCTCTCAGGGGATGCTCCCCCTTTCCTCCCCTATTCTTTGTAGGTATTCCCCGAGGCTATTAGTGGGCCAAAACAAGTTGTGGTTAGCGGTGTTAGCAACAGTACTTTTAAAAAACATCCTAACGTGTTTTTGTCTCATACATATCTACACAAAATAGCCTGGACAACTCTATTAAAGATACATTATCTGTGATTTTCAAAAATGGATGCCTATCACTAGCCTCCTGAGTTGATACGTAGGCAACTAAATAAGTTGACTTGATTTTCTAAAGTGCTGATCACCCAGCAGCTTCCTCTGAACTTAGGCGGTCATTTATTTAAGCACCAAAACACATATTTAGGAAGGAAATATAAGGTACCCACTTATTACAAATCCTGGCCATTATGAAATGATTTTTGGTGATACTACATAGGGTCTGATTCACCACTGCCTTGTAGAATCATTCACAACTGTGTAACATGAGAGTAAAACATTATCAGTATCAATTGGTAGCACATTTTGCACAGTTGTGAGCAACTACACAAGGCACAAGCTGTGGAGGACGAGGTCCATAGCATTTTCTTTTTCAAGTACTTTTAGTCTGTGCATTTTTCCTCTGCTCCCACCTTCCTTCTAAATTATTTTAGAGGACACTACAACGGAGCCCTTTTAAGCCTTCCCTTAAGAAAGAGGTTAATGTTATTACTTAACTATTTCATCCTTTAGGTAAACCTTTCCTTGGAGGGTCTTCAATCTAGCAGACAAAGGTATAACTAAATCCAATGGCTGGAAGTTGAAACTAGACAAATTCAAATTACAAATAAGGTGCACATTTTAAATAGTGAGGGAACTTAATCACTGGAACAACTTCCCAGAGGTTGTGGTGAATTTTGCATTCCTGGAATTTTTTAAATCAAGATAGCAAGTTTTTCTAAAAGCTGTGCTCTGGTTCAAACAGGAATTAATTCTGGGAAGTCTCATGGCCTGTGTTATACAATATGGCAGACTAGGTCACAATCATCCTTTCTAGCTTTATAATCTAGGAGGCCTCAAACAGAACTGATGTAGCATGTTCTGATAACATAAGCACCCTTATTTTGCTGTCAAGCCACATTTGGCTTAGTCTTCTTTTCAGCTGGCATTAGTTTTGTTCCCTAGATATTTCACTTTAAGGAGACTCCAAAAATGCGTTGGGAGAGGTTGCGTTGGCTTGTTTCTCCAGCTCCTACCGCTGTCGCTCTCCCACTCACAAATTATGGTATAACTTGCTGTTTGGCAAGGCTTGATGTTTCTCTTAAGTGTTTAAGTTAAACCGTTTAATAAAACTATGACTTTCTTCTACCCCCAGGTTGCACTGTAGCTGAATGAGTGGTGAGACAGTAGAAGGGTTTCCCTTCTAATTCAAATGCCTAGAGGGGCATTTTAGCAGCCAAAATAATTGAACCGAGGCTTTCCTAATTTAATTTACACATCAAAGTCTATTGTCAATGCTTACATAAGTTTGCCCGTCAATAGCAATAATACAAGCTGTCCATACTATGATCATTATAAACATATGATTACCATCATGGCTCTACCAACTCTTTCACAATATAGATATAATTGCACATGCATACGCTGACCAAATTGGCTCCCGCTTTAAACATGGTTTACAGCATGCAAGCACATGTATTTTTCTGATTATAGAAATGAACATGCTGCATAGAGTTTTGGACATTTAGTCCAGAAGCAGCCACCACTTAGAATTTTCTTGAAATACATTTAGGATGAAATATACACACAATGTCAATACATTCTTTTGGGAAATAAATCAAGACTTGGAGGAAATGTTGTGTGTTGCCATCTGGGAGATCTATGCATGACATTTGTAGAACAGTTTCACTGACTGGGCCCAATAAGGCTCCCTGTTCTTTGGAGGCAAGAACCAAAGTCGACGAAAGGCTGGGGTTAGTGATGATGCTTGCTGGTAACATTTGCTGGATATTTGACAGAACAGCATTAGTTTAAGCTCAGTTTTATGATGATCCTGTTTGAGAAGCATGTGTTGTGAAGTGAGCAATGAAAAGGAGGGCTGAGAATTCGGGAGAAGCTGGAAGCCTTAGTAACCCAACTCAGATCCAGGTCACTTCAGCACTCTACCTAGACAAAGCCAGAGCTCTTGGCGTAGGAATCCCTTGCAAAGGGCACCAAGGTATTCACATATTTCCATGCTTCTACAGAAAAAAACAGATTTTTGTGGTGCTTAAATACTGGAGAGAAAATGTTCATGTTTAGGCTTTAAAATAACAAGACTGTATAATTGTCTTATTTTTATTAAAATATGAACTAAAATTACTTCTATGTCAATCTTTTAAATATCCAGGCTTTTTCCTTACTGAGGTATTATTACAATGTGGAGAAACAATATGCATCTCTCAGAGATTCTCTCTGGTATAGATAATCAAATATCTTTCTAAATAGTTGCTTAGTCTCAGAGTAGTATTTTGATTCCATAATACTGTAATGAATTGTTGTATATGGGCCTCTGCCTTCTACTGGATAGAACAGAGGTGGGCAAACTATGGCCCGTGGGCCACATCCGGCATGCGGGACCGTCCTGCCCAGCCCCCGAGCTCCTGGCCCGGGAGGCTAGCCCCCGGCCCCTCCCCTGCTGTCCCTCCTCCCCCGCAGCCTCAGCTCGCTCGCTCCGCCGCTGGTGCAATGCACTGGGCGGCGGGGCTGTGCAGGGACGCCCAGAGGATTCAGGGGGCCTGGGGCAAAGCGGGGGAGCGGACATAAAAAAAGGCGCCAGCCACTGCGGCGCTTGTATTCACCGGGCAGCGCTCTGAGTCTGCGGCGGCAGCGGGTCCTTCACTCGCACTGAAGGACCCGCCGCCGAAGTGCCGAGGAAGACCCGGACCACCACCGGGTGAGTAGCCAGGGAAGGGATTCTCGGCCAGGGCTCGCGGAGCTCCTGCAGGGCCCGGGGAAAATTGCCCCACTTGCCCCCCTTGTGGGCGGCCTTGGGGCTGTGAGCTCCTGACCTGGCCTGACCCGTTGCTCTGTGCTGCGTGGTGGCGGCGGCGGCATGGCCCAGCTGGGTGGCACAGCTGTAGCGCCGCCAGCCACTGGTGCTCCAGACAGCGCGGTAAGGGGGCAGGGAGCGGGGGGGTGGGGTTGGATAGAGAGCAGGGGAGTTTGGGGTGGTGGTCAGGGGGCGAGGGTGTGGCTAGGGGTTGGAGTAGTCGGGGGGGAGAACAGGGAGTTGAATGGGGGCAGGGGCCCCGGGGGGGACAGTCAGGAAGGAGAGGGGGTTGGATGGGGCGGCAGGGGGCAGTCAGGGGCAAGGGTTCCGGGGGCAGTCAGGGGACAGGGAGAAGGGGTGGTTGGATAGGGCTGGGGTCCCAGGGACGGGTCAGGAATGCGAGGAGGGGTTGGATGGGGTGGCGGAGGTCCGGGGGTGGTCAGGGGACAGGGAGCAGGTGTGTGTGGCTGGGTAGGGGTCCCAGAGAGGCTGTCAGGGAACAGGGGGGGTTGGATGGGGCAGGAGTCCCAGGGGGGGCAGATAGGAGGTGGGGGCTGGGCCACGACCCTCTCCCCTAACCAGCCCTCCATATAATTTACGAAACCCGATGCGGACCTCAGGCCAAAAAGTTTGCCCGCCCCTGGGATAGAACCATAACTCCTCAACGGTGTGCCCTATGCTATTGACAGCTTGAGGTATTTCTCCTTTGGCTTAAGTTGGGGCCTGTGCAATTGGAACAAGGGGATCTGAGCACTCTCTTCATTTCTGCCATGAAGTTCCAAATGGTCCTGAGTCTGCAGCAAAGTGACATCTGTGAAGTAGTAGGTGGTCAAATGTTTGTTAGTTATAAAACTTTCTATATTCTTCCAATTCATCTACATGCTTTACAACTAGGTGGATAATAAAATAAGTTATACAGAGCTGTTAAAAAATTTGAGTGAGAAAAAGGAATTAAACTTTAAGTCACTCCATTGAGATGCGAATTAAATCCCTTGCAGGAATAAGATCATTTAAAAATTAAATTAACCTAAATCCCAAATACATTGAATCTTGGTTCAAATGACTTAGATTTAACCACTGTGACAATGTGATTTGTATGTATTAAACTCAGACATCTGTACAGCTTTTCTCTACCTATCTACTTAGGATGCAAACATGACTATATATCTGGGTCATGATAATTATTTTTAGAAACTATGAATTATTCCATTGAGTGCTGAGACACTAACACTGCCACCTTTACAAAATCCCTGGGACTCTTGAAGTATTCTTCAAATACTTTAAAGGTCTATGGAGCACTTGATCGCTACTCTTTTTCCTCTTCCCTGGTCATCCTGTACTCTGGTTCAATAAAAGTAATATGCAAAATTACATCCCTCATTGCCACCAGCTTGTTCAGTTGCCCAGTCTGTTCATTACATTTGCATCACAAACTGAATTTTTTCATTAAAAGATTTTGGATCAAATTTTGGGCTCAGTTCCTTCTTTTTTGTGGTGTCCTGGACTATCCACGTAGGAATCCCCAGAGTGAGGGAATCTCCAGAAGGCACTGCTAGTTTTGTGCCAACCCAACTCCAGCTCTCACTGGAAAGGTTGAGCCAAGACTGAGGAGGGGGTTGTCTGATAATCTCTGGCCCAACGGGGGCCATCACATGCAATCATAGATTAGCACAGCCTGCAAATCCCTAGATTCAGGAAAACACCCTTAACTCCCTTGTGGTCCCGTGTCTCTGGTGTGCCCTGATGATACTGCACAGCAGAGTATCTAACCCTTTGTAAGCATGGGAGAGATATTATTACAATGATCAAGAAAGAAGTCCTGTATGATCCTTGTGTGAGTTTGACATGAAAAAAGTTAAAGAACTGTTCTTTATCATAACAGGACAAACATTTTATGGTGGCCAGTTGTACAACACAAAGTATGCTACAAAATAAAGCAGCAATAAAGCTTAAGTACTAGACCAGGGGTCGGCAACCTTTCAGAAGTGGTGTGCTGAGTCTTCATTTATTCACTCTAATTTAAGGTTTTGTGTGCCAGTAATACATTTCAACATTTTTAGAAGGTCTCTTTCTATAAGTCTATAATATATAACTAAACTATTGTTGTATGTAAAGTAAATAAGGTTTTTAAAATGTTTAAGAAGCTTCATTTAAAATGCAGAGCCCCCCGGACCGGTGGCCAGGACCAGGGCAGTGTGAGTGCCACTGAAAATCAGCTCGTGTGCCGCCTTCGGTATGCGTGTGATAGGTTGCCTACCCCTGTACTAGAATCATAGAATTTGCAACCAAATCTTTCATATTTATCTATGTCACTTCAAGAAAGATGACTAAAGCTCCAAAATCCAATTTTATTTTACTCATTTCATTTACTTTATTGATATTAGTGAGGAGACTTAGTACCTAGTTAAAAAAAACAACCCACAAAACAGTTTTATTACCATAAACCTGTATAATAAAAGCCAAACAATATATTTACTACATGTAAGAAGCAGGAAATATATATACCCACTAGAACTGCATGTACTGAGCAGCCCTTTTTTTTCAAGATTACTTGACAAGCACTCATAAATCTTACATTCTCTGTATGGGGGGAGATAGTTCATATTTTATCTTTCATTTAGGTGTGAGCTGAGGACACACCTCAGTAATGGCAAAATTTATCAGTTCACACTCATCACTGCTAGTGCAGTAGTCATGAGAGCCTGCATTAGTGTCAAGAAAACCTGACTCCTCACGGTGTGAAAAGGCTAGTATCACAGGTAAAATGCCTTCAACTACTTTTCTCTCAGTATCCCCAACTCTTCGGCTCTCGAATACATGTTGCCAGTTATGTCCTGAGAGAGCTTTTTTTCAGGCAACGTGTAGGATTAAAATGAAAAGGAGACAGTATTCTGATTTAACGAGGTATTTTTATAAATTGTGTTAGAAATGGACAATAATGCAAATAAATAAATAAATAAAACCCGAGAGTATGCATTCCAGTTTTTAAACAACTTTACTTTGATCAAATTAGCACCCCTTCCAGGCTTGGATTAAGACAGTCCAGGACACAGACCTCCCTGTAGCTCTGTCGTGTGGTCCTGCCCCCATGCTGAAGCTCCACTGCTACCCTTTACTGACAGTGGCAAAGGGTCCTCCTCCCCTCCCCAGTAGGATAATACCCCCTTCTCCCAACACGAGCAGCAGAAGAGGCCACCCACATTCACCCCAACAGCTGATGTACATCTGCTTGGGTAGGTAGGCTGGGACACAAAGAGAATCGTCTGCTGGGGCAATGTTGATGAGCTCCCCCCAGAGCAGTGGATCTTGGAATTAACACCCACTGGGATTAACAGGGCAACTGACACCTCTAATTGATGCATTCTATGAGGCTATTCTGCATTTGCACATGCTCTTTTTACAGGTAAATATCATATGTCAGAGAATTAAAATTGCAAAGCAAGTCATTAACTTAGCAAGACCCAAATCCTTTTCTCAGAGCACCGCTGACATAAACGGACTGTATGCTGTGGCTAATGCGTATGTGCAGGAAGAAACCCACTCTCTGCTGGGCTGCTCCATGACAACTTCCGCATCTGTTTGATCACAGCAGCTCTCTAGCTGCTGTGCTCTTTTTTTTGCAGGAGAGTAAGAGAAGGTTTCACTGGTGGATTTGAGTTGTTGTGGACCCAGTAGCCCTACCTTGCTCCCAAATCATTCCTTCTTGCTAGGGTGCACCAATGCTGGATGGCAAGCAGAAGATGCAGACAGACTCCCTCAAATCCTGTTCCACCCTGCACATTAAAATCCCAGGATTCTGCATCTTCTACTGACTATATTCAGGCTGCAGCATCTGTTTCCAAGTTACTATAAATTCTGTTGGGGATATTTCAAAAATAATTACTATACCTGATCATTTGATAATGTAGTGGCCCATTAGTTACTTACAAGTCTGTTTCTGCACTGACAAAGACATTACAGTGTACAGCAAATGTTTACACCCCAAACTTATTCTGAACATATTTTGAGACATTTATGGGCCAGATCCTCTACTGGTATAAACTGGAAAAGTTCTTCTATGGAGTTCTGAAGATTTCTGTGGAACTATCTCAACTTACACAAGTAGGGGTATCTGACCAAAAGTCTTACATTTTAGTATCAACAAATTATACATTATATGAAACATCTAATAGGTAGAGAATCAAATTTGTACAGCAAATTAATGCTGAGCATTAAGAGTTAGAATGTGACAGTGGGTATTGCCTGTGCATAATCAATTACTGTATTTAAATGAATGTGAAAATATTTATAAGTGTCACTTCTGAACTCACCTGATATCCTTCAACAGATTGCTCAAAAACATGCTCCCAGGAAACGGAGATTTCAGAAGATGATAAGATTTTTACATTCACATTTCTAGGCTTTTCACTAGGAGCTGGAAATGGAAAACATTCAACCCCATCAAGTGCATTGTAATATTTACTTGCATGGTCTTTTCTCATAATATTTCATATTATTTTCTCATTTTCACAAGGCCAAGTCCTCAGGTCTTTAACCTGTGTTTACTTAGGTAAACTCTAATTTCATTGGGTATTTGTTTGGGACAGGACTGAGAAAAAGTGGAGTAGGGATCTCAGGATTAGGCCCATATTAAATATTTATTAGCTTTAGCAGGTTCCAAAGTGAAAGTTTAATAAACTAAAAATATGCTCAAATAAAAACAGACAGAAGCAAACAAAAAACAAAAAACCAGCGATCTTTCATTCAGCTGTATAGAGTTTCTCACATTAAAAACTGTAGGCCACATTTTCAAAGTCAATTGCATGCAAATATTTATTTGCTTCTTATACATGCAGATATAACATACTGTACATTATGTGCATGCAAGTCAGGTAATTATGCATGCAGTGGGCTAGTTGTGTGTCTGACTATGCATGTGCATTCACATCAGGTATTTGTGCATGTAAGTTGAACAAATGCAAATGTTTATGTGTGCTTAACTTTAAAAATCTGACCTTGCATCGCCAAATGCACAATCAGACCATTTTAATTTGAAAAGTTTTCTTTTTATTTAAAAATTAACTTGTAGTGCCTAAAACAATAGGTGCTAGTTTAGTTAGAGGAAGCTGCCAATTTCACTCTATTGCTTGCATTTAAAGAATGTAAAAATGCATAAACAGCGCACAGAATCTATGAACGATTCCATTTTTCAAGCTAAGATCAGTTCTCTTTTATGGGTCTTTTGAAACAAGTTGCAACAGACAGCCACTGCTGCCTCAGCACAGGAAAGCTTTCATATATTTAATCTTCCAACTGGGCATCAAATCAACTATGTATCAAAACAGAAAAAAAAATCAGTTACATTTCTTATGAGAAGTATCTAAGGTAACAAAATAATCTTATGTGCAAAGTTACTCTTTTTAATTGTCTTTCACTAACAGTTAATAATTCAAATGTATAACTTTTTTTAAAAAATGATGCACTGATGTTAAGACTATTTTCTCTATTACAAACATTTAAGTAAGCACAAACACCACAATCTAAAGTTTTAGTACTAAGTATAACTAGTGCTAATGCAATTTCATTACACACGTTTGCATGAAACACATGGAATCACAGAATAAAAGTAGTGCGCTAAAAATGAATAAAGATGTCTAGGATTATAATTAGACATATATAGCTTTATGATTAAACACAGAACTCAATAGCAATGAAAGTATATAGCATGATTATGTAGCTTTACAATCTCTAGCAACACATTTGATAAGTTCCCTTGCCTATCTGTAGCCTTATCATTTGCTGAATCATAGCTGTGCAGACATTAGAGATGGAAAAGACTGGGTTATCTTGTCCATCTCCATGCCAATGCAGGATTGCTTCCCGTTGTACCATTTAGTAGTGTTTTGTCCAATGCTCAAGATTTAAATGCCCAAGTCACAGGGCTTCCATCATTTCCCTTGGGCCGAATAGTTCTTGCTGTCAGGGTGATTATCTTGATGAGACAATCTGAATGTTACTTTTCATATTTCACCCTGTTAAGCTTATTTATGCCCCCTTCAATAATACTAATTTTGCTTCTTATTTGGTATTTACACTAAGGGTACGTCTATACCCAGCCGCTAGTTCGGCGGCTGGCAATTGAACTTCTGGGTTCGACTTATCGCGTCTTGTCTGGACGCGATAAGTCGAACCCGGAAGTGCTCGCCGTCGACTGCGGTACTCCAGCTCGGCGAGAGGAGTACCGCGGAGTCGACGGGGGAGCCTGCCTGCCGCATGTGGACCGAGGTAAGATCGAACTAAGGTACTTCGAACTTCAGCTACGTTATTCACGTAGCTGAAGTTGCGTACCTTAGTTCGATTTGGGGGGTTAGTGTAGACCAAGCCTAAGTATTTTGCAGACAGTCCATTTTCACATTACAGTTCAAATACATGACATCCACTCCATTTGTCATTTTCCAATTCTGCAATAAAAAAGCATTTCAGTTTGCCTCACAAGATGTATTCTTTACCAAAAACATGCTGCTTATCGCTCATAGTTCAGTTATCCTATAAAGGAAACCTTGTGGAATTAGGTACTGTCAGGACAGTGAGAGGGTAAACTCGGTGTGGCTCTGTGTAGGGTAAAACTACAGGGAATCTTCACAACTATACAAGTTCCAATGCCCGCATGGGTCTCAGGAGCACATGGTGTGCACTGCCTCTTGCTACACCTGTTTGAAAGGTGTATGTTGGGTTACCCTGCAGCCCTGGCTTATTGATGTGCTGGGTTAACAGGGACATGGCTGTGCACAGATGCATTCTCCTTTGGGGCTGCTAATGTTGTAGACAATGTTTGGAGCTCCCTGACACCTACAGCACAATTTTGGATCCCTCCTTTACTGGTGCTCTAGGGAGGAAGTAGTTTCTTTGTGTCCTCAACCCCCTTTAGTGGCTGTGATGGGCATAATATGAGCTTGAATGCTTATAGTTTCTCTGTGCAGGTGCAGAGTTATTTTGCTAGTACTAAAGTTATAGGGTGGCAACCACCAAGATTATTTTTCTTTAATTTTCTAAAAGTCAGTACTACTGTTCATTTCCTTTTCTCTGATTTTTCTGGAGCTATACCTGCTTGCTGCTCCCAAGGTATTTGGTCACATGAGCATGATGGCTCTATTAAACAGCTGAACTCAGAAAACAAACAATTTTGCTATCATCATATAGGCAGTTTACATATATAACACAATTAAGTTTCAAGTGCACGTTTAATGTTCCTATTATTAATTTTTGCTTTTAGTAGTTATTTTTTTCTAGAAGAAATACATTTAGCACTTCACTAACAGGCCTGGAAACTTACAAGTCAGATGTTGACAATGTTCTTAGAAATGAAGGGATACCAAAATGTTATTTGGGTATCAGCAACATACTAATTCATTTACACTACTACAACAATAATCATTCTGTTTCTGCAGCAGCTGTTAAAGATGATATCCTAAGGTACACTTCTCTGATAACTAGGATCAGTATTAATCACATTAGCTAAGTGTTGCTAGTGTGGACCCTGAATTATCATAAGAAACAAAAGGGTCTATTCTATGTTTCTCTCTCTCTGTGTGGGCGATTTGTATACAAAGTTCCCATTAGTGCTAATGGGAGGTACAAGCATAAATCTCCTATAAAGTACACTGAGATGAGAATGAAGTCTGAAGTGTGAGAATGTGGCCTTGTTATCTGGTCCCCACCTCTTGGCTCTTTGCTCTCATTTCAGTAGCTGGAGTTCTGCTTTGGTGAAGCAGATTCTGTTCTGCAACACGAAAAATTTGAGCAATTCTTTACAGTTCTGCTTTGTATTTCTGGCAGCAGACATTATAGTGTAATGTTTTTGTTATATATTATTACCTATATTATTCTGCTCTAAGGTTTACCTTTTTCTAATGCTTTCTTCCACTCAGAATAGGAAATGACATTTCTAACTGAAATCCTGCAGATTGCTGAATTTGAAATAATTCCAGCAAGGATTAAGGAAAAGGTTTTAGTCAAATGTCAAGGGTTTTCATTTAATTATTCACCTGATTGCTTTAATGTTTAAACAGGAATAAAAGAGCATGGAAGAATAAGTATTAGAATTTGAACAGGCTTGAAAACTTAACCAAATTAATCATTCCTCTGCAGTAGTATGCTTAAATACTACAGCTGTTACATTAAGACTGATAGGATTTACCACCATCAGTTAACGAGCAAAACATGTACTACTACTTTATTTTAGAATAAAGCTGACTACTACTAAAGCATATGTAAAAAGTGTAACTAACAGCATTTTTGCTTCCATTAATTCAATTATGAATATCAACCTTATTAACTGAAATATCTGAAATACTCTGCCACTAACTGTCCTAGACAGTTTTGGACAGTAATTCTCACTAAAAACTCACCTGTGTATTACAAGATAGCAAAATTTAATTTGAGTACTTATTTTCTAGTTTTCCTTAGCAAGACATAACAATTCACCTTTCAATGTATGAATCAATCATACTGCATTGGTGAGGATGACCCAAATATGACTGTAGTATCACAATGCCATGTTTCAGACAACAAATGTGGAGGGAGGCACTTTTTTTTTCAATTCCCCAAATCCTTTATTTTTAACTAGTTGTACAAAGGTTCAGAATGGATATTTGCTTAGTGAATTTCTTTGTGGGTTGTTAGTTCAGTGCTGTTCTGCCCATCAAGGGCACTGTCCTACAGTTCTTCATGCATGCTTCCCAGTGCAGATAGACAGACATGCACTAGCTCTGCTTAAACTAGATGCTAAAAATAGCAGTATGGCCGCAGTGCAGGCAGGGACTCAAACTAGCTGTCCAAGTACAATCTCACGCAGCCCACTGGGTAGGTACTTGGGCAGCTAGCCCAAGCCACTGCCCTTGGCCCCGCTACTATTTTTAGCATGCTAGCACAAGCAGAGCTGGCACCTGTCAGTTTACCTGCACTGAGAGGCATGCTACCAGCTGTAGCATAGCCATACTCTCAGACAAACTCTCATGGGAGTTTTGCCTGAGAAAGAACTTCAGGAGTGATGGCCAAGAATGACCCTACTCATTAAGGTACATCCTGCTGACTCCTGCTGCAGTTAATTTCACTTGCCCTGACCCTGGTCCCCTTGACTTTGTTAGTGCTGGATCAGGCCCTTATTGTAGATTTTAATATGTAAATTTTACTCACCATCTTGTGCTGAATAAATGATGGCAACAAGGCTGAATGGTCCATCCCCTTTGTTGTTAAATGCTTTCACTTTTACTTGAAACTTTGTTGAGGGGGGCAGAGAGTCATCTTTGTGCACATATCGGCCAATATCAGGATTGGTAACTGTAACTCTTCTCCATTCCTTTTCACCAAATGGTTTAAAGGCTACTATGTAACCAAAATTCTTGCCAAAGTGGTACTCCCTTGACAAAGGCTGAAGAGACAAAAGACTAAGAATTAACATTTTATGGTTAACCAGTGGATCACTAACTAGAAGTTTAAAAATATTTATCCACATATAAATTGCAAAAATATTGCATTGAAATTACATTCTCTGATTTGCTTCCATCCACTTCAAAAGCACACCATCTCCATCACTGACTACATCTGGTAATAATAAGATTCAAGTCCAACTTCTGCTTTTGATCCAGTAGTACACAAATGCATGTCATGCTGTCTCCAACCAGAGAAGGCTAAGATGATTTTGTTTTAAAACTATATTCAGCTGCAGCCAGCAAAATATACCTTTTTAAGAAATGATGAGTGGCAATGAGTATGTACCATAGACTCTCTGTGTGTGTGTGTGTGTGTGTGTGTGTGTGCGTGTGTGTGTGTGTGTGTGAGAGAGAGAGAGAGTGAGTGTGTAACTCACAGATGTCTATCACAGGCTCCAAACACAGACAATTAGCAATGGATTCATACCTGCCATTATATCACAAATATCCTTATGATGATTTATTTCCCATACTTAGGGGTAATGGCAAATTCTCAGTTAGAGCAGGTAATGTGCTATCCATTCAACTGCTTTATCATCAGTGTTGCCAGAACTTCATTCCCTAAAGACTTCCGACATTCCTCAGACCCACATGGACTACCATCCATCATCCTTATGGCACCCTGTAGGGCCCTACTCATGTCACTGATCAGTGATGCTTCTGGCTGAATCAGGGGTAAACCTTCTGGAAGACTTATCCAAGGCCACCATCCATGGATTCTCAAATAGAGACTCCTATCATTCTAGATGTAAAGAGACAGGATCCTGTTGCCATTGGCTGGGTTCTTCCTGTGGCTGTTCAGCAACAGACATGGAGCAGACTCAGATTAATAGAGCTACAAGCTTTATTTACCATTTCTTTGATTTCTGTGTGAACCTGAAGGCGAAGCAGAGGCTGATGTCTTTGAGAGTAGTCCCCTGCTCCACCCTTTCTTGCTCTCCAAACCCAACAGAGTCTCTCCTGCACAGAACATCCATGCAAGGGCTTATGTGAGGAGCAATGGACCTGCAGCAGTGTAACAGGTGGGAATATATTATCTTCAGGTTTTACACTGTTGTCCATTACTATATCATCCACTCAATGGACACTCTGGTTCAGATTTTTTAGAATTAAAAATAGTTTTAAATGGAATGGGAAGAAAACACAAATTCTATTTTATGGAGGATTCTGAAATTTGAAATTTAAATTCTGAAACGTGGAAAGAGTGCCAGGCTTTGTTTTTTTATTCCCTATCTTGGGTTACCATTGTTAGCTGTTAGCATGTACTGTATCTTCATTCTTGTAGCATTTCAGATATAATAAACCAGGACCAGATGGGATCTTTATTCCTTCATCTTCCCCCAAATGGGAAAGAGAAAGTGTGAGATTGCATTCTCCACAGGTAGGTTATTTTAAGAACTTTAGTAATATATCACTTCACTTCTCGACTCCTTTTCCTGTTGGAAGTGCCCAGGGGGGTTGGAAGTGCCCATGATTCTTCACCACTTCTTCCAGTCCATAGCACAGGTTCGTAGGTCTTAGAGTTCCAGTCCTTTTCACTTCAAACTACTCTTGACAGTCTTTCCTTTGTATCCTCAGTCTTCCACATTCTTTCATGCTGTCCTCTTCCTTGCTTCCACTTTCTTTGCTACTCATTCTTCTCCCATTCGTATTACATGTCCAGCCCACCTCACATGTGCACTCTCCAGCCTATCTATCACTGGAAGTCCCAAATTCATCATCCCCCTTATTTCTTCCATCCCCCCTCTGTTTACCATCTGCTTGCTGTCATTCTCCTCCATATATTATTTTCTACTATTTGTATCTTCTTTTTTTCCAACTTCGTAAGACCCACCATTTCCAAACCATAGAGCAGGCAGGGACAAACACATACAGCATACACTTTTCCTTTCAGTTTGTTGCTTAATCTCTGGTCCCACAGTACTCCTGCCACCGTTTTTCACACTGGGTTCTTCCTTTCAATTCTACAGATCTCTCCGAAGGCACTAAGTGTACACAAATTTTCTTCTGCTCCTGAAGCGTCAATCAACAGCTCTTCTTCCACCTTCTCTACTTCCATAATTTTTGTGTGGTTTTTTTGTGTTTACCTTCAAACACAGATGCCCACTCTGATATCATAATCATAGAATCATAGAATATCAGGGTTGGAAGGGACCTCAGGAGGTCATCTAGTCCAACCCCCTGCTCAAAGCAGGACCAATTCCCAACTAAATCATCCCAGCCAGGGCTTTGTCAAGCCGGGCCTTAAAAACCTCCAAGGAAGGAGATTCCACCACCTCCCTAGGTAACGCATTCCAGTGCTTCCCCACCCTCCTAGTGAAACAGTGTTTTCTAATATCCAACCTAGACCTCCCCCACTGCAACTTGAGACCATTGCTCCTTGTTCTGTCATCTACCACCACTGAGAACAGCCGTGCTCCATCCTCTTTGGAACCCCCCTTCAGGTAGTTGAAAGCAGCTATCAAATCCCCCCTTATTCTTCTCTTCTGGAGACTAAACAATCCCAGTTCCCTCAGCCTCTCCTCATAAGTCATGTGCTCCAGACCCCTAATCATTTTTGTTGCCCTCCGCTGGACTCTTTCCAATTTTTCCACATCCTTCTTGTAGTGTGGGGCCCAAAACTGGACATAGGACTCCAGATGAGGCCTCACCAATGTCGAATAAAGGGGAACAATCATGTTCCTCGATCTGCTGGCAATGCCCCTACTTATACAGCCCAAAATGCCGTTAGCCTTCTTGGCAACAAGAGCACACTGTTGATTCATATCCAGGTTCTCGTCCACTGTGACCCCTAGGTCCTTTTCTGCAGAACTGCTACCTAGCCATTCGGTCCCTAGTCTGTAGCAGTGCATAGGATTCTTCTGTCCTAAGTGCAGGACTCTGCACTTGTCCTTGTTGAACCTCATCAGGTTTTTTTTGGCCCAATCCTCTAATTTGTCTAGCTCCCTCTGTATCCGATCCCTACTCTCCAGTGTATCTACCATGTCTCCCAGTTTAGTGTCATCTGCAAACTTGCTGAGAGTGCAGTCCACACCATCCTCCAGATCACTAATAAAGATATTAAACAAAACCAGCCCCAGGACCGACCCTTGGGGCACTCCGCTTGAAACCGGCTGCCAACTAGACATGGAGCCATTGATCACTACCCGTTGAGCCCGACGATCTAGCCAGCTTTCTATCCACCTTACAGTCCATTCATCCAGCCCATACTTCTTTAACTTGGCGGCAAGAATACTGTGGGAGACCGTATCAAAAGCTTTGCTAAACGCAAGGAATAACACATCCACAGCTTTCCCCTCATCCACAGAGCCAGTTATCTCATCATAGAAGGCAATTAGGTGAGTCAGGCACGACTTCCCCTTGGTGAATCCATGCTGACTGTTCCTGATCACTTTCCTCTCCTCTGAGTGTTTCATAATTGATTCCTTGAGGACCTGCTCCATGATTTTTCCAGGGACTGAGGTGAGGCTGACTGGCCTGTAGTTCCCCGGATCCTCCTTCTTCCCTTTTTTAAAGATGGGCACTACATTAGCCTTTTTCCAGTCATCTGGGACCTCCCCCGATCGCCATGAGTTTTCAAAGATAATGGCCAATGGCTCTGCAGTCACATCCGCCAACTGCTTTAGCACCCTCGGATGCAGTGCATCCGGCCCCATGGACTTGTGCTCGTCCAGTTTTTCTAAATAGTCCCAAACCACTTCTTTCTCCACAGAGGGCTGGTCACCTTCTCCCCATATTGTGCTGCCCAGTGCAGCAGTCTGGGAGCTGACCTTGTTCGTGAAGACAGAGGCAAAAAAAGCATTGAGTACATTAGCTTTTTCTACATCCTCGGTCACTAGGTTGCCTCCCTCATTCAGTAAGGGGCCCACACTTTCCTTGACTTTCTTCTTGTTGCTAACATACCTGAAGAAACCCTTCTTGTTACTCTTAACATCTCTTGCTAGCGGCAACTCCAAGTGTGATTTGGCCTTCCTGATTTCACTCCTGCATGCCTGAGCAATATTTTTATACTCCTCCCTGGTCATTTGTCCAATCTTCCACTTCTTGTAAGCTTCTTTTTTGTGTTTAAGATCAGCAAGGATTTCACTGTTTAGCCAAGCTGGTCGCCTGCCATATTTACTATTCTTTCTACACATTGGGATGGTTTGTTCCTGCAACCTCAATAAGGATTCTTTAAAATACAGCCAGCTCTCCTGGACCCCTTTGCCCTTCATGTTATTCTCCCAGGGGATCCTGCCCATCTGTTCCCTGAGGGAGTCAAAGTCTGCTTTTCTGAAGTCCAGGGTCTGTATTCTGCTGCTCTCCTTTCTTCCTTGTGTCAGGATCCTGAACTCGACCATCTCATGGTCACTGCCTCCCAGGTTCCCATCCACTTTTGCTTCCCCTGCTAATTCTTCCCTGTTTGTGAGCAGCAGGGCAAGAAAAGCTCTGCCCCTAGTTGGTTCCTCCAGCACTTGCACCAGGAAATTGTCCCCTACACGTTCCAAAAACTTCCTGGATTGTCTGTGCACCGCTGTATTGCTCTCCCAGCAGATATCAGGGTGATTAAAGTCTCCCATGAGAACCAGGGCATGCGATCTAGCAACTTCTGTTAGTTGCCGGAAGAAAGCCTCGTCCACCTCATCCCCCTGGTCTGGTGGTCTATAGCAGACTCCAACCACGACATCACCCTTGTTGCTCACACTTCTCAACTTTATCCAGAGACTCTCAGGTTTTTCTGCAGTTTCAAACCGGAGCTCTGAGCAGTCATACTGCTCTCTTACATACAATGCAACTCCCCCACCTTTTCTGCCCTGCCTGTCCTTCCTGAACAGTTTATATCAGTTTATATCCATCCATGACAGTACTCCAGTCATGTGAGTTATCCCACCAAGTCTCTGTTATTCCAATCGCATCATAGTTCCCTGACTGTGCCAGGACTTCCAGTTCTCCCTGCTTGTTTCCCAGGCTTCTTGCATTTGTGTATAGGCACTTAAGATAACTCATCGATAGTCCCTCTTTCTCAGTATGTCCAGTTCCTCTTTTGCGGTCAGCCAAAAGGGACAGATAGTCAGCATAAATGTCACATTGAAATAAATAACGATACATTGCTGAACACCATGCAATATCCTCCAATTCTAGTCCTCAAAGGAGAATGGGAAAGGGAATTAACCATACTGTCCATGAAGAGAAATGGAGAAAGGGTATGGCCAAAAAGAAGACCACTTCTAGTCCTCTATCTCTGCAGTTCCTTTAAACCAAGATCTCAAAGAGCTCTGGCTGGATCCCTGAATATCTCATGCAAGCTGAGATTATGTATCAGAAAATGCTGTAGGTGTTGGCAGCCACATAACCTGTCTCGTATTCTGTTTTCATGCCATTAATTAAGAAATTATTGGAATAGCATATGCAAATGTGTGTACATTTTGGGAACAAATACCCTTATCTGAGTCAATCTGTGCTGTGTCAGGTGGGCATAGTAAATCTAACCTTAATAGAAAAAAATCCCTTGATAGTTATGCTAGTGGAAAGTTGGATATTCCTGAGAAACAGAAACTCCGCCCACTTAGTTTGAATGGTTAAATGAACTACCCATTACAGAACTGCTGGAAAAACTGACATTAGCTAAGTGAAATAATTGGAATATAAATCTATTTGGGGCCATTAGAAAAAAATAAATGATCTTAGACTTCAGATCTTGCATTAGTCACTATCCTCCTGGTTATAATTTTTTTAAAAATTTAGTCATAGCTGGCAATTATCCAAGTCTCCTTGATGCCAACACTGCCATGAATACAAGTCTTTACATGCAGTGCAATGTGTATCATTCTTAATCTTTCTCTGAGACAACAGTGTGTATGTCAATATTTTAAAGCTAATCTGTCTTGCTCAACTGTGCATTGCATGTGTTTTTATTTGATTCTCTCTATTCAAAAGCAACAGAGGGTCCTGTGGCACCTTTGAGACTCAAAGGTGCCACAGGACCCTCTGTTGCTTTTTACAGATTCAGACTAAAACGGCTACCCCTATGATACTCTCTATTCAAAGAACAATTAAAAACAAAATGAAAATAATAGGAGTCTAAATGACTGTTTACTGGCATTGAGAAAGATATCTTGAAAACCTATTTTTACAGAATGCTGAAGTTTCCTTTTTTTAAACTTAAAGCTCTTGTCTCTGAGTCAGTTCATGTCCATGCATCTCTACTGTTGCAGATACAATTGAAAATACAGTTGAAAATATTTTGACCTGAAGTAAAAAAACCTTTCTCCCAAATTTGTGGTTGGTTACAACTGTCACATTTGACATACTCCTCCCAAGGGGTTTAGTAACCCTAAAATACAGCATTCCACATACCCACACCCACACACAGGTGCAATATACATACTTTTTGAAACAAACCTGTATTTTCTTAAAGGAGCATCCTTACTAGGACAATAAAGTAGATACTTTCAGTCCTAAGTAGGCTTTATGTACTGATTAATCAAAGAGAAAGCAGTCTTAGTGGTAGAGGTACATACAGTATGAGCTACATTTGATGTATCAACCATTCCTAAAGAAATAAAGGATATATTTTCTACTCTCCATATGACGTTGGGCAAGTGAACAGAGGGGGCCAACGACAGCAAGATAACTTTGGTTACTTTTTAAAAGTATAATTTTGTGGCCTCTGATTGCTGGAGGCAAGTATAAACTTCCACGACTCTTTCTTTTACCATGTATCAAGGAAGGAACTTCTTTTTCTTTCCCATACTTCATCCTCTGTAGCTTCTCAGCTCTCCTTTCCATCCCATCCATCTTTAGTTTACATATGATCTTGCTCTCCCCTGCTTTCTTATCCTCTTCTGCTCCATTTTTTCCTTCTTTCCATTTTCTTGCCTTTCTTCTCTTCATTCCCTGTTTTCAACCTTTGCCCTTCTCTCTCTCTCTCTCTGGCTCTCTTTCTCATTGTCTGGGCATTTCCAGAAGGCTTTTTTTTTTCCAGTGGGTGGAATTTTCCAAAGAATTGCTCCAGCCCCAGAAGGAAAACAGTAATACTACACATTTCTACAGTAGACTTTCTAAAGACAGAATATCATGGAGCCACCACTTATTGTGCCGTAATTTACAAAAAGCTTTGTTTACTGTGAAGCTTTTCTAACAATCAGTGTCATTCTCCAACTCTGCATTCCACTCCAGTTGCAGGTAGGTGTGTGATGTGAGAAGAATTAAAACTAAAAAGTCTAGCAATGTAGCTGTTAAAACATTTAAGTGAACCTGCTTACTGTTTGGATTGTGGGCTTCAAAATTAGAATAATACTTGATCCAAAGTACAATTTAAGTAAAATCCAAATGCTGTTTTTTGAAGTTCTATAAATTAATCTAGTATCGTAGACTCTGCTTCTGTGTTTTAATCTATGCAATATGTGCCCAGAGCATCAGATAGGTGCCTAAAGATATATTTTATAAAGATAAATAAATAATCTAAAAGCACACATTTTCCCTTCCTTCTTATATATTTCAGAAGACAAGACTGCAAACTTACTTACTGTGGGCCCAACCCTGCCCTCTCTGCAGTCAATGGCAAAACTTCCACTGACTTCAGTGGGAAGAGGATCAGACGCTGCATACCCAGCACAGCACATAATCAATGCAGTTTCATTTTGATACTCACCACCCATGTTATTGTCAGCTCTCGGTTACTTCCACCCCCTCCTCCAACATCAGAAGGAGCCACATTAGGAGCTGGAATAACAGAAAAGACAAGCAACATTTTCTCAGACTTCAGAGCTCTCATTCAATAAAGAACCATTAATTACTTTTTTCTTTTTACCAGCAGTGCCAATGAGCCCATATGGCCCACACAATTACAATAATGATAGCCTGTAATAGCTGTGAGAGTCTGTGGTCTTGCCAAGACTAACGTATAGCTTTTGCCACAGGAAAAGTGCCAGTTCTCTCCACTTATGGTAACTAGGCACGGCTGGTAATAACTCTTTCCTGATTTTATCCATGTTCACTTTACTTTTTAAATTGGATATTCAGAAACTGAACACGCCCTTCATAGATCTGAGGAGAAAAGCATTTTATTATTCTTATCTCTGCTCACCCTGTGGTCTTTAGAGACTTATGCCTCCATTCAACAAAGACTTAAACACATGCTTCATTTTACACACTCTTTGAATAGCCCACTGACGTCAATGGATCTATTCACTATACATAGAGTTAAGCACATGGGTAAGTCTCTACAGGACTGGGACCTTAGACTTGTTCTCATTCAGGTCAATGGCAAACAACCATTGATCTGAATGGGTGGAGGATCGGGATTTAAGGCTCCAGTACTCAAAGTAAAGTAAACTGCTGATTGTATACACTGTATTTTTATGTTTCATTTAGAAATCTGCACAGGAAGTTCCCACTGTTTCCATTATAATTTACTCCTTTATTTTCACTTGTGTGACACTAACAGCCCTCAATTCCCACTGAATATAGTTGGGGTAAAAGTTAAGAACTACCTAAGGTGTGCAGGCTCCTTCCTCCCATGGACCTGGTAAGGAAGGTTCCTTGAAACTCATCTCTGCCATGATGACTACAAAACACTTTCCAAAAGTTAGGCAATTGGTAGTCCTTATCAGACTAAAAATGATAATTTCATTGGAAGAAAATGAAATTCAAAAACTAGCATTGAGATGACTGTAAGTTTGAAAGATCAAGCAGCTCAAATCATACTGGTAGCAGCTGACACCCACTTTGTGCTCACTTAGCACAGGTGTAAATGGCCACCCAAAGTGCAAAGCAAGAGATGACTGGGAGCAATATATTTATCATGACAACTCAAGTAAATGGAGAAGTGCCCAGCCTTCATTTTCCTAACATTAATTGGATTCAGAGACTTATTATTGAATGTTAGTGTCTAGTAGCTAAAATATATATAGCTAGTCTTCTAATAGGAAAATCCCAAGAAGTCACTATGTAACTTAAGTGGTACTGAACAAAATAAACAAATTTTAATTTAAACTTATCTTAATTACATGTACAACAAGTATGCAGTTAAAAGCAGCCATTAAAATGAAAGCCATATGCACATGGAAGAAAGGGTGAAGGTTCAGAGCTGTTTGTGCCACTGACAATTGTCAGATACCACAGTTAAACTTATGCAATGTGTTATCCATTACTCAGATGGCACAGCAGATTAGTAGCAATGTTTGATCCTATGTCATATTGAGCAGCTGCTCTTTATAATCAGATAATCAAAATATACTAGCATTGGTTCCAAGCTGTGCAATGAAAATACCTAATACCCTCGGCGTCCTATTCAACACATATTAAACTGAAAAGCCACATATAGTGTCTTGCTCCCATATTAGCCTGAGATTCTTGGCAGGAAATTCAAATGGGGGATGGCACCAGTTCTCTCTAATAAGTGCCAACTCATGGTAAGAAATACACTTTCTTCAGTACAGGGGATCCTATCCATTAACACTTTAGTGCATTACACTCTTCGGTTTGTATTCTAAGAAGCATGCAAGATTGATGCCATAAAACTTCTATAAATGCCTGCATTAACAGTCTGTTTAGATTCACCAAAAGTGCCAGTCATAACCTGTCACAGGCAGAAATGCTGCTCCTAGTTGTCCTCCATTCTGCATGGGCAGCAAGACAACCAACTAAATCTTCCAAAGATATTAAAGGCCTGATGCAAAAGGGGAGGACATGTCATTCTTTAAATTGGGGAGGAGACTGAAAGAAGTTTCATGAACCCAGCATAAGTCTATTAATATACGTAAAGTATCACAATCCCTCTACATGTGAGGGTTGTTTCCATCCTCCCTTCAAAACAGCAGAAAAATACTAATGTTATGCCACCACTCCAAGAAGCAAGTGCACATTTCTTTTTTAGACCCCTAGGCTCTTGTCCAAATGCAGGTGTGGAGTAAGGAAACATATGATGCTAATAGCCAAGATTATTGGAAGTAATTTCCTTTCACTTTGGTTTTACAGTTCTGTGGATTTTTCTTTCCTGTCTCCATTAACCTGATGAATCAATGCTTCCTTACTCCCTAACAATCTAATTTTAAAAGACTAAATTTAAAGACTGATTATGCTTTTTATTATTCTTAGCAAAATTTGCAGTGGACAAACGTTTAATCTATTTACCAAATATATATTTCAGCCTCGAGTAACGGGACATCAGCCTTCTAAAAATAATAAAGAACAGGGCTGCAAAGTGGAGCTAGTATTTGTTAAGGTGGATAAAGTGATATGTAAGTCTTGTTGGACATAGACCTTTTTGCAGTGACATATTACCTCTAAAAGCACTGCTGTTATCTCCTTCAAACAGTCAAAACAGAATATATTATCTTGAATGATATATTCAGCATCTAATTCTTCATTTGGGAGAATTCATTTTATGATGTACCTGTCCCAGCCTACAGGATATGCTTAACTGTGCTCCGAGATCTTAACATTAAGCAATTAGACAGACTGGGGCATGTGTTGTGTTGGATAATGTCATGCCTTTGACACAGCATTAGAAGGCACAAGACCAAACCTTCAATCACAGGGAAGTGGCATTATCCAGTACAACACACATCCTGGCATATCTTATGATTAGAATACAGCAAGCTAAGAAACAAATGAACATTTGCTGATTTAAAAAAATGTATATATTCTTCTTGCACAAAAACAATAATTAATTAATTTAAAACATACTGCAGAGGATCTCTGAAAGGCAGGAGAAGAAAACACCCCAATGAATGCAATTTCATGCTGTTTTTCTCTTCTTTGTTAATTTAATTTTTTCTACATGAATGAAAGAGTAAGTCATTCTATATGATGTCTGTGTTTCTTGGAGAACAACTGACGATACAAGTGTCAGAGCTATAATACAACTCTGTTCGGGTAATTTCTCACTACTACTGGACAACAGCTAATGTACTGCAATAGGGCCTCCTTCCTTGTCAAGAATTTCCCTTTAGCCACCAGTAACAACTGGGAATGACTTTTATCCTCTCTTTCTGAATTTATTACTGGACCAAGAAGTACTGGGTAATTAGACCAATGGGGCCCAGTGATTCATGTTGGCCATGGGTTGAAAGTCTATATTCCAGTAGTCTGAAATCCTACCCTTCCTTCTGTAACTGATATTAGGCTGACCCAGGAGTGGAGGCATAAAACCTTGGGCCGGCAGCTCAGACAGGAGGGATGGTTTGGTTTATAAGTAGTGCTGCTGGAACAAGTAGTCACACCAGTTTCAGAGGGTCCGTCACTGGTTGCAGTCTGAAGGGCAACAGATAGGCTGCCAAACCAAGAAGTCTGCCATAAATGGGAAGAGAAGCAACAGGCTGGAGACAACAGGAAGAGACCAATCTGAGAGCACTGAAAGAGCCAACAGGAATACAAGGCTGAGCCAGATTGTGGGGGCAACCTGAACAGGCGGGAAATGCTCTTGTGCATTGAAGCCAGCTCTCTAGTGGATGTGATGAGATGAGCTCAGTAACTGGACATGTATCTGTGGATAAACTCATTGTAGGAAGTGTGTCTTTAAAACACATAGATACCATTAAATGGTCTAAGCTCCCAATGCAAGAAATTTGTTAGTCTGATGTGAATGAAAGACCATAAAATCTTCTCCGGACTTTGGGATCATGGCTAGCCATGGCAGTGAGATAGTAAAAAACAGCAGTCACTAAAAACAGTGTAAATTTATCATTTGGTGTCAAGACTGCTCATTTTGTTGCCTACTTTGCGGTTAGCACACTAGGATATCTGATAATTATTCACTACAGTCAATTACGACTAGTTACACCATTCTATTTGGACTTAAGTGCTTTTTTGCACTCTGCCTCTACCATAATTAATGAAAATGTAGAAAAATAAAAAGAACATTTAAGCATTTTAAGATATCTTGACAATTTGTGTCTACGTACCAGCTCCTTCTGTTCTAATTCTTTGTGATGGCATACTAGGTTCTCCTGTCCCCAAAGTATTCATTGCTATAATCCGGAATTCATACTCCATCCATGGGATTAAATCAATCACCTTTGCAGTCTCCATATTTCCTTCAATGTTTGGGGGATCTAAATGAAACAAGAGATTGCTTAGAAAGGAGCATTTTGCAGTGAGCTGAAAGAGTAATCTGGTTACAGTTTCTGTAGTTTACCCCTTCTCTCGGTTTGTAATCAGCCACCTAGACGAATACTACATTACTACATTATAAAACGGGATCTCTTTTTTGTATAAGGAGTTCTACCAGAGAACGAGAAATTGAAATCTATAAGATTATCTGGGATAAACTTTTACAAGATCACAAATTGCAATTGCGAGTGGACGAGTGGTGAAGGTAGCCTTAATAATTGCATACTGGACCTTGTGACATCTGGATATTTCTCCTATAGAATAATGCACTGAGAAAGCTGGAATGCAACTACATTTCATGTAACAATACAATGCTTTTGAAGCTCATAATCCTGGAATTTCACTCATAGTTATGAAAGTTAAATACAAAGTTGAGTAAGTGCCAATGGGCTAGCCAGGCATAGATGGAAAGATCCGTCAACTATCCAGGAATGGAACATATAATATGATTAGAAGTTAGCACCTTGGTTTGGAGGAAGCTGAGGGATTTGAAAGGTCCCTCGCTGGGAGGGGAGTCAATGTTGAATGAGTTTGTGGGTGAACTGGTGGGAAGGGGAATGGCAAAGTAAGACAGATATACTAATATTTATTGTTAAAATAATATACAACAACAAATATTACTATACATTTTAGAATAGACCTGGTCCTGCAATGCTTGCACTCCCACTGATAATGAGATTTAGGGGTCAATAAAGCTGGGTATGTTTCTAAAGCATCTATCGCTGTGGTATCAAAGCATAACTTCGATGAAAAGTAATAATTGAACTATTAAAATTCTACTATATTTGACAATCAAAAGATCAATTTGTGGTGACCTAATTCTCAAGGAAAAGATTTTAGATGTTCCATTTGATTAAAGGAGTGTGATTAGGCATAAAAAAAGGAATGAAATGTTAATTCTATAGACCATATGGTAATATTACCCAGAATAAATTATTCAAAATTAAATGTGCTGAGTGGGAAAGAAATTTTCATGGTTGAGAATCTGCACTACTTGTTGGGCAGAATCTCTGCATGTGATTGGCTCATAATAACTGCCAGAATTTAGAAGGGTTTAAGATAAGCAGATTTTCTGAAGAAATGTATTTTGTCATAAAATATTTTCTAAAGAATAAGGCCATGATCCTGGAAAGGCTTATGTACTCAACTTTGCACCTTGTTAGTCATCCAGAAAGGAATGTATAAAATTAAGCACATGTAAGATGAGTCAAAAGTTAATCTATTGATTTTATTAGTTCTAATACTACCCTTACCTGTTTTGGCATCTTTCCACTCCTCAGAAAGAAAAGTTTTTGACTGGATAGTGTACTTTGAAATAGGGCTATGATTGTCTGTCCCACGACTCCAAGTAAGTGTTACAGAAGTATCTTTAATTTCTTCTATTCTCAAACCCCCAGGGGGACCTGGAGGACCTGAAAAGCACATTTGGCAATTTTCAGATTAAATTATACTTTTAAAAAGAAAGGGTTTCCTAACTAATGTATTACAATCTATTTAACCATTATATACGATTTCTATTCTCACATTCCCTTAAGAACTGCTTGAAGAATGGGCAATACAATCACGTCTTTATAACCTTCATAAAATGATTTAGCTGATTTCTGCATTTGCAGCTAAAAGATACTAAGAGTTATAGCTATTCATGATCCTTTCTAAATTCCACCTAAAATTTGGATGGTCTTATCCCACAACAACAGACTCATGAA
The DNA here is from genome assembly GCF_011386835.1 of Chrysemys picta bellii. NCBI lineage: Eukaryota > Metazoa > Chordata > Testudines > Emydidae > Chrysemys > Chrysemys picta. The sequence goes on along the minus strand of NC_088791.1, from coordinate 54,719,702 downwards.
CTGAGGACATGATAATATTTGCTAAAACGAACAGCATTATTTTCCAAGCCTACATTTTACAGGGTACTTACTGTTATTATGAAAGCACTCCTTTACTCTCCCAATTGGTTCATAAAACTCAAGCAACATAAGATACATGTATTGTGCCATGCCTTACTCAACTCCAAGAAGAGAACTGCATGGCTACCTGGAACATACAGGTCAACAACCACAGGTGACTAGGACTCTTAGCAGTCTAGACTAGAGTGAAACAGAGGACAGTGATGCAACGTGTGTGTGTGTGTATGTGTAGGAATCTTGATCTGTAAAAGACACTATGAAAGTCAGAAGTCCATGCTAAAAATAAACTCCTTGCCCGATAGCTCTGTGATCATCAGCTTTGGCACCTGTTTGCGAATTTTGCTTGCGGGTCATTTCATACAATTTATTTTATCCTGCTTGCATTTGCCTTGGACATTAGGATTGAATTACAAGAAAAAAATCAGTGAAGTAAAAAAAGCAGTGGCAATGCATTACAACCGCTAAAATGAGACTTGCTGATTCCCATTCCATGATTAACAGCTTGTCAAATCTCATCTATGATTCAATGAATTACTCCAACAATCTTTCAGCAGATTACAGCAAATGTGACTGAACATGTCACATGGTATCTTCAGAAGAATAAGGGGACTAGTCTCTCTTTACTGTGCAGACCTGGAAACTACCAGGCTCCTAGCAAATGCAGTGATAGCCTCTTTATAATTTATTTTGATTTGAAAACAAGAGAAATCTCATAAATAAACCAATTATTGACCAATTTTAACAAAGATGCAGAAATAACTTATGATATTACAGACCTGAATCTAACCTCCCACTAATCACTCAGAAATAAAATGCCCGCTGTATGCTGATGACTTCATCATACTATCACCTATGGAAGAAGATCTCCAGAAAAATGGACATCTACAAACCTACTACAAGACTACAGATAAACCTGGAAAAAATAAAAATCAAGATATTTCAGAAAAAAACCCTAAACAAACCCCAGTCCCATCTAGTGGCACTGAAACCACTTAGAGAGAGAGAGAGAGAAAATGAGTCTGCGCTACAGCCTTAGCTAACAGCCAGTTGGCTTCTCGCTCATGCAGTAGAGGCTCATGCACTAAGCTCCAGAGGCCCCAGATTTGATCCCGCCCACCGATGACCGGGGTCCGTCGGCGTTACATTAAGTTAGACATCATAAATGCAGCACAGAGCTTCAGACTGGCCACCAAGGAATTGTGGGTATTCTATGCCATTAAGGTACTGCATGAAAGATCCCACCCCCCAGGAAAATTAGCTAAATTTGTTCACCAGCATGATCCAGTTTCTGTATGGAAGTGAAATCTGGGGTCCAACTTCAGCAATTGATTACACTGACTGGGATAAAACCCTTAACAGAAACTCTACTTTTGAAGTTCTACAAACAAATACTCCATGTGCATAGGAACTCCAGGAACAACAGCTGCAGACCAGATCTGGGTCATTTCTCTCTGCTAACCAACATACACCAAAGAATATTTAGTGACCCCTCCGCCAAAGAAGTTCTCACTCACTCGTCTGCAAAGTACAAGAGCATTTAGAACTTGTTCCATATGAAAACACAATCCGCTCCTATAGATCATTGCTCCCTGGTCTCAAAAACTTTTCCACCCTAACCTGTGGAGCAAACAATACTACCCCAATCTGAAAAGTACTTAGTAAGATAGACCAGAATATAAAATAACATTACATGAGTCATTGGGAAGAACAAATTAAAACTAAGAACAAGCTAAATTGATACAAATCATAGTACAGAAATATTATGCTAGCAGAGTCTCCCCAAATTCAGAAGCAGGGATCATAAGGTGGAAATTGGAAGGCTCAAGGCAAAGTCTAAACCCACAGACGAGTGACTGTGTAGCCAAGAGTGTGACAAAGGAGAGACTGAGACAGGGAGACTTTCTACTTCTGTGTCTCAGACACAAGGAAATGTGAAAAAGATATTTCCTTAAATTATCAGGAATCTTAAAAGATACTTCATCCTAAAGTGCTGCAGAAAAAAACTGTGTCTGACTGACTTTGGGAGAAAGGGAAGAGATGACAGAGATAGAATCACATCATGCTACATAGCAACCTGCCACCAAATCAGGGGTGACATATTGGCCCCACTGCAGTCCCATTTACTTCAGCAGGGCCAGGATTTCATTCTAGCACTGGACCATAATGCAAACAGACACAGGGGATCTATCTATGGTACTTTTGTGGTTCCATTACCGGAGCATCCGAGTGCCTCACAATCTTTGATGTGTTGATATCAAAAGCCCCCAAACAGTGTGTAGCCCCATTCTGGGTGGACTGTGCCCACCTATGACAGATGCCTAAGAGGTCTGTCTTTCTTAAACTTTATAAGCATGAGAAGATGTACAAATATTGCTAAAGTCTCATTGACTTGAAATTAATATATGCACTGCTTGATAGACACCTTAAAATGTTTTTTTTTATGTAATGGTTGAGACAACAGCATTTTTCTAAGAATTCTTCCTGTTCCACAGCTTTCTTTAATACAGAGCTTAAAATAGCAATCTAAAAATATTTTAAGTACAGTAATTGTTTCTTTTTAAACTGAGTCAGCAATGGTTTCATAAATATAGGGTCCTTTAAACAGAATCTGGAAAGAATATTTTGTTTGGTAGCACTTTTTTCCCATTCTAAAACTGCTTACATACGTTATTTTATTTTTAAAAATTGTATTTATCTTCTATTTTATAATTACTGTATGTTGTTGGCTTTGAAAGTTTACACCTTATAACTAAAATAATAATTTCCTTGAAAGAAAATTTTTCTCATTTATAGAATTATGTGCTTTTGTAAATCTCTCTCGGTGCCGATCTGTATCTTGAGGTGCTTAAATACCTGTGTAAATCTGATCTTAAATGAATACTGTAGCAGTAAGCCTGAACAAAATAACCTAATAATAACTATCAAACATCTCCAGTATAATGGCAGGCAAATTTTCCAAACCCTATACAGAACTGAATACAGTTCTTTTTCCTAGATACCTTGAAAACTGCATCTGCCCCAAGGCCCTCTTCTTTGGTACCTTTTATGGGGTGCCTTTGTCATCTGTGCGATTCAGTGTTAAACCATTCAGAGACCTGATACAATTAAAAACAAAACCTCATTTGTGCCTCTCTATTAGCTATCAACATTAAACTGCACTATTTGGAAACTATGATAATTATTTTTCCTTTTCGACATTCTCCATGGTTTATAGCTCAACTTGGGGGAACAAACTTTAGCTCTACTTTTGATTTGGCAAAGATTCATTTTCACTGGGCCAAAATGTTTAGGGCAGTGAACAGTCTAGGTTATGAGAAACAGTCATCAGTTGTATGCTGCGAGAAATACAACGTGGTCACCAAAATAATGTATTAATGTTATACCCGGTCTCTCTTACACCTGGAAAGCAGAAGTGAAGCTGAAAGGGACAAATATTTTTGCTATACTGGTTTGATTTGGTGTCTCATCCTAAAAATATGCAGGGTCCTTAGGGCTCAGGTCCATGATCTCTGTCTGTCACTTATAAAAGCCAAGAGTAAAGCGCTAACCCATTTGGATCAATGGATCCCTTAGGGAGAGCACAGCACTAGATAGCCAGTCTTCAACTTTTGTTAAAAGTCCATCTCTTGACATCAAAGACATACCTTGAACCATCCTTTCCAAGAGAAGGTGACTGAAAAGATCATCAGCTGAATAAGTTCAGAGTTTCTGGTTCCTGACTGTGGCATGGCACAGAGATGGCCCTGTTTGTGAAGACTGATGCCAAACAACTCTCCTTACTGATACTGCTAGATCGATCATCTGCTTTTGACATGAGTGATTACAATGTTCTGCTAGCCCAACTGCACAGACTGAGCTGGACAGGATTGTTCTACAGTGGTTCCATTTGTTTTTATGGAACTCTTTCAATCAGTGGTGCTGGGAGAAGATGCATCTGCCCCAAGGCCGTCTTCTTTGGTACCTTTTATGGGGTGCCTTTGTCACCTGTGCGATTCAGTGTTAAACCACTCAGAGACCTGATTCAACAGTATGGTCTTCAGAACACTGTAAAACCCCTATTGACATAATCATATCTCCTGATCACCTCAGCAGTTCCATTATCCTAACTGTGATGTCAGAAGGGATGTAACATTAATCCAGATAAATGGATGTATTGTTTGTGGGAAAGGGAAAACATTTAGAGGAGATTCCATGTACAGTGGCTTTTGTTCTAATACTTCATCTATGAGACATGTATCCTATTTCACCTGGCTCTGTATTACCACTGATCTGTGGACTGTTTTATTGCCATGCTTCTCCACTGACACTGTAGTGACAATGCCACTTTCATGACATTGGCCAGACATGGCTCAGTGTTGAGCACCATCTGCTAAGTGTTGAGCACTTTCAGAGTCCTGCTGATGTCAATGGGGGAGGGGACCACGCAATCCTGTAGAACCTGTACACCGAATGCAACACTGGTGGTCATGTCTTTCATAATATTTCACTATGTGAATGGTAATAATTCTACTCCCCACATACTGGGTTTGAAGGAGAAATATATCCAACAGGATATTCTTTTATTTAAAAAAAAGTGTTGATTACTATTTACATTATATTAAGCCATATAAATGGACTATTCCTTTCCTTCCAAAGGAGTCTTCTGTAATGTCAGTATATTCATCCAGTTGAAATGATATCTACTCTACTCAGGGCTGTCCCTAAGGGAGCACCCGGGACATAGGTGCTCCCCCCCGGCTCTGCCCAGGCCCCACCCCCACTCCACCTCTTCCCCCAAGACCCCATCCTGCCTCCTCCCACCCCCGCCCCGCCTAGTTCCGCCCCCTCCCCCGAGCGGCTGCACCCTCGCTCCTCTCCCCTCCTCCCCAGCACCTCCTGATGCCACAAAACATCTGATCCGCAGCAGGCGGTAGGCACTGAGAGAGAGGGGGAGGAATTGATTGGCTGGGCCCGCCAGCGGGAAGGAGGCGCTGGGGGAGAGGGAAGTTCTGGTAGAGGGGCTCCTCCTTGCCCCCCGCACTGCTCGCCTCCCTGTTCACCTCCTCACCCCGTTCGTGGAGCCTCTCAAAGCACGGGGCCTGGGCCATACCAAGGGACAGCTCTGACTCTACTGTTAGATTCTCAATAGAAACTTCATTTGCTGTTATTAACCACAGGAAATTAAATTTAAAAAGTTACAACAATGTTAAAACTTACCAGACTCTAAAAACGAAGGAAATTCAGAATCCAGGCATAAACTGTCCTTTAACTACCTTATTGCTGTCTAACATACTTGGTAAGTGGGTCAAAACATACTGCCTGTGCTGCCCCATGCATCAGGTATGTCACTAGGGGGGAAGGGATAGCTCAGTGGTTTGAGCATTGGCCTGCTAAACCCAGGGTTGTGAGTTCGATCCTTGAGGGGGCCATTTAGGGATCTGGGGCAAAATCAGTACTTGGTCCTGCTAGTGAAGGCAGGGGGCTGGACTCGATGACCTTTCAAGGTCCCTTCCAGTTCTAGGAGATAGGATATCTCCATTTATTTATTTATTTATTTTGACATTCCAAAGCATCAGCACTTCAGAGCATGCTGTTGCTGTCTGCAGAGAAGTTGCTTGTGAAGGCCAGAAAAAAAACAGATTAACTCACCCTGTTGAACCTGTGCATTGTAACAGATGTTTTAAGATACCTACCATATGAGTAAGCACACTGTTCTGAGACAACAGAAATACTTAGGGACAGAGGGATGAGTTAATGATGGAGTGATAGCCTTCACTCCAAATTTCCCTGTTTCAATAATTTAAACATCAGCAGGACTTTTATTGTAATGTTTAGTTTCATGCACAATATACAATTCAGTGAAACATTATGAATGTCTGTTTCAAAATTTAGTAGACAAACAGGAATGACATTTCCTCACTCTAGTTTGAGAAGTTTCGTTATATAAAAGTGAACACCAAATTAAGTTGTCTAAAAAATATTATATCAGGAAAAAAACATGATAATGAATCTTTATTCTTACACAGGAAATGCATTAGAAGCACACTGGATATACTAACAGAACACACACATTTAAATATCTTCCAGAATAATAATCATGAGTAGATTGTAAGGTGTTCAAATGTTAATTTCCTCCTAATTTTAATCCCCATCAATTCTTGATGAGAAATAAAATGGTTTTAATGAAGAAAAAACAACTCCCACCACTCTGTTAACCTACATGAGAGATAGCAAAATGTCTAATTATTTTAGTTTGAAAAATCTTACCTCTTACAACAAGGTCAGCTGAAGCTGAGGAGTTGTCAACAATTGTCTGTGCTGTGCACGTGTATCTTCCAGCATGCTGCAGCTGTACATTTTTAATAAGCATTTCACCATTGTTCTTTATCTGTTACAAAAATTATATCATTTAGATTAATAATTTTCTTATATATTTTTAATACACAAACACACACCCCTCTATCATTTGATATACAGTGATTGTCACTCATGACTAACAAGTGCTCACTTTCAGGACAGAAAGGAGACGATTACATCCCTCAAAAGAAATGCTTGATTTATTTATATTGTAGCAGTGGGAACTACTCAGTATTTCTTGAAAAGTTGTTGCTTTTTAATAGAGCTGAAAATCCAAATGTTCTGAAACTAAAAACTTTTTCACTAGCCAGTATTACACTTTGTGCACATGTATCACGTGCACGTACGCTGCCACATGAAAACACTGGTTTACAATAGTTTTAGCCTAGAATTTTGCATGATTCACTTTTAAGTTATTTCCCAATATTACTTAAATTATTGTGGAATTAAGCATAGATATAGAAAAAAACCAGCAGTGGATAACACCACAATCTATATCCATGTCAGTAAAGATCTGCTCCATATATTGGCCCAGATCAGGCCCCAGAAATATATGTATGGATCAGCTGCCTCCATGGCACTATCTTCTGCCTCCCTGGGATGCCACAAGGAGAGAACAAGCCTGTTCAAGACCAAGAGGCTACACTGTCCTCCCAATAGCATCACATTTGGATAAAGATCTTCAACTCCAGGCTGTATCACCTTTACATGGAAACCCTCCATACTGGAGCCGGTACCCAGTGGGGGCTGCGCTGACGGACCAGCATGGGGAGTGGCCGGTCTCACACACTACATCTTCACCCCGCCATCAGCTTTACACACCCACCCCCATAATCGGCCACTGGACCCCCCACTCACCACTGGTGGGCAAGTGACTGGCAAGAAGGGATCTGGCCAGCAGCAGGTCCCACCAGTACTGATGTGGGGGAGATAGAAAATATGGGACAATTTGCCTGTTTTTAAGAAAAAGTCAGGACACCTACAGGAGGGCTTAAAAACAGGACGGTCTCTTTAAAAATGGGATGTCTGGTCACGCTATTGTTTCCTACTAACATACAATAGAACCTGTATACAGGTAACAGTCATATGGTGTGTAAGCAACACACATCTATGAAGAGTAAACAGTGTAAATAATGTGTATACCTAATAGTGATTATGGGTAAAGTATACTACAAATATGCAAATGGTATAAAATGTTCGGTAGTTTATATTAATTATCTATATCATTTTATATCTACGTATTGTTTTCGGTCTCAGAAACAATTCTATAGAATTTAATTAAAGTACATAATGCTTGGTATTTTAAGCCCTCAGCGCTTCAAATATGTAGCTACTGAACAGGGCAATTATTTATTTGCATCACATGTGTAAGATCAAACAAAATGAATGATAACATTTGGTTTTAAACATTTTTCTTGTTATCTGCCTCAGGGGGGAAAATGAAATGTATGTACATTCCCTCCTCCCTCATCCTGTATAACTATCTTTGCTCTCTCTGGAGTAGCCTGCAGCTTTCCTCACAATCCCAGACAAATAAGAGGAGTAAACGGACCCACTTGTAATACCTGCCAACAGCTCTCCCTGGCCATCTAGTAAGGGATCTGCTATGCCAATCAGGCTCACACACATCCTCCCACAATCTGAAAACCACACATATACTATCTTTGCACTGTGCTGCATAGCCTATCGTCTTCTCAGTGTAACTCCCACCTATTTTAAACTGGAATCAAGTAGGTATATGGAGGAAAGACTAGAACCAAAATACCTCCAGATAATGTTCTGGAAATCTTACTCCTTTGAATCTGTTCATGCAAGCATTCAGTCTGTGTGACACAAAGTCAGCCTAGAACAAACTGCCTCTACTTTTTTTTCTGCCTGAAATGAAAGTTGAAAGGGGGGTTTTTGGATGAATGTTTTTGTCACAAATTTTGAGCTGATTTTTATGTTTCATATTAATGCACCACAGACTAGCTTTTTTCACTGAAAAGTGTTAATTTTACATTTGTATGTTAATAGATCATTTAACTGATAGCGTAAGGACAGTATAATTATAAGATAGCAAATCCAGATGTTAGCATGGAAAGTTGACTTCTGTCTTCATAGGATAAACATAGTAATTCTAAACAAAATTTAATTCAAAGGGCAATAGTTATGAATGGAAATGGTATAAATATACTAATCTACAGTGAGAGCTCGCAATAACATTTTGTAGGAAGTGAGATTTTTACTAAGGTTCGCATAGGTAAGTTATGTGAATGACAGAATGTTTCATGCAACGTTATCTACTAAACACAGCACTGTAGAAACAACTTCTTAAGCACGCTCAGGCCCTCAGAGTCCTTTTCAGCCTTAATCTCAGACCACAACTACTCCAGCTCTTCTCAACCACCACCATGTTTTGTTATATTTTATATTTACAATCCATAGCCTTCTTCCCCACTTGCTTCTGGGAAAGAGTACACTAGCAGTAGCAGCCAATCCAGCCTCCTTCTCTCTTCCTTCAGGCTCCTCCTCTCCTGTAGCTCTTCCTTCCTTTTTGCTTATATAGCCCTAGCTGCTGGGGATACTTCCATCCAATTAGACCTTCAATTGTATCTCCATGCAGCTAACTGGGCTTCTCTTCCAACTGCCTGTCTTTCAATTAATATAACCTGGTGGGGAGTTGAGTGACAGGGTCCTGAGTTAGCTCCTGAGTTAGGACCCTGGTATACAAACATTTCTGACTCTGGCACAAAATCCTACTCTTTTAGTTACCTTAAGAATTTTATTTCATTATTTCATCGTGGTCTGACTTATTATTATGAACTACGTAGTGGATACTGCTCTTTCATGGAATCTATTTCTTTTTCAAAGTGACTATTATTAAATGTATTACTATGTTCAATGGGTGTCTTCGACCAAAAAAAGATATTTTATTCAGGCAAAACTCCTACTGACTTCAAGAGTAAAACACAATGTATTCTGAAAAATTCTCCAGGACTCTATAATCCATTAATGAGGGTGTAAAATAAACAGAATCCATACACTCATTTTGTGCATTTAAAAATACATTAAAAGAACAATGAGGTCAAAGTCAAGCACTCAAAAGTTAGGAAAAGCCATACTTAAGGCTGCCTGTTTAACCTTAATTTACCCCGTTTGTGCATACTATAATACACTTTTTAATTTCATGATCACATACTATTTTGTTCACAGTACCTCTGCCTCATTCACTGAACAGGATGGACAGTACTCACTGAACGAGAAGCTATTCTATATTTTTTTATATCTTGCTTGTTCAATGTGTGGGCCAAGCCTTATTTACTGATTATTATTCAAATCCTGCTCTAAAGAAAGAATTATTAATTTTCCTCATTATAGTATCTGAGTACTTCACAAACACGTATGAATTTGTTTTCAAAATACACGTGTCAGGTGAGGTGGTAGTATTATCCCCATTTTAATGAGGAGAAATTGAAGCACAGAGAAGTGAATATAAAATGTGTTCACGAATTTTGGGTAATAATCAAAAGCTAATAACTTTGCCAAATTTGGGACTTGTTCAGATGAACAGCAAAGGGTACATCCCTGCCACAGAGACAACCCCCCTGCGAATTTTCAAGTCCTTGCTCCAAAACATGGAGGTCACAGAGTTTCACAACCTAACAGCTATAAGATTTTTTTTTAACATGGGCAAAATAAGGTCTTTCCCCCTTAACCTGGTTCTCAATAATGACTAAACCATTTTTGCTGAAACTTTCCAAAAATATTCAGCCTGAGGTAGACACTTGGCATTTAGCCCATATGGTTAAATTTGGCAAAATTATGACCAACTGAAAACAGGGTTTTATAATGGGAAGTATCAGTCAACCTTAACTATATGCATTGTTATCTGCAGCATCTATAATAATTTCATATATATATATACACACACACACACACACACACACACACATACACACACATTGTGGGTAAAATACTGTTCTTTGTTACACCAGTACAAAATCCAACAATAGGAGTTGCACCTGCAAAACACTGTAAAACATGGACCTCCCTAAACATACACAATTATGCGCAATATTTTATGTTAAATAATACATGTACACAATGTTTAAAAATAATTCATTTATTTGCAGATGCTAGTTTGTAAATGTATCCTGTAGCTTATTTAGAAAAGGATTACTGAAGTAAATCACAGCATTACACACGTGTTAGTCTTTAAAATATTTTCATAAAAACCCTAATCATCCTTTCAAAATATATCTAAAGTTCTTTCATGCAAGGTAAAATGTTACAAAAGATTAACAGCTGGATTGATATCACACCACATTGGAATGATTAACATTTAACTCTCCTAACTCACTCCAGATTGTTCAGAAACTGCATTTTCCTATGGAAAACAAACACTGAAATAGCTCCTTGCAATCAAGAAATTTCACAGCCAGAAGCATAGAGGCAACATTCAAAATAAAAAAAATATGTAAAAACCAATTTTGGTAGAATTACATTTAAAAGTAATGGTTATTTGTGAATTTTTTCTCATCAAAAGGTTAGGGAAAGGTATAAACCTTCAATGCAGACAAAAATTGTACGGGATTCCATATGGTTCTGAAGTTAGAAATGTTTAAGCAGTTAACACCACAGTGGATGTAATGGACATTTACAAGGTCCAGGTTTATGTCTCTTGACTGAAAACAGGAAAACAAAAAATAAAATGTAAATGTTTTGTAAAGACTCTGAAACAATTAAGAACAGCCATACTTGGAGATGAAAATGACAAAGGAGAAATTTATAGCAATTTGGAAAGAAGATGTGTAAGAGGAGTCGGGATAGAATACAGGTATACAAAAGAAAAGTAGAGAGGCGTCTTATCAGGAACCTCCTGTGATAAAAGAACAAACAAGCCAGTGAATGAAATTAACATGCAACAAAAATTAAAAAGTAACTTTTTTTTTTGCGTGAAACATAGGAACTCTCTCTTTAAGGATGCTACTGAGGTAATCAGTTAATTGGGTATAAAGGAGGATTACACACATATGGAAAAAAATAGCACATGAAGTTAGTTCTATACTTCACTGGCATCAAGTGTGAAGAAGAAACTCCAGTTCACAATGTAGTAAATTCACATGCCATGTGCAGTATTGATTTCTCCTCTGAAGCACTGGATTGGCCATAGTCACGTGGACGAGATGGACTATTGGTCTGTTCCAGTATATTAATTCTTGTTTCCTACAACCCATAGTCTGAATCTAATTAGCACCATTATTGCTTTTAATTGTTATTAAATTAATGCCTATAAGCACTTTTCAATTCACTAACATTACAGGCCTGATTGTCCCCTCTGCCAATGTGGGTGGAGAATACACATGCCAGGTGAATCCAGATTGGTGCCAGTTTTGTGGCATACTGTTCCCTTCTCCCATAGCAGCTCCTCCATGAGTGTTTCATGGTGATCATTCTACAGGGCTCTCCAGAGTAGTGTTTCCCCAAAGTATATGGAGATTATTGCATAAATTAACATTGACTGGTTCTAGATATCAACTCCTTTTTCCCTGTCATGCCTGACCTATGCTGCCCAAGGGGGTGAATGGTCAAATACCATTGTTCTATGGAAGTGAGAGAGGGCAACTGCCCCACCCTCCCGATGAAACAATGGAGGAAACTCTTGGAGTTTCCAGTTCCCTACATTAAAAACAAACAAAAAAAACAAAAAAACCCATCCAGAAAACCTCAATGATAAGCCTGAACTTGATTAACTTTTAACATATCCTGGGAGGAATCATGTAGACCATGAATCTCTGAGCATCACCTGTTTTGCAAATACACATAAGCAAAACTTGTTCCGAACCACACAGGTTTGGTCTCAATTGCATAGCTCAGAATTCACATGATCTAATCATATTGCTCCTTCCATTCAATATATTTTTTTTTCCTAATCGTATACATTAATTCAAATATATTTAAGTTTATAATTATATCATTAAACATTTTAAGTAATGTTATATTTACCGACCCACACTAATAACCTTCTGTAAATTTCCCTTATATATTATGGCAAGTGGCTTAGTGCTGAAACTCTAAACAATGTGGAGATAAAAATGTGATCTACCCAGAAAATAAAAAAAAATGCATACACTTGCTCTCTCTCTTTCTCTCTACAAAGCTCTCCTGAACCAAGCTTTTTGTAGTTGGTGATAAAGCTTTCCATACCCCAATAGGAGCCTAGGTTCTCAGTGGTAAAAAGAAAGCTTACAAAGCAAATAAAGAACATGGACATAAGCAGATTCTGTCCACAAATTAGATATGAATGCTTTGTATGTTTTCACTCAAAACCTCATCTTGGCTGGGTTACAAACTGCCTCCGTCAATACAGAGAGAGCTGAATCACAGACTGGAAATTGTGATAGCAGTACTCAGGGATGTTCCAAAGCGTATATGCGGTTCACCACCCAAATATTTGCCAACTTTAAAGCAAAAGACTTTCATCTTATGAGCCCTCTACTTATGCTTTTAGACTATAAAATCACACCAAAGGCAAAAAATATCTCTGTGTGATGTACACTCTTTTTGAGATGTGATGCTCTCTAAAGACCTTTCCCAATTTGTTAACCTTTTGACTGCTGTCAGAGTGTGCCCAAAGGCGAATGCAAATCCTTCACAGTACCTCTGGTCATCTGACCAAAGAAAGGATTCATCCCTGAAGGAACATCAGATCACAGGAAAAGACTTCATCCCATGATGCAGCTGACTTGCCATTTGGCACTAACAAAGCTAATTTGGAGGAACCATAAAAATCCAGTGAGAATAGTAAATCAGAAGCAGTGGGCAAAGTTTTCAAATTTGGGTCCCCAAAATTAGGCATGTGAGTTTCAGAGGTTCTGAAGAGGTACCCTGAATATACAACAGATAACAGGTAATTCAGAAAAAGAGGAGTCAGTTTAGCCAGACCTTGCTGTCTCCTCTCTTTGCAAAAGCCTAAAAGATCCTCTTAACATTTGTAAATCCTTTCATTGTGGACAAAAATATTAAATTAAAATGAGTTTTCCTGAATTCCCTTGTCCCAGAGAAGGGTGATGAGGAATGGCAAAAGATATCCATTTGCACTATAATAAATACAAACAACACAGATACTTCGACAGTTGCGGCTACTTGTCCTGATAGTGTAAGCTGTGATTACAGTCATTTTTCTGATTCCTTGTTCTCAAAAAACACAGGGACAAAATCTACTCAGATTTACACCAGTGCAATCTCATTGTCTGGATCTCATTAGCAGAAGAATTTGGCTCATTCTGGTTTGTAAGAGATATCTGGCATGTGAGTTAGGGGTAACTAAAAATCAGCAGTCTAATAATAGGGCTCACACGGAAGGACCTCATCCTTCAAAGGCCCTATATTTATATGAGAAGGAAGTATGGTGCTAATTCTACCCTTGATATGTGGACTAGGAAATATTTCCAACAAATATATTATTCTTCCCCTTCATACATTCCACTGCTTCTGGTGCCAGAAGACATCTGGGAAGCTATGCTTTGTACTGGTATCACTGTGATAAGGTGTCCTGTTACTTCATTTTCAAGAAAGAAAATAGGTCAGAAGCTGAATATGCTTTTGCGAAAGGCTCATGTTCCTAGTAGCCTGTGGGTGGAGGATATAAACTAAACTGCTAACTAGATTTCTGAGTGGCGTTAAGGACATATGCCTTTCTGAGCCCAGGCTTGCCAAAACAGGCATGACACATGGATTCTTGTAGTCCTCAAAATCTCGCAAACACATTAAAGATACAGTGAGCTGTTTTTTCAGGAAATTGTTTTCTCTCTAGAGCAGCAGTTGGCATGTTTCTAGCTTCCACTGAATAGACAAGGTTTTATTGTTTTGGAAATAGCATTGCAGATTAATATGTTTCTTCAGTGCCCCTGTCTTAGCTAACTGCTTGTTTATCCCACCCGCAGCATCATATCTACTGCTTTCCTTCTCCTGCTTGCTCTTAACCATTGACTCAATTCCTCTCAATCCATGCCTGCTCCCCTATTGTTATGTTCTTTAAAAATTCCAGGTTTTCCCCAAAATTTGACCCAGCCTGGGCAGAAACAAATGACTCCAAACTCACCTGTATGGGGGGGGGGGGGGGAGAGGAGGAGGGAGGCCTGATGACAAAAGTTTATTGGAAGTCACCTTTAGAGTCTCAGAACTCCTTAGAGATAGGGATGTGGATCAGTTGATCTGCCAGACCATGCCTTAATCAGCCACTGTCTGCTCCCTTAAACTATTTAACAGTGTCCTTCTGCCAACAGCTCAATATTGCTCTGAACATGCTTGCTGTGCCTCTGGTTCTCATTCTCATCCCAATCCATGCATCTGCACTTCTTTCTTCCTGCTCCGTAAACTAGCTTCTCTGTATAAATTTTCCATTCCCTCCATTTTAAAACTCTCCTCCACAAACTTCCAATGTTTTTGCTCAGTGGAAACCTTGGGCATACTTCAGCAGAGCAGTCTAATGCACTCTGCTGTCCTCTGCAAAGTGGTATACAGAGAAAGTAATTAAAAACTTTAAAAATGCAAAATACTTTCCCCCCATCTTTTTTGGTGCAACGCAGTTTGTTATCTGAATAAGCAGACAATTATAAAATAACACTGGGTCTCTACTTAATGCAATGTTATATGAGAAATGGATAGCTGCACAAAACAACATTGTCTACCATGTCCTCCCAAGGAGCCACTGCTGTCTGCAAATCATAATCTAAATTACAAAAATGAGCAGATACCATACAATTCTCATCTAATAACAATTTTACAGTCCAAGTTACACTGCGTGGTTTACAAAGAAATCTGTAACAACAAATTTCACTTTTTCCCATATGCCGGCTCCATCTGTCCATGACCTACTTCTTACTCTTTGTGTTTAGTATTTAGCAACTAATGACTGATAGAGCACTGAACTGGGACTCAAGAGACTTGGGTTCTATTCCTTGCTCTTCCTGTTGTGACCCTAAGCAAGTCACTTCATCACCCTGTGCCTCCATATCTCAATCTGTATAATTGGCATAATACCTCCTCTGTAAAGTGCTTTGAGAATTATGGATGAAAAGCATTATATAAGAGTTAGGAATTATTATCATTATTCTATGAAACAGGTACATCACAACCAACAGCAATGCAGGCTTCCTCATACTACTCTGCCAATGTGATTTCCTCCTAAAGGGACCAGTTCCAGTTCATTTAGTTCTTGACCTGTCAACTGAGCTTGCCAGGAGAGAAGTGCCAATGGCTACAGTATTTTTTTGTGACGTGGATATTTACTAGAAACTTGTGAACTGAAACCACCAACTAATTTCACATAGGCCAGAAGGAATTTTTTTTCTTGTTGCATGTTACCTCTTTCCTCCTAGTACAATATAGCCCTTACATTACATATATGTAGCACGCCTAAAGACTCAGATGGGATTGTCACATATAGCTCTTAGGAGCACACATTCTACCTTTGTCCAACTTTGTCCACCTTGGCAGGAGAAATAATAAGAGACACAGAGGACAGATACAGAAGAAGGGGATAGCATTACATATCCACTAAGTATTCCGTATATGCCCTAGAAGACTGAGAATCTTTATGTGCTTTCAGATTGTGGAGAGGGCTTGGTTGAACTAATTAATATTTGCATGAAAAAATGTTTTTGAGAAAACAGCGAAGTACAGATGCCCCCGACTTATGTAATCGTTCCGTTCCGGAAAGCCTTGCATAACTTGAATTTTGTGTAAGTCAGAAACGTATACCCATATGTTACGCAAAAATTTACGCAACTCGAAAATCCTATTTCTGGCTTATAGAACTTTTTCCGTAAGTGCGAATTTGAGTAAGTTGGGTCTTGTGTAACCCGGGCAGCGTCTGTAAAGATAATTGATGTGAAAGATGATCAAATGTACCATGTCTGAAAATCCTCGGCTGGAATTCCCTAGCAGGCAGGGGAATTCCATAGCAAAGTTTCACTTCCAATTCTATAATAGAAGATCTATGTTTGGGCATTTGAGATATGGGGGTGGATGGAGTTAGTTGAAGAAATCTGTTAAAAATAAAATTCTATACAACTTTTTGCATAAGCTAAGGGGCACAGAAGCTGATATATGGAGGAGGAATAAATTGCAATTGCTGGCAAGGTAATTAGCTGTCAGATGTTAAGAGGATTGACAGAATGATTTGCCAGACTTTCAGGATAAACTGGAGACAAGATGGATAAAATCAGGAACTGTATGCCCTTTAAGGTGGCCCTACCCCTGAAGGGACTGAGATTAGAACCACTATATTGGATGCAGGCAATATTTGCCACAAGGACCAGACATGCTGCCTGAGGAAAGAAGGGCTAAAAATCACTCACACACAGCTACTGCACACTGCAATATAACTTTACCACATGAACGGAAAAGTCCTGCAACATACTTTCAACACGGGCTCATAATACTCAATAAGCATTATTAAACATGAAAAATGTTTAAAAACACTATTAACACCACCTCTATTTAGTCCAATTAGTGGCTGCCATCTTTGAAACTTTCCTTCTGAGAATGGGAATACAATGCCTCTTTTGAAGCTTCCAATTCTTATGCATTTAAGAAGTTAAAAAAAAAAAAAGATGACAACGGAGGTCCCAAAGCGGCTATAGGCATACTATCTCAGAAGAAACCATTACAAATGACAACCATATGTTCCTCTAATGAGACCACTTACAAGGATACATTTCTTCTTCAAAAACTTTAAAACAAGCAGCAGCAAATTCTCTATACACCTCTGATTAACCCAATTTAGCAGCCTCCATACTGAAATACTTCCTTGGCAATTGTGAGACTCCATGGGACACTGAGCTTTCATAGGAAGTGATCACAAAGCATTACACAGCTTGCAAGTTGTCAAAACTCAAATGTAGGGGACTGCCCTTCAAAGCGTGCAACCAGTGGCCAATTATTGATTTCCCTGCCCAACTCAGGGCAATTCTCCAAATTAACAGGTTGGCTGGTGGATGCTAAATGACCAGCAGCCAAGCGGTGGTGTGTGCAGCACCTGGTGAATTTTAGATTTTTAATACAAATAATTTTCTTGAGCTCAAAACCACCATGATAGACTCACCTTTTGGATACAGTAACACTACAAACAGTGATGGGAGAACCTCCAAAGTTCAGCATTCAGCTAAGTACCCAGATGTTGAGATCTTATCTAAAGTAGTGGAGACCCCATGCAACACCTTGAGCCTCTGTACTAGTTCCCACACAATCTTCATCCTAAACTGAATTCCCATGTCCTCAAGTTGTCTTCTTGAAAGGAGGCTCCAGAGTCTACTAGCCTCTTCTGCTGTGTTCAGTGGGCAGGTGGCAAACCCATCTCACCTCTTTAATAAATAATATCAATGCCTATTTCTTATACACACTTTTCACCAGTAGATCTTAAAGTGCTTCACAATCTTGAACGTATTTATCCTCACAACACCTCTGTGAGGTAGGGAAGCATTACTATCCCCACTTTACAGATGTGGAACTGAGGCACAGAGAGGGTAACTGACTTGCCCAAGGTCACAGAGGAAGTGCATGGCAGAGCAGGGAATTGAACCCAGGTATGGTATCCTATGTCCTACACTAGCCACTGGACCATCCGTCCTGCCCATGTGGTCTATAACTCCAGGGGATATACATATCTGATCTCTCTCTTACTAGGTACTCTATATCCTTTCCCTAACACTCTCCTCTTGTCCCCAAGGTCCCAGAGGAAGGCAGACGCACACCACCACTCCCGCTCACACTCACCGACTCTGCTAAGGAGGTAGGAGGTGTTTGCTGAGTGCTCCCCTCCCCTCCTCTACCTGCTTCACCTCTGCTCTGCATTCAGAGCCGGAGGAATCACAAAGGAGTAACTGAGGCAGAGAGAGGGGGGCAGCCACCAGCTAGGGTTCCACTAATCAAAGCAACCCCTAGTGGCAGGAGTCCAGAGTTGACTTAAAAAAACAAGACAGCAAATGCCACGGCCCCTGGGGTTGTGCACACTTGTGATGACTCTGTAGCCTGCAGGACATGCTCAGCCAGATGGGACTGTTGACAGACAAGGTATAAAAGACACAATGAAGATCACAAATTTATGTGGGATTTGTTTCTTTATTAAGTTATGCCTGTAATTTTCTATAGCCTTAGTTTCCAGATTCAGCATGTCTTACTTTAACAGTAAGAAATCACCAAGATGTTGAGGGACAGAGTAAATTTTGGTCTAAAAGGAGCCATGGATCTCATAATGAAATATACCTTACAGATACTGGCTGGGATTTACAAAGGGTGAATGGGAACTGAGCCCCTTAGTCTCCTTTGGAAACCCCAGTGGTAATATTAGAGATGTGCAGGGCAGGAAAAAGACCATATGCCCCCAACAATCCAATTTTCTAAGTTTATCTCAGCCTCCACTTCCTATGTCATTATGTCTTTCAGTCCTCTCTTCTCAAAAATGGCTCAAAACTCTTTAGAGCATTTAAATCCAAACATATATTCCATATTTTAACTCTTCTGAATAAAACTGATCTGCCAGATCATCTCAACAAGTTTATGGATTTATCTGTAGCAATCTAGTTTAGTTTTTATTAAAGAAAAACAGAGGTGAAAAAAATATTAGATCCACTGTCATCTAAGGCCTTGTCTACACATTCCCAATTTTGTCCACAGAAGTCAGGTTTCATCAACAAAACAGTGTACACACTGCCATGCTCCTCCTTCCAACAAAACTCTCCGGCTTTGCTGACAAAATAAAACCACCTCCACGAGAGGCATAGAGCTTTTTGTGCAAAGTTATATTGACAAAGTATCAGCGTAGACCCCGCACTGGGTTATGTCGCTTTAAATGGCCTCCAGGACGTGTCCCACAATGTCCATCCCGACCACTCTGGTCAGCAGTTCAAACTCCGCTGCCCTGCACCCAGGTAATCAGGCCTCTGCCCTGCCCCTTTAAAGGCCCAGGAACTTTTGAAATTCCACTTCCTGTTTGCTCGGCATGGAGAGCTCACATTGCATCTTCCCAGCTGACCACGGCAGCTCCACTCAGCAAACGCGCTCCTGCTTGGAACATACATGAGTTGTTGGATCTGCTGGGTCTGTGGGGAGAGGAGGCTGTGCATTCTCAGCTATGCTTTAGCCATAGGAACGTCAATACCTAAGTCGGATTTCTTGTGGCTTGATGAATAAGGGCTATGAACGGGACATGCAGCAGTGCCATGAGAAGATAAAGGAGCTGAGGCAGGTGTACTAGAAGGCAAGGGAGGCAAACAGTTGCTCTGGTGCTGCACCAAAGACCTCCTGCTTCTATAAGGAGCTGGACACCATCCTTGGCGGTTACCCCACATCCACCTGCAAGAGTCCTGGACTTGGTCTTGTTTTTTTAAGTCAAGTCCACAGTGGACTCAAACCCGAGGACAAAGTCGTGGATGAGGAGGTTGAGTTGGAAGACAACGTGAAGCACATGGCAGGGTCGTCCAGTGGCGCAGCGACTCAGGACCTCTTTTCCACTCTGAAGGGGTCTAGCCAGTCCCAGCAGTCCGTCTATTGTGCGCATGATGTCGAAGAGGAAAGTGATCTTTTTGAGTTGATGCTGCTCGGTTATATGAGGTAGAGTTGTCCTTTGCTCTGTATATTCTAGAAGTGGGTGAAGGGATAGAAATGTACAAGACTAGCTGTGTTTGCGTGTGCTCACATTCCCCAGTGCAGCTAAGTAGTGTGGCGGAACAGTGTGTTAATGCACACCAAAATTTGATGGGAATCCTCCAGAGAGATCTCTAGGAAATTTTTCTGGAGGTACTCGCCAATCCTCTGCTGTAGGTTCCTTGGCAGAGCTGCTTTGTTCCTTCCCCCATGGTAGGAAACTTTCCTGCGCTAATCACCTGTGCCGGGACCAAAGCAGCAGAGAGGCAAGCAGCATAGGGCTCAGGTCGGAAACTGTACACATGCAGAATATGCACCCTTGCATCCTTGCTTACCCTCAGGAATGAGATAGTGGCTATGATCACCCCTCCTGTGGAAAACGGTAGCAGAATTTACAATATTGTCCCTAGTTGCTTGCACTGATCCCCCTAAAAAAAAAAAACACCTAGACCTCTGCCCCATCTTTAACGCTCAATCCCCACCCAGGCCGAACTCACCATGTTCAAAGTGTTTGTCAAAATGTGTGCTTGCCACGGGACACTGAGAAAGTGATTCATATGTTAAAAGAGGTGTATTTTACTGTAATGATTCGATGCTGTGTGTGAACTAACAATCATGCTTCTGTTTATTGTTTCTTGTGCTTCTGCAGATGTGGCCTTCAGGGGAACCCTCTGCACACTGGAGGAACGCCTCCACCAGATAAGGAAGCAACCAAGGTGGAGCAAAGAGGACATGTTCTGAGAGGTGCTCCAATTCTCAGAGGACAAAAAAAGAGAACGCAGTCTAAATGTGGACTTTCTTTGAGGTCTTATCCAAATCTTACTGCACCAAATGAGATTATGAGGTCCATTTTCTCCTCTATGCATGCATATTAATATGAATACATATTCCATATACATATCACAGGGAAAATATATCCCTTTATTTTCAGTGTGGATAGCTATTTAAGAATACTTTTGGTAATAAAAATATTTTAATATTTCTCTAGATAGTGGATATTAATTTTTTAAAGTCTAACAACAGTAAACTCTTCAGTCTTTAAATATACATGATAAAAACAATTCAGTAAATAAATGTTGAATCATCAGAGGCGTTGAGAGAGCTTGAAGTGCTAAATCTCCATAGTTATTTCTCTAAGTATTTGAAAGAATATGATAATGTTGAACTACTCAATCAAATAACTAGGCAAACAAACACAAAGTTGAACAATGTTCAGTTTAGGAGAACCCTGAAAGCGAACTGTTAATGTAGAAACTATTTGAAAAGAACATGCACTAAAATTTAAATACATATTGTTTCATTTAGATAGCAATGTCATAATTTGTCATGTGAGATGAAAACAACACTGACAAGTTTTCTTCTGAAAAACGAGCTGTAGTGCTAATGAAATGCAAATTAGTTCTGTCTTCAGCAACCGATGGCACTACCAAAGCTTCCAGCTCAAGACAAAAGATTTATTCAGCTATTTACATAAATTTTATCATTTCATTATGTGTTTATGACAACAATAGTAGCATTATTTTAGCAACTGAAGGATGCTATTAGATGTCAGCATTTTGATCTGCATTCTCACCATAAATTGATAGCCCCCTATTATTTGAAAGATCTATGAAGCTCCTTAAGCTACAGGAAATTGCGGCACATATAACAATTGTAATGTTAATAATGGAATATTTATCTTTTTATGTTTATGAAAAGTTGCATGGCAAAATGTGATTCTACCAGTTCCACCAAGTAGGTTTGGTTAGAGGCTGTTTAAAGCCCCAGTTACTACTGAACTGGAAATCGTATACAAGGGTGCCACCTGGTGGCTGAAAGGAAGAACTGCAATATGGATCCAGCAAAGCTAGGTAAAGAGTGACAGGTTTCAGAGTAACAGCCGTGTTAGTCTGTATCCGCAAAAAGAAGAACAGGAGTACTTGTGGCACCTTAGAGACTAACAAATTTATTAGAGCATAAGCTTTCGTGGACTACAGCCCACTTCTTTGGATGCAAAGCTTATTTGTTAGTCTCTAAGGTGCCACAAGTACTCCTGTTCTTCTTTTTAGGGAAAGAGTGAAAACTCTCAGGTACAAGCACGCATAAAAGCGGCATAAAAAGCATGAATGTAACAATAAATGAAATAAATAAACAGATGAAATAGCAGGAATATATATGAATAAAATGAAGAAATAAACTGGTGATGGGCATTTCATATACAATATTCTAGGCAGAAACTTGTATGAAACTCCAAGAATTTTTAGAACCACCACAACATTATTCCTGATTATTAAATATAACCACAAATCCCAACCCCAAACAATTACATAAATACAAACCTCAGATCCAGACAGAAAGGGATAGACTCATAGACTTTATGGCCAGAAGGGACCATCATGATCATCTAGTCGATCTCCTGCACATTGCACCTCGCTCACCTACTCCTGTAATAGACCCATAACCTCTGACTGTGTTACTGAAGTCCTCAAATCATGATTTAAAGACTTCAAGTTATGGAGAATCCACCAATTAGTTTAAAATTGCAAGGGACCCTTACCCCATGCTGCAAAGGAAGGCAAAAAAAAACCCCAGGGTCTCTGCCAATCTGACCTGGGGAAAATTCCTTCCTGATCCCAAATATGGTGATCAGTTTAATCCTGAGCACGTGGACAAGACCCATCAGCCAAGACTCAGCCCAGGAAAGAATTCTTTGTAGTAACTCAGAGCCCTCCCCATCTAGTGTCCCATCTCTGGTCATTGGAGATATTTGCTGCTGGCAGTCGCAGATCAGCTACATGCCATTCTAGGTAGTCTCATCACACCATCCCCTCCATAAACTTATCAAGTTCAGTCTTGAAGCCAGTTAGGTTTTTTGACCCCACTGCTCCCTTTGGAAGGCTGTCATAGAACTTCACTCCTCTGAATGTTAGAAACATTCGTCTAATTTCAACCCTAAACTCGTTGAAGGACAGATTATATCCATTTGTTCTGTGTTAACATTGACACTTAATTTCAAATAACTCCTCACCCTCCCTGGTATTTTTCCTTCTGATGTATTTATAGAAAGCAATCATATCGTCCCTCAGCCTTCTTTTGGTGAGGCTAAACAAGCCAAGCTCTTTGAGTCTCCCCTCATAAGGTAGGTTTTCCACTCCTCTGAAAATGCTAGTAGCCCTTCTCTGAACCTGTTCCAATTTGAATTAATCTTTCTTAAAGAAGGGAGACCAGAATTGCGCACTGTATTCCAGACGAGGTGTTATCAATACCTTGTATAATGGTCCTAACACTTCCCTGTCTCTACTGGAAATATCTCATCTGATGCATTTTAGGATCGCATTAGCCTTTTTCATAGTCACATCACATTGGTGGCTCATAGTCAACCTGTGATCAACCAATATACCCAGGTCTTCCTCCTCATAGCTTCCAACTCATAAATCCCCAGCTTATAGAAAAAAATATTGTTGTTAGTCCATAAATGCATGACCTTGCATTTTGCACTATTACATTTAATCCCATTTCTATTACTCCGGTTTTCAAGGTCATCCAGATCTTCTTGTATGATATTCTGGTCCTCCTCTGTATTGGCAATACCTCCCAACTTTGTGTCATCTGCAAATTTTATTAGCACACTTCCACTTTTTGTGCAAAGGTCATTAATAAAAATGTCAAATAAGACTGGTACCATAACTGATCCTGGAAGAACTCCACTAGTAATCTGACCTTCCAGCCTGGCCATTCACCTTTCAGTATGACCTGTTGAGGTCTCCCCTTTAACCATTTTCTTATCCACCTTACAATTCTCATATTAATCCACACCTTCTCCAATTTAACGAATAATTTCCCATGTGGAACTGTATCAAATGCCTTACTGAAATCCAGGTAGATTAGAGCTACTGCATTTCCTTTGTCTAAAAAAATCAGTTATCTTCTCAAAGGAGGAGATCAGTTTGGTATGGCATGATTTATCTTTTGTAACACCATGTTGCATTTTATCCTAGTTACTGTTTATCTCTATGTTCTTAACTACTTTCTCCTTCAAAATTTGTTCCAAGTCCTTGCATACACTTGAAGTCAAACCAACTGCAGAGGATGGAGCAAATGGTGGAAGGGGGTCAAAGAGTATCTGCAACAAAACTAGTTAAGTTAGTTAAGAGTAGAAAAACTCATATGAAGTAGATGTTTCTGCTCCAGCAGATGGAGTCGTAGGGTGGGATTCTCCACTGCTTTGTTCAATCATTTACATCTTGTGTAGAGCGAGTGCAAAAAATGCCACCAAAATCAGAATGGTGGTGTTCTACCCTCACGGTACAGCTATAAACAGCTGCAGAGAAGCAGGTCCAGAGATCATCTCTTGAATGGCATGGGTGGGGTAGATGGCTGTTTTGAGGAGTTGGCACCCTCAGGACTTGCACAAATACCCTCAGTGGGTTGCTTGCCATTGGGTAGTGGGTCACGGTATGTTCTCCCTGAAGTACTTTGCTAGACTTCTTCAGAAACATCTTCAGTATCAGGACGGGACATTAAAATTAATTTGCTTAAAAATTATTTGAGTTTCCCTGTAGTGGCACTATTACAAGTAAAATCTTGTACCACATAAATAGCCACTGGTGTAAAGTTATGGCTCCTGTTCAATATGTTTTTTGGATAAAAATCCTAGGATCTGCACATGGCCAACAGATTGACAAAGTTCAGCCACTGCATAAAGCCATTCTATATATTTTTTCCTTTGGTGTTACTCAGGCTAAGGTGGGGAAATCCTCATGTCAATGAATTTTCTTCCTTACTACATACCAAAGCACTTGATTTATCCACACTTCCAAACCCAGTCTGCGGTTTAGTGGTACATAATTGAACCCAAGCCTAAATAACTTCTCTAAATGACTGCGGTCAGGGGACTAAGCTCAAGGACCAAGACAAAAAATTAGGTGTGTTTTTACTTTGCTCTCTTACAAGACAGAGATGTTTTTTTTCTGTCTAGTAGAGGGCTTTCTTCTTTATATTTTCCCACCTCTTGTATTTTTTAAGGAAGGGTTTGACAGATACTAAGATTTCATTTCTGCTGTTATCTAAGAGAAGAGCTGTCTGCAAGCTGTAATTTCAGGCTTCTGCAAAATACTCTATATGCACTGAACAGTGCAGAAGTGCAAATTTAAACACACATCAATAAAGCAATCCTCAGATGTAAACATGGAAAATATCATTTTCTTCGGATGACAATGAGGTAGATCTATACATCTCATAATTCCTGAAATAAGTGTAAAGTACATTTCTAGAGATGTTTAGTATGCTGCTACTGGAGTTTCGATAGACACAGATTTCTGTAAGGTACTTTGAAGGAACATTGAGACTTTGAGCTTCAGTGCCCTTAAACTGGCATTAGAACCCTAGAAAGGAAAGTCCACACAGACTCTCATTGAAAGATACTAATAGGGCTTCTAGAAACCTTCACAATAAGAGAATTTTGATTCAGGACCATCAAAACATTTCATTTTGATAGTGTTGAAGTGTTTCGTTTTGACTCTTGATTTCATTACTAAATATTTGTTACATATATACACAGAGTATTAAATATATATAAATTTAACATAAAATTAATATTTTAATATAATACACAAGTCTATATTAAATTAATTGAAACATTTGACATTTTCCTATTGAAAAATTGGTCATAATCGACACATTCTCATGAAACACTTCAATTTCGATTAAACTGTATTTTTTGACAGAAAACTGTCCTGTTAAAAACATTTGAACTAGCTCTAAACAGCAGTTGGGACTGGCTAATTTGGTCTTGCGGGACTGCTGATATTATGCATGTGGGACTGCTGATATCATATGCATGCTCCTAGGCAGAACGTTTCATTTTTTATGTTTATGATTACAGCCCCATGTTAACTACTGTGACTATGCAAATCTTATTTTTAGTTCTGCTTCAGATTTGTAAAATATTTGTAATTTACTTTTATTTGCAGCTATTAGGAATGATATTTAAAAAATAGAGAGCGGAAAAAGGAACCCAACTAGCTATCACCAAATCAGACAGCTTTGCAGGTCTAGGAATCAGAAAGACTCCATGGAATGGAGTGTTAAAATGTAGGTAATATTGTAGGTGGAGCTTAGCGATGCAAAATCCACTGTTTTTCTTGGGATTTCAATAAGGGGGGGAGTGTTGAAGATTAAGAATGGCTGGATGTGGGGATAATTATTTTATTGATATTTATTCTGGGCTAATATTTTTTCAGATTGTGTGGTTTGGGTTGGATAATTTGTTTGTATTTTGTATTGATTGTTGTGTGTTTTTATACAATTTAAATTTGGTCCAAGCACAGAGCTATGACATAGAGGCTTTCTGCAAATGGAAATAAATATATGCAGTGTAGGACCCTCAAGTGTTGCAGATAGTTTGCTAAAACATGACATCAGGGGACACACTGAACCAGAGAAGATTTATGCTCAAGACAAAAATTTTGCCAGAGAAATGGCCTAGCAGATGGAATGGGGTAACCCCACATGCTCATTAACAGTATCTGGGATGTCTCTTTATGTGTGCCAAAATGAGTGACTTTGAATTAGCTTGTTTAGGACTGAGTACTTATTGAATTTTTTTCTCCTATTCATTATCCTGTGCCAGGCCCTGGAAATGTTCATTAGAAGAGCACAGACAGGAATAAGGAATACACACATATAAGAACATAAGAATGGCCATACTGGGTCAGACCAATGGTCCATCTAGCCCAGTATCCTGTCTTCCGACAATCACCAGTGCCAGATACTTTATAGGGAATGAACAGAAGAAGGCAATTATTGAGTGATCCATCCCCTGTCATCCAGCTTCTGGAAGACAAATACCTTTCCCTTTAAAGATTATTTGTGCTATGTTCCGTGACAGCCTACCTATTGTAGAAGCAGAGAAAAGGATAAAGGGAATTTGAACGCAGATATCTTAACTTTTAGGAATAAAGTAAGAGTCAGGCTAACACCAGCTCTAATAATGCGAGATTTCAGGCAGGGCCTGGGCAAGTAGAAAGTGAGTGGAACAAAATAACTGTAAGAGATACTGTTTTTCGACCTTGTGTTAGATAAGAATGGAATACAGAGTGTAGCAGGAACTGCTGAGAAAAGTAAGATATCAGAAAGAATATGTATAAACCAGATGCGGTTGTTGATCATTATTGTCTGTAACAAAAGGTATAAATGCTTGCCCTAATTGTGTATCTAATGGAGACCTGCCTGGGACGGGGGGAACCCCTGTCTGGGTGTACTCTCCCCTTGCAAGTGTCAGGAAAATAAACTGTCTCTGACTTGTTGCAACCAACCTGAGAGCAAAGACTCTCTTTTCTTCCACACTATTCAATATCTATCATTTATTATTCCTTGTTCTTTAATTTTAAATGTTTCAGTCAGCCATTTAGAAACAACACTATGGACCAGACTGCAAGTCCCTTATTCACACTAGTAAAAAATTATTCACAAAAGTACTCCTATTGAAGTCAAGAGGAAAACTTGTGGGGAGAGTAGGGCTCACACAATTTGGCCCTCTGAGACTCTCACTGCATGAATAGCACATAGTTAGGAGTCAAAGTGATTCATTTGACACAGCACACTGGCTGCAATTCATTCATTTAAACTATTCAAATAAGTCAGTAGAGGTTTGTGAACTATTCACAATCAGAAAAAGAGAGTGGCGTTTTCAGACAATTTATTAATCAGAATTCAATGAGCTCTAGTTTGGTGATTGGGGATTCCACAAAAGCTGTTACAGTGAAAAATGGGAACCGCTAAAGAAAAAGGTTAGGAGAACATACAAACTTTTACAAACAATCTCTTCACTTCTCCATTATGAAGTAACTAATGAACTGTAAACAACATTTAGAGGCCTTGATCCTTGTTTTATATTTTTAGGCCTCTTTAAATAGGTGATTCCAGATGCATTTTCCTGGGTATGAACCAATAAACTAGAATATACAGAAAACACGATGTGTTTCATGATACTGAAAACCAGAGTTTAGCGTATCAAATGAGAGTCTGCAAAATCTTACCATAACACTCCTTTCGTAATGATCATGCTCTTTTTCAAAATCTATCATGTAGCCATTTAGAGACCAAATAAATGTCAGATCTAACGTGGTATCATAGGATGCAATACACTGCATGGTGGCATTCTCTCCAACTGTGACATCAACATTAGTTGGTGCTAAGGTAATCTTTGTAGCTTCTGTGAAGTTAAAAGAAAATGTGGAAAATTCTAATAAACAAGTGACTATACAGATGCAAATCTAGCTGTTTCATTATACATGAAAAGAACAAACTGATTTACATGTTATTTATGCAACTACATTTCAAAGAGGAACACTGATTAGAACAGAGAGGTTCTAGCCTAAGAAAAGTGACACCCTTACAAATGAAATGTCTTGGCTTTTGATTGCTCATTCTCTGATAATACACATTTTAGCCTCTTGATCATGACGACTATAAAAAACTATGCTGACTTATTTTTATTCACAGACTATTTCATGTGTAGAAGACAGATGATCTATTTTGCATGACCCATTGTGTAGTTTTTTGTTCATAACAATCCTGGCTTTTTTTTTTTAAACATAATTAAAGAATGGGGAGCTCTGCTTAGTACTCTCATTTCCATTACTTCACCCTGGAAAGGGGGATTCTAATGTGTCTATTAAGAAAGAATGTTTAATTCTGCATGTAATGCAAATAGCTATGATGGGAAGGGACAGAAGAGAATAGAAGCAAAGAAGAAAAATATGTATAATCAGAGCTTACTATAATCAAGAAAAGAAGAAGAGCAGGGGACTCCATGAAATCCCTCAGGGATCTTGCTGTACAGATCTAATTTAGCTGACACATGCTTTGATACCAAAGAGCTTAGCATAACAGAAGGGAATGGTATTCTAGCCATGTGCATGTACATTTGGTAGCTGATTTTATAATTGTTGCTGGATTTTGTTTTGTATTGTAGAGTCTTCTATCAACCTAGAGGTATTCTAGGGTATATCTGCACTGCACTCGTCTTTCAGAGGCGGGTCATATACATACTCATGTAGGCCCCCAGCACAGGTGTAAACAACAGCATAGACCATGAGGCATGGCTTATGCAAGTAAAGAGCTGCCTGAAGGGTGAGGAAAGGTACACAAGTACATACCCTGCACAGAGCTCTACTTGCCCAAGCTGTGACTCTCATCTACAGTGCTGTTTTTAGCAGTGTAGTACCCTGCTGCCTTCCCACTGGCTCTTCTGGAGCTTTCCACGACCACAGGAAAAGACTCCAGTAGTGGGGGAAGGCTCTGGCAGGGAGGAGGCAGTGGAGAAAGACTCCAATGGCTCTTATTGCTGGAGTCCTTCCCCACCACCGTGAAAAACTCCAGCAGTGGGGAGGTGGCAGGCAAAGACTCAGACTTTTCCTGCTGTCTGCCCCCGCCAGAGCCTTTCCTCACCACAGTGAAAATCTCTGGCAGTGGAGAGTGGCTGAAACCTTTCTGCGCTGCCTCCCCACTACCAGAGTCTTTCACTGGCATGTGTAGTTACACCCCATGGTGTGGACACAGTGCTAGAGGAAATTCTTATGTGCCCATGACAGATACCAAGTTTTGAAATCTGCCAGTTAGCCTTTCACTGTTTCTGTTGGTTAAAGTTGCATTGCAAGGGACATGCTCATTCTGGCTGCAGGAAATGCTATCTTTTCATATACATTTAACACATAGGTGGTTTTCCAGAGGCCTGGCAGACAGAAGTGCTCATGAACATTATATTCCCTTCCTCTTCCCTTCAGCTATTTAGTTATCTGACAGGGTTGTAAAAGGTGTGATTAAGTACATCAGCATCTGAATCGAGTACTGGAATGTGTTACAGTGGTGCGTTTATTTGGATGAATGATCCCACATTACAAATTCAAATAAATGATTTATTTAATTGCCATGCTCACTACCCCAATGCTCTGAAAAAGAAGTAGAGAGGAGCCACGGAGAGGCATGGAAGAGGATGGTCATGGACCCATCGCTCTGTGTGTTGGGCTGCAGTGTTGGCCTAGTGCATGAGGGAGAGATATCAGCACCATCTGAATGGATGGATCAGATTATTGACTCTCCTGTGGAAGGAACAGCACTGGTAGAAGAACTGAGACACTTCCTTTCCTTTGCTCCTCCTGGAATGGCGCAGTTGCATGCTCCCCCTATTTAGAGCTGTGGTTTAAAAGCCATAATCTATCTCTTAATGGGCAATTCAGTTCAATTCAGCTGGAAAGAAATAACATAAAATGGCTTGCAGGGAAAGTCTTAAAGGGAAATCTTATAAAGCAAAGCTTTATAATTTTAAATTGAGGCATGTTATGTGAAATGAACTAACAAAAATGGAGTTTTACCTGTGATTTCCAGAGTACCAGTACTGTTAGCTTTTCCTCGGTTATTTTCTGCAAAACACGTGTAGCTGCCTTGATCCAGATTTGTGATATTAACAATTTCCAGGCTACCATCATCCCAAATAGATATCCTATTGAAAGTGTGAAAAATATACTGTGAGTTAAAATAGTTATTTGCATCAGAAAGAACAAAGTATTTCCAGTGGAAATTCCTAAATAAGTCAAAACAAAGATCTTAAGGGTCTCTCAATGGCTGATGTCTAACTATTGCTTTTATATATGCTCCAGTACCCCATTGTGATTTAAACAGAGTTTAGCATGGTTAATGGGATTTGGAATAAAGCATACAATTTACATTTGGGGGGATTATTTTCACTTATTTTTGTTCTCTCAAATATATTTTCTTTTCGTTTTGCAAGTTTAATACTCAAATAAGTGCAAGACTAATTAGAGTGACTAAAACTAGGTGCTAAGGAAGCTATTCCTGTCAACATTAATGATATTTTGACTTATCACCTCCCTGCAATTTCACTCCTGGGTTATTTTGAGCTGGGACTTCCAAGAGTACAAACTGTATAGACAAATGCTCACTATGGATTGGCATGAGACAACCAGTCACATTTTCACTGAGAACATGAGCTAGGATTTGAACTTGCATCACGTGTGGTGAACAAATAGTGCATAAATCCAAGAAATCTCTGACACATTCCTTCAAAACCCCTCATCTCAAAATCCCCTTTTTAAAAACAATATACCACTAATTATAGTC
The DNA here is from genome assembly GCF_011386835.1 of Chrysemys picta bellii. Classification (NCBI taxonomy): domain Eukaryota; kingdom Metazoa; phylum Chordata; order Testudines; family Emydidae; genus Chrysemys; species Chrysemys picta. Next base: position 54,688,553 of record NC_088791.1, on the reverse strand, counting down.
TCTCTCTTGAAGTAATATCATATTTTAACATCTAGATAAAATAATTAGAATTAGTTTGCAAATAAATTATTAAATAAATCTATGCTGTAGAAACCACCACGAGGCCTCAGTCAGGGATCGGGGCCCCACTGTGCCAGGCAGTGAGTGAAACAAAGGGAGTTTGGAACAGAGAGCTCACAATCTGACAGAAGAATAAACAAACAAATGGGGTTGGGTGGGGGCAGGTAGAGATAGGTATATTTACATGAATCAGGAGCCACAGGCAGTCACCAGCCTAACCAATTCCAGGTGGCAGTGATTCATAAGCATCATGGCAGAGGTAGATTTTAAAGAGGGATGTAAGACAGGATAATTCAATGTAATCGTTGCTTGCTAAGGAGCACCAGCAGCTTGCCAACTGTGAAGATGAATTCTATTTCAGAAGACAAAATGTTCCCCTCACAGATATGGAAACCCATCTTTGAGCTTTTGTGCAGCTCCTATAGGCTTGAACGAACCATGTCTTTCTACTGATGATATGTGGTAGAGCAGCTCAGATCATGTCAAATGGACTCCAGTAAATCTACTCAAGGGACTTGATGAGGATCGGCCCCATGTATAGAATGGGACACTACTGGTATGTCTACACTGCAATAAAACACGCGCTGCTGGCTTGTGTCAGCTGACTCAGGCTCGCGGGGCTTTGACTGTAGGGCTATAAAATTGCAGTGTAGAAGTCTGGTTCTAGGAAGGTCCCAGAGTTCAGGCTCCAGCCAGCACTACATTGCAATTTTATAGTCTGAGCTCTGCGAGCCTGAATCAGCTGACATGGGCCAGCTACTGGTGTTTTACTGCAGTGTAGACATACCCTACAAGGTTGATGGGCAGCAAGTGTTGGCATAATGACATCTATTTAATTGAGGGCAATATCCCTTGGGAAAAACTTAATATTTAAACAAAATTCTTGGTTTCTCCACCAACAGACATGAAATAGCAATGGAGGACAAGCAAGGGTCATTATTTTAGATTCTGGTGGAATTTACTAACAGCTCTTCAAAACTGATTCCTTATGCACATTCTGAATTAACTCTTTTTTGCTATATGAAATAAGGCTAATGAATGCTTTCGGTCTTCCTTAGAATTTTATATATAAATGCAAGGACATCCCTTGCTAATTAACATTAATTAACATTAATTCATTTCTATCCATGGGTAGATTTCTACTTGCTGTGGGGTAACAGTCATGAATCAGCTCCAGATTTTTACACTTTGCAAATTAAAATTTTCTAAACTTTCTAAATGCTGCGTTTTAAACAGTTATAAGTTAGTGTTGAAAATTGAGCACTCCCTTTTAGGCTAACTCTGATATTTTAAATTAGTTTTTTGAGGAAGTTTATCTGCAGCCAGGGAAATTCTCTGAGTATTGGGTTTAAAGCTTTGAAAATCTCATTTAATATAGCATTTAAAAGGTGACTTCTATAGTGCATGGGATGTTTAGAAATAAGCCACCTTTACATAGGCTAAACCACTACAGTGGTTTATTTTGGCAAAGGATGAGCTTAAAGTAGGCTAGACCAGTGGTCTCCAAAGTGGGGTGCGCGAGAGAATCCTTGGGAGTGCGTGGCAGGAGAAGCACTTATTTATTTATTTATTTGCTTCGACAGTTCGGGTGGGAATCCGAGCGGCCTTTTTTTTTTTTTTTTTTTTTTGCTTTGGCAAAAATGGAAGAGCCGGGGCGGCAGGGGGATGCATGCTCAAAATTTTTTTACTGATGGGGTGCACGATCAAAAAAGTTTGGAGACCACTGGGCTAGACAGCTATGACAAAAACAAGAAACTGAAGAACACAGTGGTGTATATATTTAAATTAAATAAATTGGAGAAACATTACATTAAGCATTAAATCAATTTTAATTATACCTTGAGTAAGTAAAGATTTCTGAAAATAAAACCCTATATATATTTGTCAATACATCTGTATGCTATATCAAATTAAGAATGCAGGAAACCTTTGTAAATTACCATGAGACTATTAACATATTATTGGCATGCTTCAGCAATATTGCCTCTGCTGTTTCACAGCATAGGAACTGTGCATCATGCTTGCAAGTCTCTGAACCGTAGTGGCAGTATAATCAGCATAGGTAACTTATAGTTAACTTGATTTTAAAAACTGAGAGTATAAGAGGCCCTGAGTCCAGATTTACTGCTCCTGAGTGTACTGAAGAGTGGGGAGAAGGAAGGGCCACTGTGCATCTGCAGAGGATATACACTCAGAGTACATAAGCACATAAGAATGGCCATACTGGGTCAGACCAATGGTCCATCTAGCTCAGTATCTTGTCTTCCAACAGTGGCCAGTACCAGATGCTTCAGACGGAATGAACAGAACAGGGAAATTATTGAATGATCCGCCCCCTGTCATCCATCCCCAGCTTTGGGTTGTGTCCCTGACCATACTGTCTAATAGCCATTGATCTCCCAGTTCTTGTGTTATATGAATGGGTAAATAACACTTCCTTATTCACTTTCTCCATACCATTATGATTTTAGACTTCTATTATACCCTCCCTTAGTTGTCTGTTTTCTAAGAAGAACAGTCCCACGCTTTTTAATCTCTTTCCGGCTCAAGCTGTGGGAAGCTGCCGGACCTTTTTCTCTCCACAGTGAAAGACTCCGCTAGTGGGGAAACACTAAAGCCTTTCCCAACTGCCTCCTCCCACCAGTCTTTCACAGTGGCATGTAGCTTCACACCACTGTGTAACTACACACCACAGTGTGTGGATGCAGCCTGCTTTTACTGAGGAGTGTAGCTACACATACCCTACATGCCGCCACCAGTACTGGTCAGTAACTTTTCTTTCTCCTTCATGAATTGCCTCTGCATTTCAACACTGGAGAAGAATAGCAAGCAGGAACATAATAAAAATGGGACAAGTGAAAGTTAAATAAAAATGAAAGCACTGCCCTGCCAAACCCAGACCCAATATCTCATGGCTATTGCTTAATAAATGTACTAGCTGAACTGCAAGTTTACATGGAAGATTTATATGCAAGATAAGAATTAATGTTTTGAATTTTTCATTAAGAATGAAGAATAAAAATAAAGAATTTAATTAAGAATGATTCTTTGCTTCAATTTCACTGTAAGAATTCACTAATCATTAAAAATCTATAGTAAAATTTGCACTCTAACTAAATTTCTATTTCAGCTGAATATACAGGTATCATAAAACTATTCTAAGACCGATCATGCTCTCTAGAACCAATACTGACCTGCTCCCATTTACGAGTAGTTCTGTTCCTTTGCTCCATGAGAATTTTGCTTTAGGAGCAGCTTTAGGCTTGCATTCAATTATTACACGGCCTCCTTTAGCAGCCAAGAACTTCTTCTTCATTGGGTTCAGTTCAAAATTAGGAGGCGAAGCTAAAGAGAAAAAGCAACATATGGACACTGTTGTCATATCTTTTGACAAGGTATGTAATACTGTTTGTTTTAGGACATTAAAGATAATCTGGGTGTATTGAAGCATACATATTTATAATTAAGGAAGGGGATAAGAATGATCCGGGCAATTGCAGACCTGTTAGTCTGACCTCAGTAGTGTGCAAGACTTTAGAACAAATTGTGAAGGAAAGAATAATTAAATTCATGAGGGTAAATGGTAAAGGGGATGTAATGCAACATGGGTTTACCAAAGGTAAGATCATGCCAGACTAATTTGATTTCCTTCTTTGAGAAAATAACTGATTTTTTAATATTTGGACTTCAGGAAAGCATTTGACATGGTACCACATGGGAAATTATCAGTTAAATTAGGGAAGACCTGGATCAGTACAAGGATTACAAGGTAGACTAGGAACTGGCAAAAGGGGAGAAGGCAACAGGTTGTGCTGAAGAGTGAATTATCAAACTGGAAGGAGGTTACTAGTGGAGTTCCTCAAGGATCGATCTTGGGACCAAATCTTATTTAAATATTTTTATTAATGACCTAGCACAAAATGTAAGAGTGGGCTAATAAAATTTGCTGATGATACAAAGGTGGGAGGCATCATCAACACAGAGGAGGATCAGAATATTATACAGGAAGATCTGGATGACCTTGAATACTGGCATGACAGAAATGGGATGAAATTCAATAATACATAGTGCAAGGCCATGCACTTAGGGTCTAATAATAAGAATTTTTACTACAAACTGGAGGCTTATCTGTTGGAAGTGACAGAGGAGGAGAGACACTTGGGTATAGTGGGTCAATAACAGGATGACGATAAGCCACCAGTGTGATGTGGCTGTGAAAAAGGCAAATGCAATCCTAGGATGTATTATGTGAGGCATTTCTAGTAGAGCTAGAGAACTATCAAGGCCTTTGTACAAGGCAATGATAAGACTTCATTTGGAATACTGCTTACAATTCTGGTCACCCACGTTCAAGAAAGATTAATTTAAAGTGGCACAGGTTCAGAACTGGAAACTGTGCAGAGAAGAGACACTAGGATGATCGGGGAATGCGGGACCTATCTTATGAGAGGAGACTAGAAGAGCTTGGCTTGTTTTGTCTAGCAAGAAGGCTGAGAGGGGATATGATTGCTCTCTATAAATACACTAGGGGTAAAAATACCTGGGAGTGTGAAGAGCTATTTAAGCTAAAGGGCAATGTTGGCATAAGAACAAATGGAGATAAACTGGTCACAAGCAATTTCAGGCTGGAAATTAGAAGGTTTCTAACCATCAGAGGGACTAGGGGAATGGATGAGATTCTGGAACAGCCTCCCAATAGGAATTGTGGAGGGCAAGCAACCTAATTAGCTTTAAGAGGGAACCTGACAAATTTATTAGTGAGATTGTATGATGGGGTACCTAATGGAAGATGAAGTTCAGCTAGGAAGGAGCAGTTTGGGCCTGTATACTGGGATGAAGCTGAGAACAGGAAGAGGCTGAGGGGGAAGCAGTCTGCAGTCACTCCCTTTGAGAAGGGGATTTGTTTAGGGCTAGAGAGTCTAGCAAGAAGTCAAAGAGAGGAAGTAGTCTACAGTTACGACCTGGAAGGAGGGAATGTTGGCTATTAAACCCAGGGTAGGGGGCAGAATATAGAGAAGGGAAGTAGTCCAGGGAAATAGCAACAGGATCTGGGAGCAAGCATACTGTAGTTGCTGGACATAGGGTCCCTGGGCTTGAACCCAGACTCGTGGGAAAGCCCGGGTTCCCCTACCAGCCACTGAGAAAGTGGCCTTGGTCTGGAAGGCTGTCTGGAATGGCATGTGGATGGTTGATCTAGTAGGACTTTGATACCTCAAAAGGGGAGGACCATACAGTGACATGTCCAGAGGGCTGTCATGAAGAGGGAGCACTGTGAATCCTGGAGAGTGAGGTGTGAACAACCACGGAAAGGGAGGTGTCAGAAGATAATCCCCAGATGTGGCCACAATGAGGTGTCTCAATGGTGAGTGAACTGTTATAGAGGGTAGGGCTCATTTCAGGTTTCTGACATGTTCCTAAGAGCTCAGGCCATCAGCAGGGGTCAGGAAGGGATTTCCCTCTCCCTCAATTCTGGGTTTGGTTTGTTTTTTTTAACTTCCTTCCTCTAAAGCATCAGGGATGGCCATGGCTGGAGATGGGACACTGGATGGGCAGCTCCAGGGCTCTGAGGGCACCAAGCATTCTCTCTCAGGTGCCTGGCTGGCTGGGTCTTGCTCACAACCTCAGGGTCTAACTGATCACCATATGTGGGGTCAGGAAGGAATTTCCCCCAGGTCAGATTAACTGTGATTTTGAGGGATTTTTGCTTTCTTCTGCGAGTGGGTGCAGGTCACTAGCAGGATTATCTGGTTATATCTCACTTAATCATTTCCCTGCCACTGCAGGGACCTCAGGCACTGGTGTACCTTGGTCCCTCCTCTTATCTGCCTGTGGCAGATAACAGTCTAGTCTTCTGTGGGCTGTAACACTTTGGTCTAATTTAAGTGTTGGGTTTAGTGTGTGGGTGCTGGGTGATGTCATGGCCTGTGATATACAGGAGGTCAGCCTAGATGATCTGGTTGTTCCTCTGCCCTTAAACTCAATGACTCTATGAAGAACTAAGGAATTGGGCTCCACAAGTTCCACTTTGCAGGTGAGCATAGATGCAGAAATTTGGCTCTGCAACAGTGGAAGGTCTGACAGATTAGCTACACTAACAACATTTATATACTGTGTCATTCCTGAAATTCTTATCTGTTCATTTCTCAAATTTCATCTGAGCTTGGTCCAGCTGTATTATGGGTCTGCTCTACAGCTCAAACTGAAACCAATAGAAAGACTTCCATTGATTTCACCGGGCTTTGGAGCAGACATAAGAGTCTGATAACAGCACTTTTTAAAATTCAGCTTCCGCACAGGTCACAAGAATTTTTTAAATAATTTAATATTTGTTTTCTGTTCTCTGTTGTTTTTAAACAGCCCTAAAGGAAACAGTAGACAGTTCCATAGCTTTGCAGTTTCTGTTGTTTTCCATTTGGCCACTTGCTCAGTCAAATTCTGCTCTCAGATGTGCACAAGCTGCAGCATGATTTTAGCAAGAGCCACTCAGACATATCTGGGGTCAGACCTTGGCCTGTTGAGTTTTTCTCTATTTGTAACAGATCATAAGAAAACACATCTCTGTTTTGTTGACTTCTCTGTTTGTGCGACAACATGGTTTATAATGCTACCAAAAACGTGCACAGCTCAGGGAAATAAGTCTGTTAATTGCAGCTTTACAGGCAAAATGATCAAACATTGGTTTAGGTCACATCTTTTCAATACAGTCATCTCAAAATAAGCAAACAGATATTTAACCCTCTCATTCATCCATGTGTGTTTCTGGGTGATCTGGGTCTGGTGGTGGGTCGCTGGTAATGGGGTGACAGCTAGTAAAGGGATGAGGGGACTTACTGGAAGTGTTGGTTGAGTAGTGAAGGAAGATGCGTTCCTGAGTAATGAACTGAGGAACTCAAGACTGGTGGCAGGAGTGGTGAGGAGCTGGAGGAAGGGAGGGGAACCATAGGCCTGGGTGGGTTGAGAAGTAACAGGGCAGAACTGGTCGTGCACCATGGGAGTTCTAGCTGTGGGAGAGAGGCAGGCAGATGAAAAGGTAGAAATTGGGAGGCTGGGAGGTGGAGAAGCAGACATAGGCTGGAGGCAGATGTGAGATGAGAAGATCACAAGCCAACTGGGCTGAGGAAATCCCTGAGAGAGCCAGGTAAGCTGGACAGGGCAGCAAGCAATATAAATATATCAATGGAGGGGTCATCCACTGTGGTTGAAAATGGGACCTCTGGATTTAACAATCTGAGTTTCTACGGCTTGAGTTATTGAAAGCATGAGTTATCTTGGAGGCAGTAACAGGCTGAAACCTCTAAAAGTGGTCTAGCTTCTAGACTGGGGTAAAGAGCATCAGCTCCTGAAAGGCTGTGGGTGGGCAAAAAGGTGGTAGGAGGAGCATCAACAGTCAATTAGAAGTTGCGTGTTAATTGGCAGAACAGGTTCTGGAGAAAGCAGGGGGTGGCCAATAGAGTAGGTAAGATGAGCAGGGGCAGAAGCCACACCTCAACCAGCTCTGTGTGGTCCACAAGCACTGCAAACCCTTGATATGAGCCCCATCCAAGTTTGCAGCTACAGTGGGAAGTCAACATGAGAAGGTGAAAATCCGGAAAAGATTTCTTACAAAGTAATGACAAAATTAAAGGTGGTAAAATTTGGTTCCTCAGTACCCCATTTGAGATTTTAAATATTTCCAATGTTAAAACATCATCTCAGGTATATTCAATAAGAACAGGACAATACAATTATTAAATTTATTATTACAGAATAAGCAATGTGGTGCCAGGACTCCATATTTTACATAAAAATCAGTGCTTGTAAATATGGAAACCTGACTACCATTTTGTTCAGATTTGAAAGTGTTTTACAAGTTGAAACAAAACAGAATATCTCACTGACCCACAACCTTCAGCTCAGCATTTGCGTATATAATTCCATGTTTATTTTCTGCTATACACTGATACATGCCGGCATCCTCGACAGTCAGGCTTTGTATTCTTAATTCACCTCTCCGGAACTATAAAAAACCCAGAATAATAAAAATATCACATTCACTGCACAGTCACTGAGATTTCTGTCCTTCCATGCTTCTTTAATTTTCTTATTTTGGAGTTAGTGCTTGAGGTGAGTCTTTCACATTCCTTTAAAACACTGAAGACCATTTATTTTCCCCTACTTTACATTCCAGGCCTCATGGAAATATGTTGCAGCCACCATCATTTTGAATGAAAAGATTCCATGCTGGCTCCCTACTTCACTGGAAGGATCATGGCTGAGCAATCACGTACATCAGTGTAAGATGCCTCTATAACAATCCTAGCACTGCAGATCCAGTGTTAAGATGGCTGGAGAACCAGGAACCAAATCTGTTTTTTGCACATGCTTAGCACATAGCACTTCCACTAAGCCAATGGCCCACATCAATGTGCTTTACTTCAACAAATTGCAAGAGAACATCTACAGTATATTGTAGTACCTTGTTCTACAATAATATTAGTATTTGCATTGTTAAGGCTCGCTCTACAACCTATTGAAGACAATGGGATTCTTCTAAAGGACTTCAATGCGGATTGGTGTGGGCCTCTTTGAGTGTCTTGTTTCTACTAACCAATAACATGGTAAATATGATGAAGTAGTTGATATAGCTTGGGAAAAATAAAACCCCAAACAGAAACACAGCAAGACCTTTTGTGAACTACAGTAGATAAACATTTAAAAAAAAATTAATAAACTATGTTCTTGTGGAAAATAGGCTGAGCAGCTTTAGACTTAGCATAAGAGTCAATTGTAGTATCTAAGATAGTTGAAAATTAAAGAAATATTACTTTTTTTGCATTCTCTGTACTGTTTTTTATTAATCAAAAATATTTCAATCAGCTTTTCTAAAGGGAATTCTCTCTTTGTGTCAACCAAGGGAAATATTTAATATAAAAAAGAAAACCTGTTTGATTTAGAAACAAAAAAAATTTCTCATGGAAATGAGAATATTTTTGTTCTTTTCTATCGGAAATAATATTTTAATTCTAACACACAGTATAATTGTGTGACATATTATTTGAGAACTACATGATGTTTTCTGCAATCCAATATGTAGATTTTGTCAGTGGCCGTCCAGTTAAAAGGGACAGTCAAGTAATTTTGCTTGTTAAATCACTAGTTTGTAATAACCATAGAAGCTTGAAAATAGGATTGTTCTGGTTTATTCCTTCTCCATATGGCAGACACGGATATCCCTGCTCCCCTTTTCCCCTCTCCACCATATTTTCCTAAAGCATGCAGCCAAAATAGCTCTGCCCCATTGTTGTCTTTGTCTGTATACTAGTATCACTGTCATCACAGCTCAGGAAATGCAGCAGTGTGTTAGTTGTATTGTGAACCCTCTTCTTTTTGGCTTGTTCTACAGCAGCAGAGCACACAATACTGTGAGTCCAACATAAACAATGGTAAGGTTTCTGTTTTTTGGGGTTTATTAATTTCATTTTGGGGGGTTTATATTAGTAGCAGTGTTGAGTCCTATGTAGATGTCCAAAAATCAGGATTTTTCAGGGCTTTCTCTTTGTATTTACTATAACAATTAATCCCAATGTAATGTTCCTTAGTGCACTTTAACTTAGAACTGTTTCAAATGACACTATGTGAAAGTGCACTAGGGAAACTTTAATGTGCACCAGCAGGATCTACACAGACCAATTAATGTGCAACACACTTGAATGCACTTTAGAAATCACAGCCTTGTAATCCACATTATTGCTCCATGTAGACAAGCCCTTAGGTACAAGTAACCATTTCCAGTATTTCTCTGGTATTCACTGAATAAACACCAATCTCATTTCTTTTTCTATAGGGTGTGCTATATCAGTGTTTATCAGTTAAAACCTAAAATGAGAAGCCCTACCAATGGCTATTAAAACTATTGTTGAGGGTGCTGAAGTGAAAATTAATATGTATTTAAGACCCAGAAAATACTCCTCCAAAAAGGATAACAATTGGAAAGCTGATAGAAAATTAGGTCTGAGTTATTTGGCAGTGCTTTTATTTTACACTTCATGTCCACTGAAAACGTGAAATTTGCAATATTCTGTGACATGAAATACATGAAAAAGTTGTATGTAATATAATGAGGACAGCAATCTTATTTTTAAACATTTCCGACATCCTTCCATTGGCTCGGTCTTTTCCACGTATCTTTTGAGATACATTCATGTTTATCGTGGTAAAATGGAAAAAAAATGGGGGGGGGGCTTTTATTTAGAAACAACATAATAGCATTCATTGTAAAGGCTCCCAGTTAAAAAAAAAAAAGATATCTGTATCCCAAATGTATGCTACGAAAAGCAGGTTATCTGAACTGAATATGAAATGTTGTGAGAAGATATATTTAACAACCGAAGAGCAGACTGAGATATAAGTAGGGTATAAAAATATATTTTATCCTTAAGGCCAGGGCCGGCTCCAGGCACCAGCTTCTCAAGCAGGTGCTTGGGGCGGCCGCTCCGGAGGGGGGCGGCACGTCCAGGTATTCGGCAGCAATTCGGCGGACGGTCCCTCACTCCACCTGGGAGCGAAGGACCTACCGCTGAATTGCCGCTGCAGATCACGATCGCGGCTTTTTTTGTTTGTTTGTTTGTTTTGGCTGCTTGGGGCGGCCAAAACCCTGGAGCTGGCCCTGCTTAAGGCAGTCTGAATTATCAAAGGTTTATATCATATAATTCACAAGGCTTCTAAGTGTTTAATAATGCATACTTTAAAAATCATTTTCAGTGTCTACATAAACAATTAATACAGCAAAATACATAGAAATATACCAACCGATACTCCATTTTTCAACCACCTGATTCCTGGAGTTGGCTTGCCTGTGGCTACGCAAGGCCAGTCTAGATCACTGCCTATGTCTCTCTCTGTGTCATTGATATGTTCTACCCATTCTGGATATGCTGAAAAACAAATAAAACAGAATGCCTTATAAATATTAAATATAAATTTAATAATCAATCATTATTTAGTTCTCCTCCTGATTTGCCATTCCTTCCAGAATTTCAAAAGGCCGAATCCCCGCTCACAGCAGTTGTAAAAAGTGTTTGCATAACTGTCTCTAAGACTCAAGATCCTCAGTGGGAAGCTGCTGGTAAAATGCTTTGACATCACCATCCAAAAACACTGCTAGGTACTGAGCTGCTTTCTCATTAGTCCAGTCATTGACAGAGATCATTAGCTTAAGGTCTGCCAAGTATCACAGATTCCAGTCTAATCTGCATAAATTTCTGCTCAGGCAAAAGTGCTTTTGCCATCTTGAAGCTGCTGACTCCGGTTATAATACTCGCTTATAGAAACGAAAGGATTTATTGGGACACTGCATGTACCAACTCCAGAACACACAGACAGGATTGAATTTCCCTGCTAACTCCCTGGCCAGGTCAACATCTAACTACAAGATAACAGCTTAACACTAAGATAAGGATATAGCACCATCTACTAGTGTAGGTGCAGTGTAGGCAAAATGATTACTCACCTTTCCTTAACTGTTGTTCTTTGAGATGTGATGCACATTTCACTGTAGGTGTGTGCATGCCTGATACACAGCTCTCAGAGATTCTTCTCTCAGTAGTTCCCATCAGGGTAGCGTTAATGCCCCCACGTGCCTCACACCATAGCTCACAGGTATAAAGAGCCCCGTTGCCCCCAGCCCCCCAGACTCTGATAGAGAGGGGAAGGAGGGTAGAGAGGGAAAGGCAAGTAACCATTTTTTCTTCTTTGAGTGATTGCACATGTCTATTCTGCTGCAGGTGACTCAAAAGCATTTTGAGCTGGAGGCAGATCCAGAGCCTACTAGAACAGAGATTGTAGGACCATTTGTCCAAATCTGGCATCGTCACTAGACTGATGAGTGAAGGCATAGCAGGAGATAAAAGTGTGGACAGAAGAGCAGGTTGCCACTTTACAAATGTCCAGGATGGGCAACTGGGCCAGAAAGGCCACAAAAGCTGCTTGTGATCTACTTGAGTGAGCCACCACTTTCTACCGAGGTTCTGTAACTGCCAAACAGTAGTGTATATGAATACAGCCCATAATCCAGGAGGAGATTCTCCGAATGGACATCAGGTGGTCCTTTATTCTGTCTGGATTGCCACAAAAAGCTGTGAGGGTGCTCTGGATGGTCTAGTTTGAGGCCCTCCTTTGCCTTCAAGATCAGAAAGTATCGGGAATAGAGTCCCTTTTCTCGGAAAGGCATGGGAGCTTCCAATATGTCGCCCACAAGGAGGAGAGACATTCTCATGAGAGTGGTCACTGAAGAGGGTCAGGGAAAGAGGATAGGAAGGAGGGATAGAAGTAAACTGGAGGGCATAACCCAGTTCCACCATGCTTAGAACCCACCGATACATGGCAATGTGGGACCAAGCACTTAGGAAGTGGGAAAGGCGGTTAGTAAAAATAGGGGATGGTGCCCTGGGAGGTTATAGGTTACTCTCGAGCAACAAGTCAAAATGAATGCTTTGAGGAACCGCTGAGACTGTTGTGGGTGGAATGGCTCTTGAGTCCTTAAGACTACAAAGCCTTTCATCCATCTTCTCAGAGAAGAGTGAAAGGCCTTTGAATGGGAGGTCCTGAATGGTTTGCTGCACCTCCGGGGCAAACATGACAATTGCATTCAAGATGAATGCTGCATGGAAATGGCGGAAGCCATAACATGAGCCACTGAATCCACCACATCCAGGCTCATCTGCGCAGCTGACCTGGCCACTAATCCTGCTTGGCCTCATTAGGAAGCTTGTCCTTAACTTCAGGATGCTTTCCCACAGGTTAAAATCATACCAACCAAGTAGAACCTGCTAGTTCACGATTCTCAGTTGTTACTCTCATGTGGAATAAATTTTCCCGACAAAAGGATAGCTTCCTTGCTTTCTTCCCCTTCGGGGTTGAAGTCTGATCCTTTTCATTTGCAGCACACAATACGAGGGAACCTGGAGGCAGGTGATTGTAAAAATGTTCATTACCTTGGGAAGGGACATATAATCTCCTTTCCACACTTTTAGCGGTGAGAGGAAGGGAGGATGGGGTCTGCTATAAGCTTAGGGTGGGCTCTAGGATGGCCTCATTTATAGGAAGAGCTACCCTAGAGGATCCAGCAGAGGTGAAAATGTCCACCGATCTGTGTGACTTTCCTTGCACCTTCTCTGGCTGGCTATCCAGAGCCATCGTCACCCTTTTTTAGCATGTCCTGATGGACTCTGAAGTCACCTTGTGGGGGTGAGGTAGACTCCACAAGTAGTGCCTCATCCAGGGATGATGAAGAAGAAGAGGCCAGTCGTTGCTGAGGAGGACCCTCGTCCAATTCTTGAACTGGAGTAATCAATTCCCCTTGCACAGTACTGATATCAGCAGAAGGGGAATGGATACTGGTTCTCACATCCCAATGTCTACTGAATGCTGCAGAGTGTGGAGGAAAGCCACAAAGGCTCCAGAAGGGGACTGGGACAGTGCTGGGACCCAGCTGTTTGCCGGCCATTGATCTGGACCAAGGTGGGTAGACATCCTGCTGGGGTTGCTCTGGTCTGGAGGCATAAGATCCGACCTTAGAATCTAAAAAGAGGAATGAGTCTGCTTCCTCTGGCCATGGGGGAGCTGACTCCAGTGTTATCAGGGAGACCTGTTGCGAATCAGGTGACAGAGGCAACGGCGAGATCACTGCAGGCTTTCCTCTGATGGAATCTGCTGAGATGCTGCAACTGTAGCAGCCACCAGTATCGAATGGTGACTGGTACCAGAACAGGCACTGGAGAATCCAACTTGCCCACTCCTGGTGCCAGATGGGAATCTGGCCCCATAGGTGAAACCAGAACCAACAAGTTCAGTAGTTTGCAAGCTGCCTCAAGCACTTCGGGTGTAGACAGTACTGTCAAAGTACCAGGAGTTGACCTGTCAGTACTAGGAGTTGTGCCAGTCCTGTGATTGGTCTCAATGGGCCCTTCCTAAGCTTGGCAGTCAGCAATCCTCTTTGCAGGGAAGTTGTGCCAGGGGGAGGGTCTCTTCTTTGAGTGCCCCTCAATATCCTTTGCAGCACCCAGTGCCTGGCCTGTAGTTCTCGAAGGCCCCAGTACCGAGTCCTTTGAGGACTTCTTTGGTACCAGTGAGGCTAGCTAGAGTGGATGGAGCATTCTTGACTAACTCATACGTGCTCCAAACAAGAAGGTTCTGATGGAGGGTGAAGCACAGATGCCATGAGTAAATATTTGAGCCTGGCCACCCAGTCCTTTTTTGAACGAGGCCTGAATCCTCTACAAATGTGACATTTGTCACCTATGTGGGCTTCCCCCAGAATTTCAGCTGTGATGGGAGTCACTGACTGGTATTGGCTTGCCATAGGCGTGACAGCCCTTAAAGGCAGGAGAGTGTGGCATGAGTCCGGTACTGGACCCAGTACCCAAAAAGGCACCGGAGAGCAGTTTACACCAAGAACTAGACTAAACTTCTTGTAATTGGTAACTATATACAAAAACACTACTCTAAGCCAAACTAACATGACAGGAACTATATAAACAAGGTGAGGGAAGATTTTTGAAATGCAAAGATCACAGCTCCAATAACTGTCACGGGTGGTAGGAAGGAACTGAGGGGGAGTGTTGGGGGCAGCGGAGCCCTTTATACCTGTGAGCAGTGGCATGAGGCACCAGGAGCTCATGCTGCCCCGACGGGAACTGCTGAAGGAAAAATCTCAGACAACTGTGGACGAAGCACGCACACACCTACAGTGGAATTGATATGTGCAATCGCTTAAAAGAAGAATCATTACAATACTGTGCTATTCATTAACATTAGTTCCTAGTTTTAAGCAGCAATACAAAGATATTTTGACTGTATTGATGGTGCTGTGTTTTACATCTCATACTGCTTTATATATTCTTTAAGAAGGAACTGAGAATTTATAAGGAAGGAGCAGAGAGGTTTTTCTTTCTTTTATTTGTAATTACTCTCGTGTGTCTCTTCGCAAAATATTGTTTGCTATAATTATATGGACTGTATCATTATATATGTTTAAATTCAGTTCACTACAAGTGTAGCAGTCCAGTTTACAATTGTTATATCAGGACTAAGGATTATTCCTTTTTTGTCAAAACATATGTTCATGCTTTCATGTGCAGTGTGCACATAAGGTTTTATTTGCATGGAAAAAATCAGACTCTTCTTCTTAGACTGCAAGCATCAGTGCATGTCAGCTATAGCAGAATGTGCAAGAATATAATTCCTATATTAATTACAAGTGATGGCATGAAATGTTTCATGAGATCAGTCAACTGAAAGTCATTCTGAGTGACAAACTGTGCTGAAATTTTAGCCAAAGGCATGCACAAACTATAATGAAATAATGAACATAAAAAGTATGCAAAGCTAATACTACGGATCTGGCTTAAACCAATTGAAGGAATCCAGGCTTATGGCTGGAAATTTATCTTTAACTTGCCCTCTTGAAAACATTCATTTATAGAAGATCTTGCTGAGTGTACTTGCAGAATCTAGTAGATGCAACAAGGTGGGTTGCTTCAGCCATAGAGAAAATTAACAACGCTTTTCATATCAAATCTCTTTTAAGCATGATAGTCCTTCATTTTGCTTCCTGGAACTGTTGTAAGCTCTTCCAGCTGGAAGCATGCCCATTTTTCCACTTCCTCCTTTTTGATATCCTTGTTCTAATGGGCAACTAGGTATATGCAACCCCCTCTATATGGGTGCATACACACCCTACAAGATATTTGTAATACATATCCCTATAATTTCCCCACTAAGCCCTCACAAAAAGTTAAAATACACATATTTGCAGCACAGATAACTAATCATAGCAAACTTAGAGTCTGAGGGCCAAGTCATAATAATTCCCCTCCACCCTCCTACCTGCCCCTCCAAATTACGAGATTTTTTATAAAGTTAAAGAAGGTTAATTTTTTAAAAATAGTATGGGCAGACATATTGGGTCAAATATAGAATCATAGAATATCAGGGTTGGAAGTGACCTCAGGAGGTTATCTAGTCCAAAGCAGGACCAATCCGCAAATGACTGCTTTACGGCTCTGACCATAGTCTCCGGAAAGAGAACATTTTAATTTGAAATTTCAGTTTAAGAATATAGCTTTCATTTAACAGAAAAGCTCATGACAATGTAATCTTGATATCAGAAATGTCCCACTAAAACATGCGCTGGCATGTTTTTGATGGACTTCTCTTCGAAAGTTAATTTTCCTTCTGAGACAGTGAATGAATGCACAAAATCATATTAAAATATGGGGAAAAAAGTATAAGCACCTCTTCCCATAGATGCAGAAGTCTCAGAAACATAAGGGCAGATACAAATTTACTATAGGGGAGTTGAATTGTCCTATACCAATTGCAGTAACTGTAATCACAAGGAATGCTGCACATTGCAAGAAATACTATAGTGAAGGTTTTCTTACATGGGTGATTCAGAGACCATCAAGCATAGGGAATATTGTAAATTAGTAATGCACCAACTAATTTAAGTAAGAAACATTGGTAGTCACAGAATATTTGGAATTATCCCATGAGCACCATAATAACTGTAAACAATTTTATAGCGGTAACAATGGGAAGTGGATGTGACATCGTGATTGCTGAAGTGAATGTAAGATAATACTTGTTACCTCTACTGTGTTCTTATTAGATTGCAGTTATTCCACATACTAACTGATTAGTAGCACCATAAAATAGATATAAGTGAACAATTTGGAGTTGCAGACTTGGAGGGACATCAGGAATGGTAACATACAAAAGCCAGTAAGTGAACACTTCAGTCTCCCTGGTCATTCTATTACAGATTTAAAAATCACTATCATTGAACAAAAAAACTTCAGAAACAGACTTCAAAGAGAAACAGCAGAACTATAATTCATTTGCAAATTTAACACCATTAATCTGGGCTAGAATAGGGACTGGGAGTGGCTGGCTCATTACAGAAGCAGCTTTTCCTCTCCTGGAATTGACACCTCCTCATCTATTATTGGGAGTGGACTACATCCACCCTGATTGAATTGGCCCTGTCAACACTGGTTCTCCACTTTCGAAGTAACTCCCTGCTCTCCATGTGTCAGTATATAATGCCTGCATCTGTAACTTTCACTCTATGCATCTGAAGAAGTGAGGTTTTTACCCATGAAAGGTTATGCCCAAATAAATCTGTTAGTCTTTAATGTGCCACTAGATTCCTTGTTGTTTTTGTAGATACAGACTAACACGGCTACCCCCTGATACTTAAACCCAGGGTTGTGAGTTCAATCCTTGAGGGGACCATTTAGGGATATGGGGCAAAAATCTGTCTGGGGATTGGTCCTGTTTTGAACAGGGGGTTGGACTAGATGACCTCCTGAAGTCCCTTCCAACCCTGATATTCTATGATTCTATAACAAGGAATGCACTTCAAATGTGCATTATTTATTCTTCCCCAGAAAATATTCCATGGAAACAGAGAAGGCATTTAAGAAATAAACAAAACCCAAATGCACCTACATTTATTCTTGCGCTGTATAAGTCCCAAAATAATAGAAAAGTCATATTAATTATCATCACGTATAAGAAATAGTGGTGCCCCTCTGACAGTGAGAGTCAGGTTATCTCAGGCCCATTCCATTGCTAGCAGTAGGATGCACTATGTTCCTGAGTGCTAAACATAGAATGATAGACATGTCACGGTTTGGAAGAAGAGAAAGCCAATGGTGCAAAATGACAGGAACAAAAATAAAAACAATTGTTGAATGAAAACAAACACCATTGAGATTTTTTTACAAATACAGTTTTTTACAAAATGAAGTGATTTAATGGAAATGTGCCTCCAATGGGGAAAAAAACCCAAAGGTATTTAAAATCTAGAAAAAGTGAAGTAGAGAATTAACATTCATATACATTAGTAGAATATGTCACTGAAGTTAGGATTAAATAGACATTTAAGAGACCTTAGAAATCTTTAGAAAGTGTGTATATAAAAGAGAAATTGTAGGCAGGAAGAAGAGACAGAAAGGGTGAAAAGAGCCAGACAGAATGAGGAAACAAGAAAGTGTGATAAATCTAGTGACCTCTTTTTCCCTTAGCAGTTCTTACATTTGACTGCTCTCAGGCCGCCCGGGGGAGGGGGGGGCCAAGAGGGGCAATTTGCCCCCGGCCCCTGGCCCCGTAGGGGCCCCCACAAGAGTTTTTTGCGGCCCCTGGAGCGGGGTCCTTCACTTGCTTCGGGGCCCCCAGAGCTTCTTCCACTCTGGGTCTTCGGCGGCAATTTGGCAGCGGGGGCTCCCCGCTGCCGAAGACCCCCAGTCCCCTGAATCCTCTGGGTGGCCCTGACTGTTCTACAATTAAGCAAATTAGCTTCCATTTTATGTCATTTTTAAACCCTTGAACATTCAAGATGTAAGTACAGCTATTACAATGAATTAAATTGAGCAGTTGTTCAATTAATACATCATTTTTATGGTTGTCTCACAATGCATGAATTTTGGATTTTGTTTTATTAACTCAAACAACAGTGTGTCAAAACGATGCAATTAGATAACATGGATATCAAGTGTGAAAACACAGGTGCTTCCCAACATAAGAATTTTTGAAGAATTAAAATGCTTTATCTACCTTGAACATAAACTCTTGCCTGATGTTTATCTTTTCCTTTATAGTTTTCAGCTTCACATTCATAAATTCCTTCATCTTCAAACTGAATATTTAAGATCTTGAGTACTGCACCAGACATGCTTATCTCAGCAGTTGATGGCATGGGTTCAAGAGACTTATTCCATCTAATCTCAGGAACAGGGCTTTGAAAAGACATAATAATATAAGTTAGCACTGTTTAGGAACTGGCTATTAATTTGCATTATGCAGAAATGTATTTGCTGATGAAATGTTTTTCTGTTAAATATCCTGAACTTTTGCTCCCAATGAGATATGAAAGCCAATATATTATTCTACAACTAAATTAATATACAGTATACTTACTTCCCAAGTGCAAAACATTCCAGTGTCACATTTTGCCCCAGAAGTGCAAATGTATCCTTGAACTTAACCTTGATATCAGCTGGATATACTTTAGATCCTAACGTTAAAAGAGATTCACAGACATAGCCAGTCAGTGACAGAAATTAATACAGCAATTTTAACTTCTACAGCTCAAGCAAACATCTTAAAAATCCAGAGAGAAGTTTTCTTTACGATATGTGACACCATGTCCGTTATCAATGAAGTCTGACTTAACACCGAACAACTTTAACAATAAGGCAGAACTGTTCTTAAAAAAAAAAAGAATTATCTTTCATCGGATGATTAATAGCTAATATATTCAAGAGCACAATTCTGTAGTGTAAACACATTTAAACTTATTTTAAAGTGTAACAGTAGATTGTAAAGATGAGGGAGAGAGCACATTCCTATCTTTTGTGGGCAGTCAAAGCCTAGTCAACTTATCTCCATGGCTTCCTTAGAACAAGTGTGGATAGAATCATTTTCATTTTTGTGAACTTTAAGGTCACCCCCTTCTCTTCCGCAGGCACAGAGATACTTGGAAGTAGCAGAACTATTGTGCTTTGTTGCACAGGGAAATAGGGAATGATGGAATGCCAGGAGTCTATGTGGGCACATGAAACCCTATCTACCAGTGAGCTGAGCTCTGTGGAGCATCTGTTGTGCTATCAGATGAAGGACTCATTATGGGTGTGGGCCAAGGAACAGCTAGGGACAGGATCAGTTGAGCTGAAACTACCTAGATTCACTGGCTATTACCAGTTAGAGAGCAGAGAAAAAAATCTAACAGCCGCAAGGGTTACTGAAGTTCTGAAAATACAGAGCAACTGCTGCTGCTCCATGGTCCAAGGAAAGGGGCGGATTCCTTCCCTCTTCCAGACTAGCCTCAAGTCAGGCTGGCATAAGGTCGATAGTTTGTCTATTAGTGAATAAATGGCACTTATTGATTATTAATGTAATTGTTATCCAATAGTTCTAATGCCAATTAACATGTTTTTCCATGGATAGGAACCACTCACACCTGGAGACATACCATAAGTATTTATCCTAAGTTCTCTCTAAATGTGGAAATTCTGTGGTGAACATTCTGTTAAAATAGTAAAGTAAATAAATATGAAATAGGAATCTAGTGTATTCTTTAAAATTTAAAATATGACAAATATGTGCCCTCTTATCAAGTGAGCCCAGTTTCGTTAAAACTAAATCTTGCATCAAGCAAATAGTGGGTGAAAGACAAGTGATGGACATTCCAAACTGCAAGCAGGGCAGTATTTACAGTATTGAAAATGCATAACTTTGCTGACGAAATGGCAGTGAAAAATCTAGTAACATGAAGCCAAAGAGAAGGCTCAGGGGATTGGCACAACTATACAAAGCCTTTGATCTCTCGATAACCAAGTACAGATCTTCCCTACCTCCTGCAGGAAGAGCAGGTCAGTGGCTTTTACAATACCATTCCAGAGTCATCATAGCGGAAGGTAGCATGGCATGGGAGAGTGGGCCAGAAGAGACTGGGTTTCCCACTCCTTAGGGGATTTCCCAGAAAACATAATACTGCCAGGAGCTGCCTCAACTTTTCCATGGAGTCACGACCTCCCCAACAGGGATCCCAAGGGCTGCCAAAGCCAGGAGATATGACAGGTTTTGAGACAGGTCCAGTGGCCTACTCCATGATGGTGATGGTGGGGAAAAACTCATACCTTGAGGATAGAGAAGGGACTCTGAGGGGATCTTCATGGAGGTTTCCTCTCCAAGACCACCCCTGTAGGAGGGAATGATCTGGGCCTTTGTATGTGGAACGTTTAAATAATATCTCTGAAGTAACTCTACCAAAATGCTAGTTCACTGACTGCCTTAAGATTTATCTCAGAGCTAAAAATACTGCAGTAAATGGGAAAAAAATCAAAATGCAAACAGAACACTTATCAAATACTTACGGTCTACCACCTGAGGAATAAGTGGAATGAATTTGCTGAATACACTCTTTGTGATTGAAGGACTGGACACAAAACATGAATAATTGCCTCTATCTGATGCTTCTACATTTGCAATGTAGAGATTGCCATTTGTCTGTGACACAAATCGCCGTTTGTCCAAAGTAATGAATACTGGGAACTCATTTAGAAGCCAGCGATAACTGAGATCATCTAGAGGAAAATATTTTCCAGTTAATATTTAGCAAACCCAACAGTAATAGTATCAGCTTCTTGTACCAAATCAAGCCACAGTGTGTTCTGTAGTATCATCTATAGTAATGTAAAAGACAGTAATTTTTTGCAGAGTATGCAATATTTAAGGATTAATAAGGAGGATCTATAAAGCTAATCAGAAAACTTAGAAAACCCACTAGATTATGAACTGATTTACTTCCTTTTAATGAGCAATTCCTTAGTTCTTAGTTAGGAAGATGGAGTCACATAAGAAATAAGAACACATATCTCAGAGCAGCAAATTAGAGGAGTGAAAGTAGGGAGGGACAAAATAGTTTGCCAGCTCCTCACAAGGTCAACTTCAATTCTTAAAAACAAAATATTAAAATCAAAATGTTGCACTGTCTGCTAAGAGGACCAAATTAAGATGAATGTCTGTGAGATACCATCTATTTGCTTCTGAAGTTCGAAATACTCCATTTAATGTTATACAAAATATCAGGTGATATAAAACAAATCTAAAGATGGCTTACATGAAATATCACATAGATAAAAAACAGAGATACTGGGTTAGGCCATGATTTTTAAAGGTATTTAGGCATCGCTCCATTCAATGTTGCAATGCCTAACTGATTTAGGAACCTAAATCTCGTTTTCAAAAGTATCATAGGTATTCAGGACTAGATCCACAAAGGGGACTAGATCCACTCAGTGTTTGCAATGCCTAACTTTTAGGTGCGCTGCTTAATGCAATCCCTGAATTAGGTGCCCAGTCCCACAATACAACACTGTTAGGAGTATTTGTGCCAATGTAGGATCCAGGCCTGTAGTTTTGCCTGAGATAGTACTATGAGTTCTGCTTGCCTGTTTGGTTTTAGATATATATATGTTTTTACTAATATGTGTGAACAAAGGGATTCTTACTAAGAACAAAGACAGACACTGTAAATGTTGCTTTTGCCTAAACCACATGGGTTTGTTAGTATAATGGAAATAGATAAGAGCAGTTGAAGTGTTACTGGGCCTGGTGGGAATGTAATATATCAGCACACACTTGAAAACTGCTTCGACTCCTTATCTGAAGGCAAGGTCAAGCAACTAGTCGGGAAGGGCAAGGGGGGATTCGGGACGAAGGTAAAACACTAATAGACCACAGGAATGCCTGCCCCTGACTGGAGTACAACCTCACTCCTTACCCTTCCCATGGGATACAAAAGGGGTGGGAATGAAGACCCTAGCCCGCCGATCCCCCAGAATGGAACATGACCATAAGCTATAAGAGGTGGGACTGTGGGCATGCATTTCAGGTATAATTGTGCCTGCTAAGGAGTGGGGAGTGGAAACACAGGAAAACAGGACTCTGTGGCAGAGTTATGCTGTACATATGCCTTCTGGAAATTAACCCCAATAAACATCGCATTGCTTGCACTGCGGTCTTCTGGTCTGCTTTCCGTCTGTGTGACAAGAACCAGGAGAGATGGTGAAGGGAAAGCCCTCGAACAAACACATGGGGAGAGACAGGTACCTAAGAATGGAATTCACAAAAGCCAGCAAGTTGAGCAGGGAGCCACTTAAGATAGCCAGTAGGAAATGCTGAGGAGAGAGGTGGGACTTAAGATTCCCTCTGCTTGAGATTCACGGCCATATACCCTTTTCTAGCCTTAAATATTAATTAGTATAGACCTCCCCCTTCCCAAGAGAGTGCCTAACCATCAGGCTAGAAAGTCACTCTCCCTCTCTCTTAGGCCCAATATATGCAAATACAAAGTGGCACAGCTTCAACAGTAAAGATTGAAAGAGACCCACTTGAGAATACCCAATCGCTCAGTAGTTAGGGCATTCACAGGGGATATGGGAGAGCGGGTTCAAGTCCCTGCTCCACATGAAGCAGAGTGGGGAGTTGAACCCAGGTCTATTGGTTAAAAGGGGGGTGGCACTGCCACCATCTCCTCCTCTAGCAGATGTGTTTTGTTCAGGCCCTCAATCCAGTAGGTGTGCTTTCAGCATGCCGACCAGATTGGACCCGGTAGGTAAAGGAACGTCTAGTTTGTGAATTATGTTGGGGCTTAGGTGTGAATTAGATGCTGAGTGTCAGGACTGATATGGCTTTGCACATGCCCACCAGAGGAAACTTCGGCGCCTAGGGAGTTTAGGCACATACTAAGTTAAGTGGCAGCTAAGTAGACGTTCTGAGGATCTAAATTTGTATTTAGCTGCCTAAAGTGCCTGTGAGGTGGTGCCTAAATCTTTTTGAGGATCTGGTCTTTAGGTGCCTAAGTCTGACTAAAAGTTAATGGGACATAGGCTCCTAAGTGAGTTAGGCACCGCAACACCTAAATACCTTTACAAATCTGGGACTTAGCCCATTAGGGGAGTGATCAGAGAACTTTCTCGGAGGTACCATCTCATCAGCTAACTCGCTAGGAACTAGCATCAAAATCTGTGAACTAAGCACCTAACATTAGGTGCTCGAGTCCACAATTACCTCATAGGACACGGCTATTTCTACCTCCTTGCATATACTCAATGCAGGATAACTTTTGGTAATTTGACATGATATCCAGCAATCATTTATTGTATAAATAAAGTGTCACTATTTGAAGAAACACAATTGTTTCAATATTTCTTCAACAGATTTAATTAATGCTTTGGATATTAGGAAAATAAGAAACGTTGCATGTTCTCTATGTCCTTCTTGATGATGAATTCTCTATCAGCTAGAGAATCTCTATTTTGGGGGGAGTTAGCAGTAATAGCAAGTTTCCTAAAAGGAAGCATAATTTAGCCTTCTAATACCAAATCATTGTCTAACTACTATCTGAAAGAATTAGTTTGCAGAGTTAATTTAAATGTGCTTGCTTCCAAACCTTCAGCTGCAGCTTTTAACGTGGCAAGCTGAGCTCAGAATTGGTAATTACTGTAACAAATTAAAGAGTCTAAACACAATTCAACGTTAAATTCATGTCAAACTTGAATTAAACATTGTTAAATCGTAAAATAGACAGATGGAAATGTTAAGACCAAGAAGAAAATATCCATATATTTCTTCTGTTTGCATTATGTCAATATATAATCTTCTCAGAACAGTAAATGATACCATGCAGTACAGTTAAAATGTAATGGGCAAAATCCTGCTCTTACTGAGGTCACGGGTAAAACTCCTATTGACTTCAACAGTATCAGGATGAAACAAACTATCATGTGAAAATTTTGGTTGCTGATTTTCCTGATACAAGGTGCTATTATGTCCCCTGGATGAGATGAATTGTCTTATCTTAGGTAGATATCTGGCCCATCATTGTAGTATCTGAGAGCCTCATCCCTGTGAGGTCGGGAAATGCTATTACAGATGAGGAACTGAAGCACAGGGAGGTTAAGTGATTTGCCCAAGGTCACACAGGAAATCTGTGGTGGAGCAAGGAACTGAACCCAGTCCCAGGTTACTGCCATAGGTAATGGACCATCCTTCCTCCCAAATTCATAGAATCATAGAAATGTAGGACTGGAAGGGACCTCAATAGGTCATCTAGTCCAATCCCCTGTACTGAGGCAGGACTAAGTATTATCTAGACCTCCCCTGCCAGGTGTTCACCTAACCTGTTCTTAAAAAAACTCCAGTGACAGAGATTCCACAACCTCTAGGTAAATTACCTGATTTCTTTTTAATAATCTTATTTCTAATTTTAAAAACTGTTTGTAAATTCTAAAAGTAATTTGTACCTTATTGCTGTCACCATATAATTGAAGCCTTAGTTATACACATTACAACATAATTTTCACTCAGCTTCTATTAGTCTTGCTTTATTGTTTATTCCATATCACTATATACACTTTTAATAGTTTATAGACAAATTGACCAGAAAAACCAGCAATGTTTTGTGTGCATTGTGCTTTTCTCTATTCTAGTTTGTACATCTGGGAAAATTTCTCCCTCGTCCTATACACTGTTCATCTACAAACATGTTGCCTGAAACTTATCTAGTGGATTTGAGCCTGGGAAAAAAGTTACTGCTGTTTATTTACATCTCATATGAATCAAGAAAAAGTTCCTTTCTCCATATGTCCATGAAGCAAGCAAGACCATAGGTTTTGGGGGGGGAGAGAGAAATATAGAGATTTTATTTAATTTTAACTAACTGAAGTATTAACAGTCTCCAGAAATCTTTGTTCGTTAACTTAAAGGGCTCAGTCCACTCTCTGAAGGATTAAAGAAAAACTATTAGAAGGAATAATTTCTTGCCTTTCTTAATGCATTCTTAATTTAAACTACACGGTGTATACCAGCAGTATCTTTATCCCTTTTATTAGATTTAAATGGAAAATATCTTAATCACACATATACATCCTATCCCTTCCATACTATAAAAATTGAAAATGGTGCAGTTGCAGTTGAATTACCTGGGTAATGGTAAGGAGGCTGGCAAAGAAGCACTGCTCCAACACCCTCCCGTACTTTCACCTCATAGCGTTCCTCAGGTGGAAACGTATCAAGATCTAGATTAAAAAAATAAAGAGACAATATAAGTGTTTTTCAGTGTTTTAGGATTATTTTCTATATTCGGATTTAAACATACAGCTCCTTTAGAGATGAATGTAGAAAATACATCAATGCTTGAGACAAAGTGCAGGGCCATACAGCCTGTTTTGTTTGCTTTAATACTAGTAGCACCAACTGTAATGGCTCTGCCTGTTCTAACCACTGCAGTTGCAACTGCCCATAAAGAAAAAATAAATGTTGACTTTGGCTCTGATTCTCAGGTCCAGGTGAGCTGCATTTAGAGCAAGAACCCAAGGATGGGTAGGTGACTTCAGAGAATCTTTCATTTTACCAAATGAGGGGCTGTCCAGGAGGCCAACTCAAACCCTGTTGTAACTTGGAGCATCCCCATGGCTTCCCCCATGATGAACCAGGCTGTCCCTGCCTCATGGACTATTCCAACAGCCAAGGACTGCTCAATGGCAGAGTGGTCCAGCTATGTATCCTATGCCAAGGGCTTTGAGATGGGGGCACAAAGCCAGCTGGGGGATCCTCAGCTGGCTGGCTGAAACAGCTCTATGACCACCTTGTGCCAGTGGAACAGTGCAAAGGGTCTTCTGTAGAAGGGCCAAGAATCAGATCCTTTTGAGTTACACATTCTACAGGTTGTAGTATTGCAATAATGGTGGCCACGATTATAAGACAGTGATGGTTTGGTTGCATGTCAGTTACTGACAGCAGATTTTATTTATTTATGTTAAGAGTGGTACCTACAAGCTGGGCAATAGCTACCCTTCTTGTGTCACTTTCATTGTTGTATCTCTTATCAAATTAGATTGGGGCAGGGACTGTCTCTTTTACTAAGTGTTTGAATAGCACAAAGTACAATGGGAGTGGGGGAATCCGGAATGGGTAGTCTAAATAAACAATAATAAAGTATTAAAAGCTGTGCACAAAATCCTTCCCATCAGAAGCCAAAGGAGTCATCCAACCTAAATTTAGATTATTTCATCTCTCTTTCCCAGGCTGCTAAAAGTGTCTGGTTCCAGGATCTAACTACAACTTAAGTTCATGAGTAGCAAGGCAGAAACAATAACGACTAATCAGGATAGAGATGCATACGCACTTACACAAAAGGACATCTGTATGGTTTATGAACTACTGTAACTGAGAAGACAGAATAAATACTGTACACATAGCAGAGGGACATCAAAATAATAGGGTAAGAGGAGAAGCAGATCTTTTTAGTGACTGCTTGTAGGACAAACATCATAAAAGAAATCTCTAAAGACCTCTGCTATTAATATATAAACAGGGTATCTCTTCAAATGTCTGAACACCACACTCTCTTGATTCACTTTCTAGCTCACAACTAATTCAACCAATTATTCTTATGTATGGTTGGTTTAGTATTGGTACAAACTAGATTTGCACTGAAATCTGAGCTAGTTAAGAACAGCCATTCTGGGTCAGACCAAAGGTCCATCTAGCCCAGTATCTTGTCTTCCAACAGTGGCCAATGCCAGGTGCCCCAGAGGGAATGAATAGAACAGGTAATCATCAAGTGATCCATCCAGTCGCCCATTCCCAGCTTCTAGCAAACAGAGGCTAGGAACACCATCTCTGACCATCCTGGCTAATAGCCATTGATGGACCTATCCTCCATGAACTTATCTAGTTCTTTTTTTGAACCCTGTTATAGTCTTGGCCTTCATAACATTCTCTTGCAAGGAGTTCCACAGGTTGACCGTGCATTGTGTGAAAAAATACTTCCTTTTGTTTGCTTGAAACCTGCTGCCCATTAAAGCATATTTCTTTGATCAGGAATTGAATCCAAGCCGCGGCAGCAAGAGCACCAAATCCTAACCGCTAGACCACCAGGGAGGACATAAGTTCTTAAATTGGCATGGCTTGGAATTCATGTATGTATGTATTCACCTACAGCATGAAACAGATGCCTTTCATTTGTCAAAGTGGACTACTCTTATCAAGCAGCTGTCCATGATATTTGCTTCCGACTTCACAACATGTTTTTCCTGGCTGTAAAATTTCACAATTTCTTGTGAGGTTGCCACTGTTTTTCATTCCCTCTTTCATCTTGGCATACTGCAGTTGTAAATCTATTATAGTGATTGTTAAAATACTAGTGCTATCCATGCGTGGAAAATATAAAACAAAGTGATTACTATTTTGAATATGGCCAAAGTATGGTTTGAGGAAAGAAAAAAAATCTAGTTGTCATTTTTTAAATATTTACTTTAATAATTTCCAGTTAAAATATGTAAATGCCTAACTTTATATCTGGACTTTTTATTTATGGTGTGTTTTGGATAAATTCGTGAACTTTAGGAATAATCACCACAAATTCAAAGGCATAGAAAAGAACAGACAATTTAAATGTAAAAATAAATAAATTAGGTTTTTAGTGAAATAGAACGGTCTGTGCCAGAGTGAACAGAGATGTCTGTACAATTACTGATCTATAACTGCACAGTTTCTTCCCACTTATGAAATGCCCTGAATGCTGATTGGCTCTGAGTGTCTGATTTGCATAATGACTATCGTTATTACTCAGTAATTATAAAGAATTTGAATCCTTGAACTGTAATTGGAAGATATCCATTATTAACCAGAGTGCAAGAATTTGTATAATCACTTTACAGTTATAACTGTACATTGATTATGCAAATGTCTTTGCTTGCTCTGTTTGGCTACTACAGTCCCTCTGCTATGATTTGGCTCCTGTTATTACAATTTTCAATTCATTTTCCACCAAAAAGGAGGTGGTTCAGCTTCTGACTCCCATCAGCATAAGTCAAAAAAGCACCAACATTTTACGTGAAAGAAGAAAATTCCCCAAAGCAAAGGAAGTTGTTGTGGGTGTGCGTGCGCACGTGCAAGGATGTACGTGCATGTGTGTGGTAACAGCTGAAAGGGAAAATCTTTTTAAAAACTACTTTAAAACCTTTGATTCATTTCTCTCCTGGAGACCCAATTCAGCCCCATTGAGATCAATGATATTTTTGCCTTTTTTGCACGATTGGACTTTTCAGTTTACCCCCCGCCTTCCTAAGAAGCCAGCTTGGATTTTCTCCAAATGACAATTTTTATTTAATTGAATTTAAGATGGCTGTCTTCATTATGAAAATCTCTTCCCTTTTCTCCCAAGTACAAATATTAAACATTCTTTGAATTTCACCAATTTTTTTTTTTCAGTTTTATAGAACGGGCAAGTCAATGAAAAAAATTAAAAAGTTTTTCACAATTATTTTTAGCATTTTTGAATGAGCCCTATGCCAAATATGGTTCTGAAACAGAAGTATTTCACAGTTATTGTGGTGGTGGGGAGGGAGAAGAGCTTTGCTGACCTATAGGGAGACAGGGGAAGGGGAAATAATAGAACAAAGAAAACAAGAGACCACAAAGTTTTAATGCTTTTTTAAAAAACAGATTTTCAGCAGTTTCCTGGCATATTTTGGTTTCTGTTGTTTTTTTGATTCATCCCTGTCATTAGCATTTGAATATTTGCTTACAAAGCTCAGCATAACAATGCTGTTAACCTGATACAACCTAGGGATGTAAATATCATTTAAAAAGTTAATCGTTTAAATGATTAAAATCATATCATTTAACCGGTTAAAGGGAGCGGGGCTGGGGCTGCTCTGGCCAGCCCGGGGCTGGGGCTTACACCTCTTTAAAGTGCTCCACTCCAAGTCTTCAGCCACAGGCATCTGCAGTGTGAACTACTGGAACACATGCCACTCCTTGGATATTAGTGTGAAAGTGTGCCTACGGGCTAAATTCACCTTCACTACAGAGAAACTCTAATCCAGCCTTGCGTTTCTGGTAGAAAACGCACTGTGGAATATTTCTATTTAAAATACAGACCACACTTGCATCCAGACTTATGTGAAAATCCATGAGTCTGGCTTCACTTTTAAATCTTTGGTCCCATAATATTAAATTTACTTTCACAAAACATTACAACATGGGGTTTACATTAAACCTCTTAAACCGGTGGTTTTATCCACTAAAAGTGAAATACTGCCCTGTGCAGAGAGCTATCACAAGGCCTATGGAGCACTTGTCTTGCCTAAGCCCTTAATATGGGGATTAAGCAGTCCATAGGGCCTTATACAGGATCTCTGCATGAGGACAGATTTCACCCTGTGTTTTTAATGTACAAAATATTTCCAGGATAACATCATTTTAAGGGGGAAATTAAAACAAAACAACAACAACAAAAACCCTTCTTTCTATAGATGATAAAATCTAGCTATTTATGTTACCTAGGTACATCCTTTTTAAGGTGACCAGATGTCCCGATTTTATAAGGATAGTCCCAATATTTGGGGATTTGTCTTATATAGGCGCCTATTCCTCCCACCCCATTCCAGGTTTTCACACGTGTTATCTGGTCACCCTAATCTTTCTCAACAAAGTATCTGTTGTTGACAGTGTGTGTGTGGAAAAAACTGGCTCCATTGTCTGAAGTTGACAGAAAAGCCCTCAGCAGGGCCTTAAATGTGGCATAAGAATTGCAGCATTCTTTTCACTATAAAATGACACATCATCCATCTTCAAGAACTTCCAATCTGTTTTGACAAGGATGACAGCTGACCTTCATCATGTGAACCTATCTGTATCTCTCTTCTGACAACTTCCCCATGGGTTCTATTGTGTCTTAAAAAAATTAGGACACTATATGCCTCAAGATTGTGGGAATTCCCCTCTCTGGCTAAACAAGCTGTGTGACCCTCTTTGCAGATATAAACTTAAGGCCTTTGAAATGGTTGTAATGCCAACAGCAGGATGAAGAGTATAAGCTGCCTTAAAAACTTACTTCTTGCTGGTCTGTCGATGAAGGCACATTATATAATTTTCACAGAGCAATACAATGATACAATGCAATGACTGTAAAATGCTGCAACAATAATACAGTGAAACATTGACCATTTAAACCTAATCAGTATGTGCTTATCTGTTTTAAAGTTAACAATTGCTTACATCCAAAACTTAGAGTAGCTTCAGCGCTTCGGACAGTTCCAAAGATATTCGATGCTACGCAAACATATTTCCCAGCATCCTTTGATTTCTCTGGGTTATTGATAAGAAGTCTACCTCCCACCATACTGTAGCGATCCTTTGTTAAATCAATATCCCAGTCATTTAGTTTCCACCTATTAAAAAAAGAAAAGGTGATGTGATGGTTGCAAAAAATCTACTCAAAAAATTATTTGCAAGAAAACTCTTCATATATGGGTTCACAACTTGCTATTAATTGTAAATAACTATGATATTATATTCATGTATTACAATAAATGGTTTTATTTTAATTTTCCTCAGACAAGGCTCTCAAATTTTACCTGCCTTAATAGCATATAAACGTGATGTATGGCAGTGTAGTTGTAGCCATGACAGTCCCAGTATATTAGAGAGACAAGGTGGGTGAGGTAATATCTTTTAACAGAAGTTGGTCCAATAAAAAATTATTACCTCACCCAAATTATCTCTCTATAAACATGATGGTCAGTCCAATTCGCAAGGTGAGAACAACCACCATCCGTGAGACTGAAAGAGCTATACAAGGGTGGGGCTGGGGGAGGGGGTCAAGTAGCTAAAGAAAACACCCACTGTGCACCCATGGAATATGCAACAACAGAGTTACTACCTAATCTCTACCAGATCCTCCCCCATACACTTGGGGATGTGTAGGCCAAGGAAGTTACTCCAGGCATAAAGTAATAGTAATGCCAGTGAAAAGAAAGTCAGACTTGTTCTAACACTGCCATTTTTTTAAACAACAAAATTGCTGGGGACTTCTACCCTGACTGCTAGAAGAATGACTGGGGCACTCTGCATGGGAGACTGGGTGTGTAAATGGATGGGTCAGCTCCCGCATTTGAGGCACTGCTGTTTTATTCCATAAAATACAACCCCAACAAGGCAGGAACTCAGTGAGCCAAATTCATCCCTAGTGTAACTCTACTCATTTCAATGGAGTTACTCCAGAAATGAATATGACCCAATAGTTTTGAACTGCCCACACAATTCCATGGGAATGTATAGGTATTATTGTGTCCACTAGAGGGAGCCCATAACCTTGCTTGAAGGCAACAGAAATGTATTGAGAATATATAAAGCCTACAAAGTTCAAAGTATGCACACAATTTCATATCAAGATCTACAGGCAAACAATACTTTTTGAAAATCAGATTACTCTCTGTTTGCTTCTTCAACAAAAAGAACTACTGAAAGGTTGTGTTAAATGCAGTTACTGTTGGGAAGTTAAAGTTAATTAAAAATTGAAATTTGAAAAAGAGAGAAAAATCATGTGAAGTGATTTTAATAAAAATTCATCCCTAACAAGATCAAAACTCAATAACTTTCAAAAAGGAAGCTTTTGCATAGCATCAGCAGTAATAAACAATAATAATAATAGTAATAAAATCTTTAATTATATTCATGTGAATTAAAAGTTGTTATTTCATTCCCATTAAGAAAATCACATGTAGACATTATTAATAAATTATAAAATATATGCAGAAATATACAAGGGTAGCTATCACATACATAGTTTAAAATATGACAAAACAGACCAGAACATTCTACACAAACTGGAATCTGTGGCAAATCAGAAGAAAAAGTCATAGTGAACATGTTCTTCTGAATTTGTTAGTTTGAGGTCAGTACACAGTCATGTTTCCTTGATCCAGCTTGAATTTTTCTTTTTGTATGAACACAATATTATTTATATTCCTTCGTAAAACAAGGTTACTCTATAATTAAATGTCATAAAAATAGACCTTAATAGACTCATTCAAAATGTGCACAAACCATATAACCATATAACCATATAATGCCAGTATATCTTTTTTGAGATGGGGAGACCACATCTGCACACAGTATTCAAGATGTGGGCGTACCATGGATTTATATAAGGGCAATAAGATATTCTCTGTCTTATTCTCTATCCCTTTTTGAATGATTCCTAACATCCTGTTTGCTTTTCTGACTGCCACTGCATACTGCGTGGACATCTTCAGAGAACTATCCACGATGATCTCTTTCCTGATTAGTTGTAGCTAAATTAGCCTCCCATCATATTGTATGTATAGTTGGGGTTATTTTTCCCAGTGTGCATTACTTTACATTTATTCACATTACATTTCATTTGCCATTTTGTTGCCCAATCACTTAGTTTTGTGAGATCTTTTTGAAGTTCTTCACAGTCTGCTTTGGTCTTAACTATCTTGAGCAGTTTAGTATCATCTGCAAACTTTGCCACCTCACTGTTTACCCCTTTCTCCAGATCATTTATGAATAAGTTGAATAGGATTGGTCCTAGGACTGACCCTTGGGGAACACTACTAGTTACCCTTCTCCATTCTGAAAATTTACCATTTATTCCTACCCTTTGTTCCCTGTCTTTTAACTAGTTCTCAATCCATGAAAGGATCTTCCCTCTTATCCCATGACAACTTAATTTACGTAAGAGCCTTTGGTGAGGGACCTTGTCAAAGGCTTTCTGGAAATCTAAGTACACTGTGTCCACTGGATCCTCCTTGTCCACGTTTGTTGACCCCTTCAAAGAACTCTAATAGATTAGTAAGACATTATTTCCCTTTACAGAAACCATGTTGACTTTTGCCCAACAATTTATGTTCTTCTGTGTGTCTGACAATTTTTTTCTTCACTATTGTTTCAACTAATTTGCCTGGTACTGAAGTTAGATTTACCGGTCTGTAATTGCCAGGATCACCTAGAGACCTTTTTAAATATTGACGTTACATTAGCTATCTTCCAGTCATTGGGTACAGAAGCTGATTTAAAGGAGAGGTTACAAACCATAGTTAATAGTTAATAGTTCCACAATTTCACATTTGAGTTCTTTCAGAACAATGGAGCAAGTAATTAAGGAAATCATCTGCAAACACTTGGAAGGTGGTAAAGTGACAAGGGAATAGCCAGCATGGATTTGTAAAGAACAAATCATGTCAAACCAATCTGATAGCTTTCTTTGATAGGATAACGAGTCTTGTGGATAAGGGAGAAGCTGTGGATGTGGTATACCTAGACTTTAGTAAGGCATTTGATACGGTCTTGCAGGATATTCTTATCGATAAACTAGGCAAATACAATTTAGATGGGGCTACTATAAGGTGGGTGCATAACTGGCTGGATAACCATACTCAGAAAGCTGTTATTAATGGTTCCCAATCCTGCTGGAAAGGCATAACAAGTGGGGTTCCGCAGGGGTGTGTTTTGGGACTGGCTCTGTTCAATATCTTCATTAACGACTTAGATATTGGCATAGAAAGTACGCTTATTAAGTTTGCAGATGATACCAAACTGGGAGGGATTACAACTGCTTTGGAGGACAGGGTCATAATTCAAAATGATCTGGACAAATTGAGGTAAACAGGATGAAGTTAAACAAAGACAAATGCAAAGTGCTCCACTTAGGAAGGAAAAATCAGTTTCACACATACAGAATGGGAAGAGACTGTTTAGGAAGGAGTACGGCAGAAAGAGACCTAGGGGTTATAGTGGACCACAAGCTAAATATGAGTCAACAGTGTGATACTGTTGCAAAAAAAGCAAACATGATTTTGGGATGTATTAACAGATAAATGTCTATCAGGGATGGTCTAGACAGTATTTGGTCCTGCCATGAGGGCAGGGAACTGGACTCGATGACCTCTCGAGGTCCCTTCCAGTCCTAGAATCTATGAATCTATGAATCAAAGCATGAAGAGGCAAACTTGTTTATCTTAGCGATTGGCTGAACAAGATGTAGGACTCAGTGGACTTCTAGGCTCTAAAGTTTTACATTGTTTTGTTATGGAGTGCTATTATGTAACAAAAAAAATCTACGTTTGTAAATTGCACTTTCACAATAAAGAGATTGCACTACAGTACTTGTATGAGGTGAATAGAAAAATATTCTTTTGTCATTTACACAGTGCAAATATTTGTAATCAAAAGTAATATAAAGTGAGCACTGTACACTTTGTATTCTGTGTTGTAACTGAAATCAATATATTTTAAAATTTAGAAAAACATCCAAAAATATTGAATAAATTAAATTGGTATTAGATTTTTTAACAGTGTGATTAAAACTGCGATTAATTGCAATTAATTATTTTAATTAATCGTGCGAGTTAACTGCGATTAATCGACAGCTCTAGTGGAAGTCTACATTCCCCATGAACAATCCTGCTGGTTTGGACTTTGAAGAAGTCATGGTGGTAAGGGGGGAAAAAAAGCCCCATTAGCCTCCACCATCACCATAAGAACGCAAGAACTCTTTCTATTACGAAGGATCAGAATCAGAATGAGTTGTCTAGCCCCAGTGTTCTAATCGCCTCTCAAGTTCTCCATTCATCACAGATATTTTGTATAATCAAGTGATCTGCAAGGATGATGAGGTGAAAATGAACATTTGGGGGGGTACTGTGTTGATGGTACAGTACAGTAGATGATCATGTTATTATAGACATTGACAGAATGGCTCAGTGACTCAATTGTGTCTTCCTTCATACAACTCTTGACAGAGGAGTAAGTCTGTCAGTTTGTGAGGGTAGATGAATGAAATGGGTCCCTCGCCTTGAGAGGACTTAGGAGTCTGTCCCTACTTTGAAGGAGGTGGTTATCTGACCATGACAAGAATGTAAACTACCATGCTCTCATGACAAAAGATAAGCTCCAGAGTATGTCCTTTGATGTGTATTGAACCTATTGTAGAGACCCATGGAAGCCATGAGATCCTACACTTGAACAGAAGAATCAATCATCATGGACTGGTTCATTAAGAATATGAGGTTTATGATGACAGAGTTCATATGGTGAAACTCTAGACTAGAGCTAGTAGAAACATTTTCAAAATAAATTTCAATTAAAAAGCTTCTCAGGTCCAGGATGACACTGCTATCCCTGATTTTGACTGACAGGAAATGAAGGACTGTCTTGAAAGATCACAGCTAGGCTCCCAAAAACAAATTAAGAAACCTGAAAATGTTTCATGAAACACAATTGATATTTTCTGTCCAGGACTTCCCTAGACATTATTGCAAGTATAACAAAAACTGTCTTTTAAATTAAAAAATGCACAAACTTCAAAAATGTATAGGAAGACTATATATCCACTTGCTAAACCATTCATTCATTCAGAATCAGCAAATTATAATGTGTGAAATGCCTGGCAAGCCCTGTAATTCAAAACCAAGCTAAAGGTTTACTTGTAAGTTGGAAAAGGGATTGCTCGAGCTCTGCAGTTCATTGAAACTTGTCCATCTGTAGATTCCTCAGGGTAGATGGTATAAATGGGTTGCTCCTCAAAAACTGGGCCATATCCTTTTCCATCCTCTGAAATAAAAATATAGGTTCACAATTAATAGATGTTAAGAAAGTAAATCTTATGTACGGCCATACTGGGTCAAACCAAAGGTCCATCTAGCCCAATATCCTGTCTTCCGACAGTGGCCCATGCCAGGTGTTTCAGAGGGAATGAACAGAACAGATAATCATCAAGTGGTCCCCCTCCCCCATTGCCCATTCCCAGCTTCTGACAAACAAAGTCTAGGGACACCATCCCTGCCAATCCTGGCTAATAGCCATCAATGGACCTATCCTCCATGAATGTATCTAGTTATTTTTTGAACCCTGTTATAGTCTCGGTCTTCACAACGTCCTTGGGCAAAGAGTTCCACAGGTTCACTGTGCACTGTGTGAAGAAATACTTCATTTTGTTTGTTTTAAACCTCCTGCCTATTAATTTCATTTGGTGACCCCTAGTTCTTGTTATGAGAAGGAATAAGTAACACTTCCTTATTCACTTTCTCCACACCAGTCATAATTTTATAGACATCTATCATATCCCCCCTTAGTCATCTCTTTTCCAAGCTGAAAAGTCCCAGTCTTATTAATCTCTCTTGAACCAATTTACATCATCCACACCTATTAATTTTGTATTGATTTTCATTAAGAAATAAACAATAAAAAATACAAAAGGCACACCCTTTATAACATGCTGTGTGTGTGGATGCTGTTGGTTTGTTAGCCCTGCAAAACTAAGTTCTGCATGCATCAACAAAACAGTTGCCATCAGTGCTGGCTTCCTTTTACCACTCTTCTCTGGGTCATTCTTGCCCTGGGGTGAGGGAGAAGGTAATTTAGATTTCATTTCCATTCATTTCTTACCCTATCTGTTGACATTACCAACTAGGGTGACAATTAGTGCCAGGTCTGATGGAAGTATGTGTCATTTGGACATCTGTCCACTAGGAATGCACTTGAGACCAACTCATCTGACACAGGCCAACATACTGCCAGCACTGATAGTGAGGACATGTGAGCTGGGACAAATACAAACAAGTGAGTTAAAGCTGAATAATCTCTTTTCCTATGACCTACAGAACACCAAAGTTTTTATATGTATGGAATGAATCTTTACTGTACGGATAAAAGACTAATATGAAAGAAAATGAAGCTGAGCCTTCCTCTCCAAATCAAATTGCTCTCCTTTTATTCAGGCCTCTTGGAAAAGAAAAATGATGTTGCCACTTTGATGTAAGATGCTGCAGGCAAAGGTAAATTTATCATTGTATATTCAATTAAATCCCCAAAAAGCTATGTTAAAAGAAAAGTTGATGTGACAGGTATTGCTTACATTCATGCTTGCATTGAAAAGTCTCACAAGTTAGGAAATTCCAGAATTAAAGTTCTCTGAGCAATTCACATTTTTAAATAGCTTTGTCCCCCCCTATGCCCGTCCTCTTCCTGAGCTCCTGACCTCTTCACCTTGCTCTCTCTCTCTTCCCCTCCTTGCTTCCTACATTCAAGACAGGCTGCTTTCGCCCTCCTTCTTCACACTGCCAGGGCACCAGCAGTGGCTCTTAGTTCTGGTGACTGTTGACACAGTGGTCCCCAGCTCCTGGGAAGAGTAATGGCAGGGAATTTCCTGTCTAGCCCCTGCAGCCCTCCTATGTAGCACGCACAGGACAGTCTGCAGTATGTGCATGTAGATGCTCTGGGGGGGAAGAGCATGCTCAGTGCAGGTGGAATGTTAAGAGATTTTAACTGACAAACTCTAATAAGTCTCTACTGAACAAATGCGAACTGAGATTTTTCAAAGTGTTATAATTGGCTAAATGTAGCTAAATTTTCAAGGGACCAGCAAAAGCTGCAAGCCAGATACCAGGGCCACCTCCCGACCAAACAAAGTCTTGCTCCAGAGCATGGAGGTGCTACAGCTTCTCTACTAAATGAGAAAATGGAATATACCTAAAATATCAACTAATAAATTAATATCAGTATTTCATTCATAGGACCTAGCCACATCAGCCACAACATCAGGAGCTCGTTCACTTGCACATCTACCAATGTGATACCATCATGTGCCCCTCTGCCATGTACATTGGCCAAACCGGACAGACTCTATGCAAAAGAATAAGTAAATTATATTTCAAATTTGAGTAAGTTATATGATTTCATTTTTCCTATTTGGGGCACTCTGTGCCAAATTCTAAAGTTGAGGGGTAGGATATTCAAAAGCGCTGAAATGTCTGAGGGGCCCCATTGAAAAGTCACAGGGATGGTTTGAAAACATTTCTGCCAGGCTTTGCCAGCAGTGCCCCATCCCTGCACGGCAGCTCCTGGGGCTGGCCAACTGCAAGCTGCGGCCATGGGGAAAGGCAGCAGCAAAATAGTTGGGAGCTGCAGGGAGAGCCGCTGCTCTTGCTGCTGCCTCTCCCCACTGAGCTAACTTCTCGGAGCTGCAGGGAGGGGCCGCTGAGCATAAGAGGGGGCGTGCTGGGGTGGGGGGGTAACCTTTAAATTGTGCCCCCCACTATCAGTAGATACCAGTTGTCTATGTTACAGTATAAGATGGTATATTTATGTGGTTTAATAATACATGAATTTTAAATAATAGTATGCTGTAAAAGTAAAGAGAAAGGAAATCATTCTTCAGCTGTTCTGGCCATCTTTCCCGTTCTCCTCCGCTTCTGTGACAAGTCTCTCTCCTCCTTACCTGGATGTTGTTATAAATTAATTTGCATGACCACGCTGCAGCAAACAGTACCTCTTTGGACCTGCTCCCAGTTGAGGCAATGGAAATTTGTCACTGACTTCAAGTAGAACAGGATCAAGCTCTTTATCAGTATCTCAGATAGTTTTCTGCTAGTTTTCTAATACAAATATTGGCCCAAAAATGTGGGAATTAGGAATAACAAAAATACCATCTGTGTATTATTGGACTTTTTGTTGTCTTATGGAAACACATAATTTTTATAAACCTATGATGGTGTCATAGTGTGAATAGTAAATGCTGTGCACCAGCAGAGAGTGATCCTCTATCTATACACAGATTAACACATCCCCAGGAGTAGTTATGCCCCTTTGCATTACTCAGCTAGTATTAAGGGGTCATAATCCAGCCACAAATCAGCAGCAGAGAATTCCCCCATTTTAAAGGATCATCCTACTGGTATCTGTGCAACACCCTGGTGGTGCATCTAGGTGCAGTTGGGCCTTGAACCTCTACAACCCCACCTCCCTATGTAGGCCATTTGTCAGGGGTGTGGTCGAGCACCACTCCGCTGCACCTGTAACCCTTTTGCCCATCAGAGGGCAGCAACAAGGGCCAGGTTCAGTATCTAGGGGTTCTGTTTAAATAACACAATGTAAAACCGGCTCGAGCCTCCATCCAGTGACCTGGGACAATTACATGCCACCCCCTTGGGTGCCTCTAAGAGGAAATACGTCTGAGTGTTGCAAAAGCCTTTTAATAAAGGGGGGGAACAATGCGGCATTATGTTGGGGAAACACCACAAACAGGATTCATAACACGAACCATGAGCAAAAGACCCACCCCGAAGTAAGTTTGGCAGTGTCCTTTTCCCCTCAGGGTCTTAAGTCCAGCAACCCAACAGTTACCCCCACCCACAGTTTCTGACCTTGGTCAGTGCAGCCCCCTGAGTTCAGAAGTTCATCTGCAGAGTTTACCTCCCAGCCTGGGTGGAAGTGGGGGGCGGTATGGGGACATCTTACATATGCCACTGCTTAGGTTGATGGCCGATTGCCATGCCTCTCCGTGGGGTTCTGCTACAGCCTTCACCACCAGCTGCGCCTCTCCACCAGCCGTCCTCTCCACTAGCTGCACCTCTCTACTATCCGCTTCTCACTCTGCTATCTGTCCTGCTAGCCACTCACCAACTTGTCTTCAGGCCCCACCCCTACTTAACACCAGTGATTTCGGCTCTCAGTAACTTCAGCACTCAGTGATTTCATCTATTAGTAGGCGGGCCTCAGTGCTGGCACACTCAGAACCACTAGCCCAAAGTAGGTCTAATGCTTAGACCTAGGAATCAGTGATTTCAGCTTTGCAGCACCTAACAAGACTTCTAACTGAGTCAAAATTAGCTGTATTATTACACCACAAAGAGAGAGGGGCCAAAGTGGTGTTTGGGGCCCTCAGAAGGGGTCCACACTACCAGGTACACATACCTGTCCCAGCCTCTCTCTCAATTCACTGGGCTTTGGAACCCATGTCTCTTGCCTAGCGAGTGCTAGTTAGTTGAGGGTGAGTCCCTCAGTCATAAAATGCCAAGTACAGTTCTACTGTCCTTGATTCACTTTATTACTCCTGCCCGAATAACAAAGAGACTGGGGATCCCACAGCAGCCAAAGTGACCATTTGAGCAAGCAGTCCATCATGCTAGGCAGGGTGGGTGTGCCCATGCAAACGAGATCAGCCTCTGAAGTCCTTTTCCACAGCTCACCATCAGATGTCAGAGTAGAGCTCATTCTGACTCTGCTTACACACTAATCCTCCACAGGCTCAAGACCCCAAATCAGTGATGCAATTTAGAGTTCCTGGCAACAGCTCTGAGGGGTGTAGAGCCAGCTCTCAAAATATGAGAGATGGAACCTGCTGTCTGAGGCATGCCCCTGCACCATCCACTCCCCACACTAAGCAGAGCTCTGGAACAGATAAGGATATGCCCCACAGCCTGATGCAATTACAGTCCAAAGCAGCGGCATCTCAGATACCACAATGTGATGTGTGTGCCTAACTGGTTACTTTCTAATGATGGCCATAATGTGGTGGGTAAAGTTCAAAATTCTCTCTAACCTTTTATAAATCTGCAAATAATATTTTAAAAGGCTTAACTGGTATTCCCTATCCTTATAATCAGGACTACCATTAGAAAAGATGATAACTTCAAGTAAAAGGCAAAAAAAATAAAAAGTTTAACTGTGTCCCCTGTATAGATCTGCTTTTCAATTTTTATTTCCATTTTTTCTTCCCATCAGTTTCTTATGCCAGGAGCAGATTTCTTTACCTCAGTATTTGTTTAGTTACAGAATTCCTGCTCTCATTAATTACATTTGCTGTTTCCAGATTTAAAGATTCAGGGCCAAATTCATCCCTGCTGTAATTACATTGACTTTCATTAACTTATGCTAGGCTTGAATTTGTTATAATCATTAATAGATAAAGCAGACAAATTCCGACTTGATTTACATCCTGTGCAATGAATTACACCCTGAAACGGCAATGAATTCAGTAGGATTATGTAGTGGGGCAGATCGCTACACAACTCAGGAAGGGGTTAAAGAACTTCTGTGGGCACAATCAGCCCAACCTAGCACACGTGTGAGGCTTGTCAAATCTGGAGCGGGTGATTCTTTAAAACGGAAGATCCAAACCCACTCCAGGATGGCACTTTGGAGTGAGCAGAACTAGAACACAGAGCTCTCTAGTTCCAGAGAGCAGGGGCTACTTACTGGGAAAGTGTTAAAGTGCTGTTATATTTGGACCCAGCAGAGAAGGAAATAGACATAGGGAAAGCTAATAGAAAGACTTCATTGTTTCAGCCACAAAATAGAAACTAAAATGAAAGTGAAGCTCTGCACTGAGCTCAGAGAGCTTAATCATTTAAAAGGGCAGGACATCACATTCCTCCACCCCAGTTTAAAATACTTCCCAAATATATACACATTGTCATTTACATGGTTACCGAAAACACTGTATCAGCAGTTCTCAACCAGAGTTCCGAGACCCCTGGTGAGCATGAGCAGTATCTCCAACCACCCAGCTCTGAAGGCAGTACAGAAGTAATGGTGGCAATACTGTGACCCCCTAAAATAACCTTGCCAGCCCCCTGCAACTCCCTTTTGGGTCAGGACCCCCAATTTGAGAAACACTGGTCTCCCCCCATTAAATCTGTACAGTGTAGGGTAAAAGCACACAAAAGACCAGATTTCACGGTCGGTGACATGGTTTTCATGGCCGTAAATTTGATAGGGCCCTAGGTATAGGTCAGGGCAACACTGGGTGCCTGAGCTTCCCTGATGAAACAGCACCCCAGTGGCATTTTTGTTTTTTCTAGTTACAAAATGTGAAAGTCGTAGAACAGGAAAGTCAAATGTAAGTACTGCATTTTTAAAAAGATTTTAAAATATGCTAAGTTTTCAGAGTAACATTCATTGATAAGTTAACAGTTCTTCATTCAAAAACACACCAATTAAACATTGTTATTGTTAGTATGGAGCTTCAGGCTGGTGCCAACTTTGCTTTCATTTACTCCAGCGTAAGCTGAGGCTTGGTCTACACTACAGACTCAGGTCCACACCCCCAGACATTCAGTTATAGCAACCGAACTCTTGGTGCAGATGCTATGTCAATGGGATGGCTTCTCTCATCGACATAACTACTGCCTCTCAGGGAGTTGGAGTACGTACACCAACGAGAGAAGCTCTCCTATCAGCATAGGTAGTGTCTTCACTAAGCACTATAGCAGTGCAGCTGCACCGCTGAAGCTCTGTATGTGTAGACAAGCCCTCAGAGTAACTCCAACTTCAACAATCTGGACATCCGTCAGCAAAGAACCCATCTGAGACCAAATCATTTCATTCACTGCAAGTCAATAAATTGCCATCACATAGCAGTGAATTTTAATCACTCCATTCCTAAAGCTGCATGTGAACCAGTGACATGCAGATATTAGGCTCCAGTGACATTTTCAGTTATGGAGTTCCTGATTATTATTATATATTATTAAGCACCAATAGCTTGCAGTTACCCAAGTGAAAATGGCCTATACTGATATATGTTAGAATCTTTTTCTTTTTCACAGGAAAAATAGGAACATAGAAATTGTCATACTGGATTAAATCCTAGGTCTTTCTAGTCCAGTATCCTATCTCTCACAGTGGCCACCACCAGAAGCTTTAGAGTAAGATCCTGTGCAGAGTATTCCAGATGAGGCCACACCATTGATTATACAGATACTATAATATTCTCTGCATTCCTTCTGCATCCTAACATATTATTTGTTTTTTTGACTGCAGCTGCACTTTGAGCAGATGTTTTCATTGAGCTGTCTGCCACGACACCAACTAACCTTTTCTGTGTTGATAGTTAATTTAGAACCCTGTAAGACGTATAGTTTAAATTTTTCCCTCCAACATGCATTACTTTGCATTTATTGACTCAAAATTTCATTTGCCATCATATTGCCCATTCACCTAGCTTGTTTAGATCTCTGAACTTCCCCACAGTCCCCTCTAGTCCTGACTAACCTAAATAACAGTGTCATTTGCAAATTTTGCTACGTCACTACGCACACATCCCACACTCCTTTTCAGATAATTAAAATATTGATCAACATGAGACCTAATACTGCACCTTGAGGTATCCCATAGTAAATTTTCATCTTGGCAAAAGATTAACAATTAATGCTATGCTTTTCTTTCTGTCTCTTAGCCAATTTTTGAACCATACTTTGCCTCTCACCCCATAACTACTTAGCCTCTTGTATGGGTCAAAGGCCTTAAACTATCGACAGGTTCTCCATTATCCATGACTATAATGATACTTTCAAAGAATTCTAACAGATTAGTGAGACACAATTTTCCCTTGCAGAAACTATGCTGGTTGTACTCTATCCTGACATGATTTTCTATCTGTTTTGTTATTCTGTATTTCATAGATTCATAGATTCTAGGACTGGAAGGCATCTCGAGAGGTCATCGAGTCCAGTCCCCTGCCCTCATGGCAGGACCAAATACTGTCTAGACCATCCCGGATAGACATTTATCTAACCTACTCTTAAATATCTCCAGAGATGGAGATTCCACAACCTCCCTAAGCAATTTATTCCAGTGTTTAACCACCCTGACAGTTAGGAACTTTTTTCCTAATGTCCAACGTAAACCTCCCTTGCTGCAGTTTAAGCCCACTGCTTCTTGTTCTATCCTTAGAGGCTAAGATGAACAAGTTTTCTCCCTCCTCCTTATGACACCCTTTTAGATACCGGAAAACTGCTATCATGTCCCCTCTCAGTCTTCTCTTTTCCAAACTAAACAAACCCAAATCTTTCAGCCTTCCTTCATAGGTCATGTTCTCAAGACCTTTAATCATTCTTGTTGCTCTTCTCTGGACCCTCTCCAATTTCTCCACATCTTTCCTGAAATGCGGTGCCCAGAACTGGACACAATACTCCAGTTGAGGCCTAACCAGC
Organism: Chrysemys picta bellii; assembly: GCF_011386835.1. NCBI lineage: Eukaryota > Metazoa > Chordata > Testudines > Emydidae > Chrysemys > Chrysemys picta. Next base: position 54,644,355 of record NC_088791.1, on the reverse strand, counting down.
ACAGAGTAGAGCGGAAGAATGACTTCTCGTGTCTTGCTCATAACACACCTGTTAATGCATTCCAGAATCATGTTTGCTTTTTTTGCAACAGCATCAGACTGTTGACTCATATTTAGCTTGTGGTCCACTATAACCCCTAGATCCCTTTCTGCCGTACTCCTTTCTAGACAGTCTCTTCCCATTCTGTATTTGTGAAACTGATTGTTCCTTCCTAAGTGGAGCACTTTGCATTTGTCTTTACTAAACTTTATCCTGTTTACCTCAGATCATTTCTCCAATTTGTTCAGATCATTTTGAATTATGACCCTATCCGCCAAAGCAGTTGCAATCCCTCCCAGTTTGGTATCATCTGCAAACGTAATAAGCGTACTTTCTATGCCAATTTCTAAGTCGTTGATGAAGATATTGAACAGAGCTGGTCCCAAAACAGACCCCTGCGGAACCCCACTTGTTATACCTTTCCAGCAGGATTGGGAACCATTAATAACTACTCTCTGAGTATGGTTATCCAGCCAGTTATGCACCCACCTTATCGTAGCCCCATCTAAGTTGTATTTGCTAGTTTATTTAGAAGGATATCATGCGAGACCATATCAAATGCCTTACTAAAGTCTAGGTATACCACATCCACCGCTTCTCCCTTATCCACAAGACTTGTTATCCTATCAAAGAAAGCTATCAGATTGGTTTGACATGATTTGTTCTTTACAAATCCATGCTGGCTATTCCCTATCACCTTACCATCTTCCAAGTGTTTGCAGATGATTTCCTTAATTACTTTCTCCATTCTCTTCCCTGGCACAGAAGTTAAACTATCTGGTGTGTAGTTTCCTGGGTTGTTTTTATTTCCCTTTTTATAGATGGGCACTATATTTGCCCTTTTCCAGTCTTCTGGAATCTCTCCCGTCTCCCATGATTTTCCAAAGATAATAGCTAGAGGCTCAGATACCTCCTCTATTAGCTCCTTGAGTATTCTAGGATGCATTTCATCAGGCCCTGGTGACTTGCAGGCATCTAACTTTTCTAAGTAATTTTTAACTTGTTCTTTTTTTTATTTTATCTTCTAAACCTACCCCCTTCCCATTAGCATTCACTATGTTAGGCATTCCTTCAGACTTCTCTGTGAAGACAGAAACAGAGAAATCATTAAGCATCTCTGCTATTTCCAAGTTTCCTGTTACTGTTTCTCCCTCTTCACTGAGCAGTGGGCATACCCCGTCCTTGGTCTTCCTCTTGCTTCTAATGTATTGATAAATAGTCTTCTTGTTTCCTTTTATTCCTGTAGCTAAGTTGAGCTCATTTTGTGCCTTTGCTTTTCTAATCTTGCCCCTGCATTCTTGTGTTGTTTGCCTATATTCATCCTTTGTCATTTGTCCTAGTTTCCATTTTTTATTTTTTAGATCATGCAAGATCTGTGGTTAAGCCAAGGTGGTCTTTTGCCCCATTTTCTATCTCTCCTACCCAGCAGAATAGCTTGCTTTTGGGCCCTTAATACTGTCCCTTTGAAAAACTGCCAACTCTCCTCCGTTGTTTTTCCCCTCAGTCTTGATTCCCATGGGACCTCTCTGAGCTTACCAAAATCCGCCTTCCTGAAATCCATTGTCTCTATTTTGCTGTACTCCCTTCTACCCTTCCTTAGAATTGTGAACTCTATGATTTCATGATCACTTTCACCCAAGCTGCCTTCCACTTTCAAATATTCAACGAGTTCTTTCAAACAATATGTCTGGTATAAAAGACTTACTGGTATATAATATCCCAGCTCACCGCCAGACTCTTTTAAAAATATAGTGTCAATATTTAGTACCTTCTAATCCTCGGTGACTTTTTTTTTTTAAATAAGAGATTGTATATTAAGCTTCTTGAGAAGTCTTGGAAGTACTGTCTGGGCCTGGCAACTCATTGCTTCTTAAATCATCAATTTCCTCTAGCACCTCTTCTTCTGACACGTCAGTCTCTGGAAGTACTTCATCTTTATTACTAGAAAAGAGCCGGGCCAGGATAGGAATCTCCCCAACAATATCATCCAGGAAGAATGATACAAATAAATCATTTAGCATCTCAGCAATGTCTTATCATCATTAATTGCTCCCTTTAATCCCTGATGATTCAGCTGATGCACAGATTCTTTGGCAGACTTCCTGCTTCAGATATACTTAAAGAATCTCTACTTGTTTGTTTTTACACTTTTAGCAATTTCATCTTGGAAATCCATTTTGGCCTTGCAATTTCCCTCTTGTTTATTACTGTCAACTGCATTTTGTACTCGTGTTTGTTGGCTTCACTAGGTTAAGATTTCCAAAATTTGAAAAAAGATCTGTTTGGTTCAAATAACCTCTCAAACTTTGCCATTTAGCCATATTAGTTTTCTACTGGCTTTCTGTATGTTCAATGGCACAGAAATCTTCTGAGACGCTAATATATTTTAAAGTCGTATACTGGCCAATGGTCAGGATTTTACTTCTGATTTGGGGGCTTTACGACTAACTTCCTCATTTTATTGACATCTTTTTTTCCTAAAGTTTAGTGTCACTGTGTCACTTTTTGGAAATCTACCTGCCCTCCTCCATGTGGAACCTAATTATACTGTCTTCACTATTTCTTAGTGCAAAATAGAGTAGTAAAAGAAAAAAGCAGCAAAAGACTGGCTTTGCATGATCATTCATTCCGTTCTCCATATGCAATAATGAAGATTTTAACAAATAAAATATTTACATACTGTTTAGTTAGTAGGCAATTATACCAACCAGACTATATAGGTAACCTTGCTCCCAAACATCTCTTTCAGTAGACAAGAAGATATGTAAATAATTTCTGTCTTTAGAGGGACAGCAAAGATTTAGTCTCTGCTCCATCACCATCCATCCCAATCACTTTCAGCCAAGCCAATTTATTTTATCTTCAGCTAAATTAATCCTTACAGTTATCTAATTTAGTTTTGAAAATCAATTTTATTCACAGATTAAGGATAATGCCATACAGTAAAGCTAGGATTTATAATTATACCAGCCTGTATGGTGCGTATGTGTGTGTGCACGTCCCTGTGTGCACAAGGGGGCAGAGTGGGGGAAGCTGGACGTACACTGTAAAATACTACCATCATCATTTTTATATTTCATAGTGGGTTGTACTGATGAGACTGTTTTCCCATGGGGAAATTAAAAAAAAAAATTAGCCTTTAAATTCTAATCTGAAGTTTTCCTTTGTCTCATTGATAGTCACACAAATTTTGGATACTGCAACTGTTTTTTACAGATGTTTTGACCCTGATTTTTGCCAAATGCCTTAAAACATAAAATCCTTTAACTGTCGCTTTTAATTTATAACCAGCACTCTACAGTATCTCAACCCAGGGTGATGAACACAGCATAAAACCCAGCAAGGTTAGATAGATACGATAAAGTTATGTTAGATAGACTGAAGGAAAGATTCCGCTCCCTGCTATTCTGTTGTAAATGCAGAGTCCAATCTCACAGATTTTGGATTTACATTTCTGCAACTGAAAGTAAAATCTCGCCCAGATGCCTCCAGCCATGCTCCCAGGATGGGGGGGTGGGGAGGCTTGTGTCCAATCTTTGGCAGCGACTACAAACGTGGGAGACTGATACTGAGGTATTCCCACCACCTCCAAGGGCAACTGCATAACAAAGAGGCTATTGGCAGCATATTTTCTACCTCTCCTAATCTGATGCCGACCCACCAGGAAGAGGGTAATGGCGAACAATTTCTACTACTGCTGTGAAATCCAGTTATGATTATTGCTTTTATTTGTATTACAGCAGTGCCTAGGAAACCCAGTCAAGAATCAAGGCCCCTTTGTATAGTCATGCAACAAAGACAACAGGCCCTGCCCCAGAGAGAGGACTCTTCCATTCCTATGCAGCAGAAGGGCACAACTACAGTCTCTGCACTCCCTGGAGTGCTTGGACTCCTCCTCACGGCATTTGATCCCTGGGGTTTCAGACATCCCAAAGGGTTGGGAGAGGAACAGGGATGAGACAGAGCCATGGCCCCATGTGTATACATTTCCTCAGCCCCAGAGAGCTCTAAGGAAAAATCCTTCAGTGGGTGCTGTTACCACTTTAAACATCTTTTCCCATGGACATGGGGCAGAAATCTATTACATAGTCATTTCAGTGCCACACTTGGGGACATCATTTCCTTTCAGATGATTTATCGGTGACTCTTTCCAATAGGCCATTCATTTGCTATAATGACTCTATGGATTAATTTCTGTCAGTACGGGTCCTGCATTTGGGCCCACAAGTAATAAACCATGGGAGGGATAGCTTTAATTATTAAAGCACTGGGGTGAGAAATTGTTGTCCCACTGTGTAACCAATGTGATGAGGTTGTACCGTCTGTGAAACTCTTTAAGTCTGTTTATAAAGCAGTATTTAGTAATTGACTGAACCTACTAGGTTGTTCCGCATGCAATTGAAGAGACAGCCTGTGCAGCATCATGTGAGAATACACTCCGCAAGTTTTTTTTCCATACAAGTAAGGCAAGAAGAAATAGCTTTGGTAAGACACAAGCATCAAAGAAAGGAACAATCAGAAGGGCAAATAAAGCAGCTAGACACATGGACACTGAAAATCCATGTGCACTAAACTCCTATACATTCAATGGATTTAGGGTCCCCCTTGACATTTTTGGAATATAGAATAAACATGAAATTAAAGAATTAGAGTTAGCTTAAGTTGGGTTAAGGAAACGTGTGTTGTAAAGAATGACTGCAGATGGTATTAAATGAGACAAAGAGAATCTGCCTTAGAAGGAGCCAACACGGACCTTTCCACCCCACATTCCAGTGTTATCTAAAAAGTAAGGCCTATATGAACCCAGGGGCAACGAGAAAGCTACTGGTCAGCAGGAAGGAGGAGAGGCCTCGCGGAGAAAGGGAGGTTGTAAATTTTATCTGGAGTAAGACTGGAAAAATTGGTTGTTAGCTAAAGTAGTAATTGGCTATCATATGGAAGGGTATAAATCATGCTGGAGCACACCAGGACGAGATGGTTTTTCCTAGCTCTGAACTGTTTAAGTATACTCATCACATACTTATGAATATTTTGTTACTGTATTCAGGGTAATAACTACTTTTTTTTTAATGCTATTAGGCATGTGTAGAGCATTTGTATAAAATTCCATTTGGCTTTTGGGTTTAATAAAGGAATGTATGACTAAATTAGTGCTTGGTAATCTCCCATATTAATAATTCCAAATAATAATAATTTCAATACCAAGGTTTTCCTATCTAATTAAGTTTTAATTTTAAAAAAGCTTTTCCTCATATGCACCACACTTTACAAATCTCCCTCATGCCAAACTAGCCTATGTTTCCCCAACCTGGCATCCCCTATTTCCCAAACTCCTCCCTTTGCCCTCAGGAATAGGTGACTCTTGAATTGACGCTGTGCGAATATTTCCCTAAGCTTGGAGAGCTGGATGGAACTTCATTTGCAGCTCATCAACAATATTTATTGCTCTGCTATACGGGTTGCATCAGGGTGTCATGACATGTTTTTTCCTTAACAAGGTTTAATTGCAAGATCTCTGCACTATTTCCAGCTCCTTGCAGCATGGGGAGTGGTAGAGTGGACCAAAGCCAGGGTTTCACTTGTGATAAAGGGATACACTAACCAAAAATGCTGGCTGTTAAATAACCTGAATTGTTCACATAAGTTTTTGTGGGGTAGCTCCAATGACTTCTGGAGTTACACCAGAGAGAAATCAGATCTGGGCATACAGTGCCTTATGAGAGTAGTTCGATTTTACTTAAATCAAATTAGTGGAACCGATATTACAAAGTCGAACGGGTGTATCCACACTAAGAACAGTAATTCGACTTTGTGAGTCCACACTAACGGGGCAAGCATCGACATTGGAAGCGATGCACTGTGGGCAGCTATCCCACAGTTCCCACAGTCCCCGCTGCCCATTGGAATTCTGGGTCGAGCCCCAAATGCCTGCTGCGGAAAAAAATGTGTCGAGGGTGGTTTTGGGTAACTGTCGTCATTCAACCGTCACTCCCGCCCTTCCTCCCTGAAAGCGCCGGCAGGCAATCAGTTCGCGCACTTTTCTAGTGAGTGACAGCGCGGACGCCACAGCACTGCGAGCATGGAGCCCGCTGCGACCATCGCTGCAGTTATGGCCGTTGTCAACATCTCGCACCTTATCATCCAGCTTTTTCAGAGGCAGATGCTGAGAAATCGGGCGAGGAGGCTATGGCAGCGCGGTGAGGACATTAAGTCTGAGAGTGGCACAGACCTCTCGCAAAGCACGGGACCCCGCGCCATGGACATCATGGTGGCAATGGGTCATGTTGATGCTGTGGAACGGTGATTCTGGGCCCGGGAAACAAGCACTGACTGGTGGGACTGCATAGTGCTGCAGGTCTGGGATGAATCACAGTGGCTGCGAAACTTTCGCATGCGTAAGGGAACTTTCCTGGAACTTTGTGAGTTGCTGTCCCCTGCCCTGAAGCGCAAGGACACCCGGATGCGAGCAGCCCTGACTGTCCAGAAGCAAGTGGCTATAGCCCTCTGGAAGCTGTCTTGTAACACCAGACAGTTACCGGTCAGTCGCGAACCACTTTGGCGTGGACAAATCTACTGTGGAGGTTGCTGTGATGCAAGTAGTCAACGCAATCGTTGAGCTACTGCTCTCAAAGGTAGTGACCCTGGGAAACGTGCAGGTCATCATAGATGGCTTCGCCGCGATGGGATTCCCAAACTGCGGTGGGGCTATAGATGGAACTCACATCCCTATCCTGGGACCGGAGCACCAGGCCAGCCAGTACATTAACAGAAAGGGCTACTTTTCAATGGTGCTGCAAGCACTGGTGGACCATAGGGGACATTTTACCAACATCAACGTCGGATGGCCGGGCAAGGTTCATGACGCTCGTGTTTTCAGGAACTCTGGTCTGTTTAGACGGCTGCAGGAAGGTATTTACTTCCCAGACCACAAAATAACTGTTGGGGATGTGGAGATGCCTATAGTGATCCTCGGGGACCCAGCCTACCCGCTAAAGCCCTGGCTCATGAAGCCCTATACAGGCACCCTGGACAGTGAAAAAGAACTCTTCAACTACTGTCTGAGCAAGTGCAGAATGGTGGTGGAGTGTGCTTTTGGACGTCTCAAGGGGAGATGGAGAAGCTTACTGACTCGCTCTGATCTCAGCGAAACCAATATCCCCATTGTTATTGCAGCTTGCTGTGTGCTCCACAATCTCTGAGAGAGCAAGGGGGAGATGTTTATGGTGGGGTGGTAGGTTGAGGCACATCGCCTGGCTGCTGATTACACCCAGCCAGACAGCCGGGCGATTAGAAGAGCTCAGCGGGACGCGCTGTGCATCCGGGAGGCTTTGAAAGCTAGGTTCCACAGTGAGCAGGGTAACCTGTGACTATTAAGTTTGTTTCAAGAGAAGCTGAACCTGCCCCCGTTTCTTTACCCACTTAATGTTGACTATCCTCTCCAGTTACATACCCCCTTCACCCCATTGCCCCCCTTCCAACACACCTTTAAAAATAAAATAAATGGAACTTTGTTCATTAACACCGTTTTCTTTATTAAGGGTTTCATAGAATCATAGAATATCAGAGTTGGAAGGGACCTCAAGAGGTCATCTAGTCCAACCCCCTGCTCAAAGCAGGACCAATTCCCAGCTAAATCATCCCAGCCAGGGCTTTGTCAAGCCGGGCCTTAAAAACCTCCAAGGAAGGAGACTCCACCACCTCCCTAGGTAACGCATTCCAGTGTTTCACCACCCTCCTAGTGAAATAGTTTTTCCTGATATCCAACCTGGACCTCCCCCACTGCAACTTGAGACCATTGCTCCTTGTTCTGTCATCTGCCACCACTGAGAACAGCCGAGCTCCATCCTCTTTGGAACCCCCCTTCAGGTAGTTGAAGGCTGCTATCAAATCCCCCCTCATTCTTCTCTTCTGGAGACTAAACAATCCCAGTTCCCTCAGCCTCTCCTCATAAGTCATGTGCTCCAGACCCCTAATCATTTTTGTTGCCCTCCGCTGGACTCTTTCCAATTTTTCCACATCCTTCTTGTAGTGTGGGGCCCAAAACTGGACACAGTATTCCAGATGAGGCCTCACCAATGTCGAATAAAGGGGAACGATCACAATCTGCTGGCAATGCCCCTACTTATACAGCCCAAAATGCCGTTAGCCTTCTTGGCAACAAGAGCACACTGTTGACTCATATCCAGCTTCTTGTCCACTGTGACCCCTAGGTCCTTTTCTGCAGAACTGCTACCTAGCCATTCGGTCCCTAGTCTGTAGCAGTGCATGGGATTCTTCCGTCCTAAGTGCAGGACTCTGCACTTGTCCTTGTTGAACCTCATCAGGTTTTTTTCGGCCCAATCCTCTAATTTGTCTAGGTCCCTCTGTATCCGATCCCTACCCTCTAGTGTATCTACCACGCTTCCTAGTTTAGTGTCATCTGCAAACTTGCTGAGAGTGCAGTCCACACCATCCTCCAGATCATTAATAAAGATATTAAACAAAACCGGCCCCAGGACCGACCCTTGGGGCACTCCGCTTGAAACCGGCTGCCAACTAGACATGGAGCCATTGATCACTACCCGTTGAGCCCGACGATCTAGCCAGCTTTCTATCCACCTTACAGTCCATTCATCCAGCCCATACTTCTTTAACTTGGCGGCAAGAATAACTGTGGGAGACCGTATCAAAAGCTTTGCTAAAGTCAAGGAATAACACATCCACTGCTTTCCCCTCATCCACAGAGCCAGTTATCTCATCATAGAAGGCAATTAGGTTAGTCAGGCATGACTTCCCCTTCGTGAATCCATGCTGACTGTTCCTGATCACTTTCCTCTCCTCTAAATGTTTCATAATTGATTCCTTGAGGACCTGCTCCATGATTTTTCCAGGGACTGAGGTGAGGCTGACTGGCCTGTAGTTCCCCGGATCCTCCTTCTTCCCTTTTTTAAAGATGGGCACTACATTAGCCTTTTTCCAGTCATCTGGTTTCGTGGTAAAGGGTTGAAACTGGGACGCAGACCGTGGTGGGGAGCGGGTGTAGTGATGGAAAGGACGCTTCTAAACTCGAGGAATAACAGGCTCCTGCTCCTAGAGCGGTCCGCAGTGGTGGACTGGTTGTTTCAACGGAGCCTGCCACCCCTCCTTTTCGGGACTCTGTGTGTGGGGGCTATGTGACTTTGTGGCGGGGGAGGATGGTTACAGATCCCCTGCTGTGTGGCTCTGTCATCCAGGCTAAGGACCACTGCATAAGATCTGTAACCGCCCTCCCCCGCCACAAACTAACACAGCCCCCACACACAGAACATGAAAACCACCTCCCAGACTGACCAGGGTGACTAGTGACTGCAATGTGTGTGTGATGTGCTGCTGAACCTGCCCCCGTGTCTGTACCCTGGTAAAGGTGTCTGTCCTCTCCAATTACCAACCACCTTTTCCCCCTTCAAACACACTCTCCTCTAAAAGAACCTGATGGAAACAGCAATTAACAGAAACGTATTTTTTATTAACAACTACACAGTTAGGGGATGACACTGGGACGGGGGCTTGGGTCAGGTGCTTTTGGAGTGAAGGAAAGGACTTATCAAAACTTTGGGAATGAGAGCCGACTGGTACTTGAGCAGTCTGCAGGGGTGGAGTGATTGTTTTCATGGCCCCTGCCGCCCCTCCTTCTTGGGACTTTGGGTGAGGGGGGAATGGGACTTTGTGGCGGGGGAGGGCGGTTAGAGATTGCAGTGGGGCTCTGTCCTCCTGCCTCCGGTCCTGCAGAACATCTACAAGGCGCCGGAGCAGGTCCGTTGCTCCCTCATTAGTCCAAGCAGCGTTTGAGTCACCTGCTGGTCTTCCTGCCGCCACCTGTCCTCCCGTTCGCTGTGTGATCGCTGGTATTGCGACATGTTCTCCCTCCACTGGGTCTGCTGTGCCGCCTTGGCTCGAGAGCAGCCCATAAGTTCGGAGAACATCTTGTCCCTTGTCCTTCTCTTTCGGTGCCTAATCTGCACCAGCCTCTGGGAGTGGGCTGCTGAGGTAGGTCGGGAGACACTCGCAGCTGTGGGATGGGAAAAAGGGAGTGAATTCCTCACAAAGATACATTTTTGGGAACAATGAACATAGTCTTTCTCTGTGAACAAGACCATGCACAGCACGTATCACATGCGCACTCAGGACAAGGTCGAATTTTCGGCCTTCCCATTCAGTGCCTGGGGTCTTGGAGTACAGATCACACAAGCGGGGCAGGACAGCGGAATTCGGGTAGCAGGCGGACATGGTAAGCCGTGGACTTTTGGCTGCTGAAAGCTTAATTTATAGCAGTACCCTCCTTTCACGTTCAAAGCAATGCCCCTAGCGTTGGTCAGTTCCTGCTGCCGGCAATCCAGCCAGCATGAACTCTGCCCCTGTCCCACCCCCCTCGCGGCTGTCCCCGGGAAAGATCCCTGTATGCTGCCCCATCCCGCCTCCACTGCGTGGCTGTAAACCGCCGGTTACAGTTATGGAAAGGAACAGGCAATCAGTCCCAATACTAACATTCCCCTAATTTAAAGCAGGTCACCATGAGTGATATCACTCTGATGAGGATTTCGGACACAGAGAAAGACCGCATGCTGTGTGAATGCCAGCAAAACACAGGGCCATATGCGGCCATGCTGTGCCAGGCACTGATCCCGGAGTACTTGCTGCTAGCCTGGCACAGAAAAGTTTCCTACCATGGAGGACGCAATAAGGCCGCTCTCCCCAGGAATCTAATGCAAAGGCTTTCAAATTACCTCCAGGAGAGCTTCGTGGAGATGTCCCAGGAGGATTTCTGCTCTATCCCCGGACATATTGACAGAATTTTCCAGTAGCTGCACTGGCAAGGACTAAAAAGTAGAGCGCCTAGAGCAAAGTAATCATTGAAAACCGGACATTTTGAGATACTTTTGCAGTAGTTGCACTGGCAAGGACTAAAAAGTAAAGCGCCTAGGGCAAAGTAATCATGAAAAACCCATTGTTAATATTCCATTCCTGTTCTGATCAAAATAAATGTTTACATGTTTAAAACACTTACCGACTGATCCTTCCCCTGATTCAGGGTCAGGGTTAATGCCTTGGGAGGGTTGGTAAGGGATCTCCGTGAGGGTGATGAAGAGATCTTGGCTGTCGGGGAAATCAGCGTTATATGCGCTGTCGACTGCCTCGTCCGCCTCATCTCCTTCCTCATCTTCCCCGTCCGCGAACATCTCCGAGGAAGCGGCCGTCGACAATACCCCATCGTCAGAGTCCACAGTTAGTGGTGGGGTAGTGGTGGCGGCCGCACCTAGAATGGAATGCAGTGCCTTGTAGAAATGGCATGTCTGGGGCTGGGATCCGGAGCGTCCGTTTGCCGCTTTGGTCTTCTGGTAGCCTTGTCTCAGCTCCTTGATTTTCACGCGGCACTGCGTTGCATCCCGGCTGTATCCTCTCTCCGTCACGGCTTTGGAGATCTTCTCATAGATCTTCGCATTCCGTTTTTTCGATCGCAGCTCCGAAAGCACGGACTCATCGCCCCACACAGCGATCAGATCCAAGACTTCCCGATCAGTCCATGCTGGGGCCCTCTTTCTATTCTGCGATTGCATTGTCACCTCTGCTGGAGAGCTCTGCATCGTTGCCAGTGCTGCTGAGCTCGCCACGATGTCCAAACAGTAAATGAGATTCAAACTGGCCAGAGAGGAAAAGGAATTCAAATTTTCCCGGGGCTTTTCCTGTGTGGCTGGTCAGAGCATCCGAGCTCGGACTGCTGTCCAGAGCGTCAACAGAGTGGTGCACCGTGGGATAGCTCCCGGAGCTATTAGCGTCGAATTCCATCCATACCTACCATAATTCGACATGGCCATGTCAAATTTAGCGCTACTCCCCTTGTCGGGGAGGAGTACAGAAATCGATTTAAAGAGACCTCTATGTCAAACTAAATAGCTTCGTTTTGTGGGCGGGTGCAGGGTTAATTCGATTTAATGCTGCTAAATTCAACATAACCTCCTAGTGTAGACCAGGCCTTAGTATATCTGGTATTAAGACAGAGGATCTAGTTCCAGTACAGCCTAAGAAATATCCAGTGAATTCCTGCAAATTTTGGAATATTGCTCACCAGTTACTCCTGGTCAAACGACTCACATATGCAGTATATAAAAGGCACACAAATACACACACAAAGGCATAGTAGCAGTTTTAATTCAAGAACTGCATAATAGTTGAAAGCCAGTTAGAGAATAAAAGGAAAACACAGAAAAGATGCAAAGTGTTAATTAGGAGATTCAGCTAATATTAATTATAAATTGTTTTAGATTTAATATTTATCATATAGCCATCTAAGAGATTCAAATGTGTTTATTTTCTTATATTCAATAAAGACTATCATGGACTTAAGATAGATAAATGGGGACATCATTTAAATCTCATCTGGAAGATAATTTTATAGAAATGCTTGCAGTCCTATTTATATGTATAAATTACTTATACAGGCTAATGCCTGTCTCTGCACTATACTCATTCTTGCATTTGAGGCAATCAACCAATTATCCAGTTTGATACATAGTAGGGCACAAGAAATCAGAAACCACTTTATAGGAGTTTTACTAGTTGTGTTTTATTTCCCTAAAATTGAGAATATAATTGTCAATCCTGCTTGAGACTTTTATTCATCACAGGTTTCAAATCTCTATTTATAATGATTTCCTCAACCGTGTCTCATTCAGTGATATGTCATCCACCCATGTTAGCTCTTTTGTGAGTCCACTTGCACAGAAGCAAAAACAATGCAGGAAGTGATGACATTCTTCAAATCTAATTCTCGCACTGGAATTTCATAAAAATCATGAGAATAAATATTAACTAATAACAAGCCCTGTTCATAACTTTACTGGCAAAAAGATTTGCCCAGGACTTGTTATGAGTTAATATTTATTCTCATATTTTTTGAGAAATCCCATTGTGAGACCATGTGATTTCAGGCATGTATTCATTTCCCGCATTTCATATAAGAATGTTTCGGGTTTTTTTCTTTTTTCTGCACAAGATGACGTATAGAAGACCTAGGCTACATATATCATGCAGCAGCTACAGAAGGTCCTTTCAATCCATCATGGAAGGCTGATTCCATATTATGTCAGTTTATGGAACGAACATTTATGAAATCTAAAATATGAAATTCCTATATAGTTAGTCATGTTTACTCCTAAACTTAGATTATTTCATTCGACTATTTATCAATTATTATTATTACTTTGAACCTCATTGGTAACATTTTACATCTTTTTTGGAATTTACAGTAAGAGCCCGTATTAGATGTCAGGAAAAAATTAATAACTTACACAGATTTTAGAAAATCGTTTCCTGAACTTGTACCTGCAATGGATTTTTCAATGACTCATTCAACACACTGGATATTAGAATCTGGTGATTAGGATGGCAGAGTTGATGGTTATGGTTACAAGGAAATCAGCATTTAAGATTAGACCACCTCACCCACATTAATGCAGATTTTGTTTTAATTAGTGACTTTTAGTGGGTTTCTATTTATGGGTCTATTCTCTCTATTCCTACATGTTTTTAAATCTTATCACATTTTTAAATAAAAACACACAAAATGGAGCCATAATTGAATTTTAAGAAGGGAAACGGCTAGTCAACATCTAGCACACTCAGGTTCTTGGAATTGGTTCCAGATCAAGCATTATCAAAAAGGGGCATTAATCAGAGAGAACAGTATGCATATATCAAACAGAAGAATATTAGTGTGTAAACTACCGTATGGTTTAGTAACAGACAGACTAAAGGAGGAAAAGGTGATGGATATTACTGAAATGTAGTGAAGAGTTGGCAATCTGTTCAATAAAACATATGGGTTATATACACACAGGCCCTGTAAGTGCCATCTGTTTAGACACTACACTGCATGCATCCTTAGGCCCAGATCATGCAAACATTATCCGCTTGCTTAATTCTACTGCTGTGAATAGTCCCATTCATTTCAATAGATCTATTCACGGTAGAAAGGTTAAGCATGTGCGTAAGTGTTTGCATGATAAGGCCTTACTAGGTGTTCATTGGGGTCAATGCTAAAGAAAGCAGATCCTGGAGTGAATGACTAAACTTCCACTCACCTGGAATAGCTTGAGAATAAAGGGGCAGGGGATTAAATGGTTTTCAAGAAGCAGAAATCCTGTATATTTTTACATAAACAACAACATTTTTTTAAAACTGTAAAGTTAAAACTCTGGGAAATCTTTCCTTGTTGTGTTTAAAATGGATAAAATCATGCATTTTGGAGGTAAAAACACACTGTCAAGGACGAATATACAGCAGTTTTAAAAAGAGCAAACTTTGCGTTATATAGTATTCTCCCTACTGGGAAAATATTTCTGGTGAGGGAGGAAAGTTTCCCAAGAAAATATTTAAATAGTGCATTTTAGAATGCACATTTGGACAAAGAAGGACGCTACCACTATTTATTAAAAAAACATGACAGTAAGCTGACTTGCTTGAGTTCTTTTAGGGCTCTATCCTGATCCAACAAAAGACTTACACACGTTTACCTTTAAGCATATAAGTAGTCCCAAATCCATGGGGTTTACTCATGTGTTTAAAGTTAAGCATATGCTTAAGGGCTTTGCTGGATCAAGACCCGTGTATGCTGCTCAGCACTTTGAAGGATACAGTTCTTAATTTGACCCCCAAAACTTAAGAAAAATGCTCTAAATATACTGATAGGAAACTTTTCAATGTGATTTCCTAATGGCCAAAATCTGAGAGGTGCTCAGCATCTCAAACACCTGCAACTCCCACTAGAATCAATGAATTATTTGCATTAGCTTCCTCTCTCTTTTTTTCTAAGGACCATCTCCTCCCTCTGTTCCTTGCTTTCTGTATATTTATCTGCTTCCTATTCATTTAGTGTTGGTAAGGGTAATTACTACCCATCTAGGGACACATCTGGTTGTTATCACTGCAGTATCTGAGTGCCTCCATAGCATATCCATCTCTCTTCTTCTTTCTTCTCCACTGGTGAAAGGAATAGCTTGATTAGTCTACAGGTCATATAATAGCAACTCATGTAGGTTTACGGATAGCATATATCCGGAGACATATAACTTCACAATTCCTGTGGTAACCAACATTTGGTTCTAGAGCTGGCAAATGAGATGTTTCCCAGTCTGTGAACAAAACATTTTCATTTCATTACCAAATAATCCATCAGATAATAAGTGATTGTCAAACTCAAATTTGGGGATTAGGGAACACATGGGAGAATGGGGGAGTCAGTAATCTCAAAATTAGAAACTTTACATGAGGTTAGGTTATTAGTAATGTTGCATATTAATTGTACTGTGGTAGCACCTATGGGCCCCGATCATGCACTTGGCCCCTTGCTAGGTACTGTACAAACACACACAAAAGGGATGGCCTCTGCCTTAAAGAGTTTAGAATCTACAAACAAATAACAAATTACTGCACAGTAAATCAGGCTGTGAACCTAACACACACCAGCTTACCACAAAGTAACATCCAGTGTGGACGCTGCTGTTCACATGGGATGCTACTGTGCAGCAAGATGGTGTGCTGTTGATTCATACCTTGGCTTGATGTGCAGGAACTCGCTGTGTAGACATGCCCTAAGTGATATCATTTTCAAAGTCTGCAAAAATTGGAGGGTGGACTCATGTAAAGTTTAAATGTTATTTAAATGCTTATATGTTCCTCTTTCTTATAATGATCAACTTAAAAAGTATTAATCTATCAGTTTCAGATAGCAAAGGCCAAAGATATCCTAACAAAGTACACAGCTAGGCTGACCTTGAATGCTGATGTACATTGGTACAGGAGAAGAGGCATGGACATTACCACTCATCACTAAATCATCAGGCTCGGTTTTATGAATACACCCTAGAAATTACTTGATATTGAGAACTGGATCAGATACTGTATTCAAACTCACATGAAATATGACTTACCAGCATTAGAGAGGCTCATGGTCCGTACCAAGACAATTTGGAAAAGAGCCAAAAACGTACTCTGCCAGGCTCACAGGAAGATAAACAATGCTCTTTCATGTTTCCGAGCATTATGGTCATGAAAAACATCATGATTATTTATTCACTAGTACCATCAGTGCTGCACAAAGTACTCTTATCAGACAAAGCAGGGACATGGTGGAGGCCATAAATGGGTATATGTACATTCACCCACTTTCTATTTTTAGAGGCAAGTGTATCCCACCCCCCCTTTAGCAACTGTGAATGCCATATGGTATGGAAAAAAAGCTTAAATAATGTCGATTCAACTCCCCAGTTAACAGCATGTGTCTTTGAAGCTTTTGCCTTGGAAAAACTCAAGCGATATATAATGTAAGATCTGTATTTTATTTCTCTCATAACAGAGTGGGGAATGCTGCACTTCACAGTGGGGCCTCATTGGCTATTGTAGCATTGTGTCCGTGACCATGAAGGTCATGGACCTGGCACATCATAACACTGCTAGAAAGTTGCTATCAACTTCATGAATAACATATCAGCATAGGCTAATGAGGGTATGTCTACACTGCAGCCAGAGGTGTGGCTCCTAGCACAGTAGATAGACGTGCTAGCTCAAGCAATGGGAATATTGCAGCATAGGTGATGATACCAGCCAGCTGACTGAGTACAAGATTGCCCAACCCTGTGGGTTTGGGCGTGGGTGGCTAGTAAGTCCACACTGCTATTTTTAGTGTGGTAATTCAAGCAGAATCGGCACACATCTGTCTACCCAGGCTGGGAGGTACGCTCCCAGCTGCAGTGTAGACATACCCTGAGGGATTGGATGGATATTGGTTCCCAAGAACACTTCACCACTTGGACAGAAAGAACACCCATCAAAAAGTAGTCACCTTCTTCTGTACAAAGTGACTAGATTGTCTTGGGGCAGACAAATAGTATACTACTAGATTAAAGAAGATAAGAAAACTGCTATTATCTATGCCCATCTCCCAGCTAGATCACTGATTCACTATGGTATATCATGCAGATTTGTTTTCTTTTTCTAATTTAAAAGTTAAAAGTGAATTTAGTGCATATGAAAAGTATCAGCATCAGAACTCAAGTGTTACTTTTCTAAAGAACAGATGCAGAATAGGCACAGGACAGTATACATTTCTCCACAGTGATCCACTCTGCTTATGAATGAAAGAGTAACTTTAGTCCTTTGCTTCTCTTTTGAGACTGCCAACAAAGATGTCAATAAATACATGTTGTAATAGTTTGTAATTATATTGACACACATGCATAATGTCCATTAGAAAACTTAAGTTAAAATTTTCACAAGCACCCAAAGTACAGAGAACCTCAGCCTCATTTTCAAAAATGATTTTGGACCTATTGACTTTCAATGACACTTAGGAACTTAGGGCAAAGTTTTCAAAAACGCTTGAGCCGTAAAATCATCTTGCACAGGCCAAACAGCCATTAGAATGGCAAAAGGTTACAGTCAGTACTGACTCTCTGGGTCAGATCTGAACCAAAGTTGGGTATTTGCCTTGTATTGCAATAGAATGTCTGAGAGCATATGCTATTTTGAGTATTTTCATTAAAAAGGAATTAGTGTAGCATGTCGCATATCTTTTGGTTCCACAGATTCTCCTTTTAGCCAAACAGAACTGAGGGTTCATGAAGCACAGTAAAAACTAAAAAATGGCCATTAGGTTTTGGCACATGCTTTATTGGGAAACAGAGTAAAAGCTAGACCATTACTGAAATGGAAACCTAATCTACTAAACCCAAATTTATCAGATTGAGGCACAGCCACGAGTCACTGACCTGCTTGCTTGCGGTCAACTTGATGAAAAAGAAAAGCTTGAAATCACCTTTACAGTGGGGAGAGGTGAATCTGTACAGGAAGTTAGCCTATTTAGAAATGTTACCGGGGGCTTGGAGAGAGCCCAGATATGGGGAGAAGATGGGGACTCAAATATTGCTGACGATAGGCATGAAATATCTCTGACAGCGGGGCGGCCAATCATCACTCCACTCTTCACTGAGTGATTTGCTGCTCTCATTTGCCTTGCACCACTTAAAGTGCACTCTGAAAGGCGAACCTTCTTTATTATTGTCTGTCAGAGATGGATCAGAGATGGATCAGAGATGAAGCACTGAAATTAGCCATGGCTTTCTCATCAACTTCTATTTGCCAGACTGGATTCCAAGCACTGATTTACCTGAAAAATAAATGTTGCTCCCAACTGCTGGAGATGATCTCCACCTGTAAAGCAGCTGCATTGACTCTTGTCCACTTCTGCTCATCAAAGTAACTCCAGGCTTCCCACTGACAGTGTTTTGATGAGATTTTGAAATGAACTGCTATAGCAATTGTTTGTACCTTTCTGTTTTAACCTACCTTAAAGTCCTCAGCAGTTGTTTTAACACATTCATGTGCAGCATTAGTTTTGAATTACCAGAAATGAATGAGAAATATTTGGTGTATGCTAATAAATCATTAAAATAGACACGGTTCATCTCCATCACCACTACACATTCATACTCTCCCCCTTCACTGCTGCCATATTTCTTCCCAAACTGCATTATTTCCCCACTACCACGCCCACAACCCACATTATTTTTTGCCACCATCAATTCCCCCTTGACCCTTCACTTCCTCCTCCCTCTCCATGCAGGATCTTAATGACAACTTCCAGGAGAAGATTGATAAAATCTATCATGATCTCCCTTACTCCCCATCCTACTTCTCCCCTGTCCCCAAGACCTAGGTTTTTCACCTACTTTCCACCATCCATCTACCTCATCTATATCAGCCTCCCAATCTCTCTCCTTTTTAGTCATTCACTTTTGGCTTGCTCTCTTTAAAATGCAAACATGCTCTCGTCAGCTCCTTATTGTCAAGAAATCCTCCTGCTTCTTCAGATTCTTCCTCATTTCCTTTTTTCCTTCCCTTCTAAACTTATCAAATATGCCTTGTTCCTCAGTGTTTCTTTCAGTGAACTCTTCTCTACCCTCTTCCCTTTGTGGGAGTCCTCCTCTTCTCCCTTTACACTCCATTTGCAGAGTCTCACAAACAGGCCTGCCGACAGGAATTCTGGGCCGCAGGGCAGAACAGTCCAATTCTGGTCGCCATGCACGCACAAGCTGCACCCAGGTGGACGCGGTCCACCTGACATTTGGGTGGTGCTGCGCTTGCACTGGCTGGTGCCCAGCGAGCTGTCGGCTGCGCTGCTCAGCGCACTCTTCCATCATGGCCAGGTCTTCCACATGCCTGCCCGACAAGATTGCCAACTGTCTAACCGCACAAACCCAAAGACCCTTCCCCCACCCCTTCCCTGAGACCATGCCCGTCCCACCCCTTTTCTGAGGCTCCACCTCCTGCTCACTCCATCCCCCCTCCCTCCGTTGCTTAATCTTCCCCATCCTCACTCACTTTCACCAGGCTGGGGCAGAGGGTTGGGGTGCGGAAGGGGGTGAGGGATCAGGCTCTGGGAGGGAGTTTGAGTGCTGGGTGTGTGTGCAGGCTCTGGGAGAGAGTTTGGGTGCAAGAGGGGGTGTGGGGCGCAGGCTCTGGGAGGGAGTTTGGATGCAGGGGGGGGATCCGGGGCGCAGGCTCTGGGAGGGAGTTTGGATGCAGGAGGGGGTGCAGGGCGCAGGCTCTGGGAGGGAGTTTGGGTGCGGGATAGGATGCAGGGCACAGGCTCTGGGAGGGAGTTTGGATGCAGGAGGGGGTGCAGGCTCTGGGATGGGGCAGGGGATTGGGTTGCAGGAGGAGGTCAGGGGGTTGGCGCTTACCTCGGGTGGCTCCCGAAAGCGACCGACACACCCCTCTGGCAGTGGTTCCTAGGTGGGGGGCCCAGAGGCACTGCCCCCACAGCTCCCATTGGCCACAGTTCCTGGCCAATGGGAGCTGCGGAGTCAGTGTTCGGGGTAGGGGCAGCCGCGTGGAGACCCCTCCCCTGGGGCCCCAGGGACATGCCGGCCACTTCCGGGTACGGCACAGAGCGAGGGCAGGCAGGAAGCCTGCCTTAGCTCCACTGCACTGCTTTCAAACAAAAAACCTGAACACAAAAACCCAACACTCACTTAGCTACAGGAACTGATAATCACATTGACCCAAATGTTGATGTGGCTAAGGTGAAATGGCATAGGTAACATTACTGACTGGAGCTGACAGCCTTTCTGCAAGAAAAGCCCCAGGTTAAATGAAACCAATGAATGAATTACTCTCTGGCCCATCAATAGCTCTCATGTCTGAACTGAGCAAAAGCCATATAAAAAATCCTCCAATGCATACTACTTTATATTCAAGAATTCTTAATGCTTTGCCAGTCATTTAATTTGTTCTCCAGTGAACTATGACAGGGTAAAACGTGCACATCAACTGGAATGATTCCAACAAAGATCAAAAATATACTTGTGTTCCCATGACTAAACCAAATTACACTTCTGTAAGCTATGAAGTCCTTTCTGGAAGGACTGTATTAGAAGCAATGGATTGATATCATAATGCTTTTCAGCTTTTGTGACTCAGTAACAGTGCTTTGTGATCGACTTCCATAAATAACACAAACAGGGAAAAACCAAGACAATGTCCAGTATGGGAGGTAATACTGGCCCAGACCATGAACCTCTCCCTCCCATTGGCGAGCTGTTACTCACACAAGCAGCCCTATTAACTCGAAAGGAACTGCACATGAATAACTGTTTGCCAATAGCAGTAAGGGATTCACAGTCTGGCTCAATGTGAGCAGAAAATTTCTCATATTATTTCCACAAGGTACCTGAATTTTTCAAAATCTGCTTCAGCCAGCATTTTATAAGAGACACACATTATATATTCTGCTTCTTAGACACCAAAGGCTAAATCACATGGTCCATACATATGCAAAATGTCCCCTGAAAGGAATTTTGCCTACATTGGCTCTACAAAACTGAACTTTATTGTGTCATTATAAAAATGGCATTTGTTTAAGGTGGAATTAATGTTTGAAATGCACATTTAACTGTCTCGATGTCCTTTGTGTTTTGGGTGGTCGGAATAGGTGCTGGTTGTCATAATTCAAACCTGGATCTGAACTTTGTAATTGGCTGCTATAATTACAAAGGACTGAATTTCAGTTTTAAACACTCCCTAATTCTGAAGTGTTAGAAATCTAGATCCCTAAAATCTGAATTTTTATGGCAAGGGCCCAGTTCTAATTAGAGTACAGTTTTACTGCATACAATTTAATTAAAGTCAATATATGCCATATTAACACACTGTTATACAAGATACATAGCAGATACCACCATATGGCACTGCTGCTGAATGCTGATTATTTTATTTTATTTTTATTAAATGGCATCTGCATTACAGCAGTTCCAATCTTTTTAATCTCTCCTTCCATAGACATCTTTCCATTCTTCTAGTCATTTTGGTCACCTGGCCACAAACAGTTGTTTCTTATATTGATTTTATGTAAAACTTGATAAATCAAGGGGATTTACTAGATCAGACAGACCCAGAAACAAATGTAAGGTCCGGCTCTTTTTTTTTTTTTTTTTTGGATTAGTGCTTCAGTTATACTGTGAAACTCTTTCTTCCAGTTTCATTATCCACATTTAATAGCTCACCACATCTGCACAAATAAATTAAATCTGATACAAACACCAGTATTGACCTTGAAATGTGTGGCACTGAAAATAAGTTAATTCATTTAACTAAAATGAGAGGTCGTCTTACCTGCCAGGCAGAAGATGAAACATACTGTAACAAGATGACTGATTAAGAACCACATTTTCATCTTCTATTCAGAGATGATTATTTCAAAAGGAATTCTGCCTTGCAGCCCCAGTGTTCAGAGAACTAAAAATACCTGATAATAAAAAAGGAAACATAAAGAGTGAATAATTCTGATAAGACAATGTTCCTGTAGAGACTAGCACTACATTTAAGTCAGCTACATTTTCCATGTTTAATAGATAGAGAATAGATATATTTGTAAATTAAGGGTACTCTCAAATCTGCTAGACCAAATGTATGTTGACAAATGTATGTACATTTACAGAGCATCTTCCATCTAAGGATCTCAAAGCACTTTATAATCATTCATCTGAACTATTCAAAGTCTGGAAGAGTTAATGTAATAGTTTCTGCTTTGGCTCATCTTGCAAAACCAAACCCAGGGTTGGTTTGGATGTGGATGCTATTAGTATACACACTTTACAGCGTGGAGGTCTTTGAAAAAGGTTTCTGGTTTATAGCTAATGATATAAATCAAGATTCTGTCACCCTTACTCATGCTAAGTAGCACCTTACACTAAAAATAATCCCAGGGATTTCAGTGTCATTAACAGAAAAATGACCATGAAATGGTGGCACGCAATCTCTTTCAGAATGCATTTATTTTGCTTAGCATGTTGTAGTTGTTAGAGTTCTAATCTGTAGTTCACAAACTTGTGGAAAGACAATCTTAGTTTTTACTCTCTGGTTTAGTGGATTTTTTTAAAACCTTGAATAAGTAAATTATTTTATGTGATTTGAGCGATTTTATATTCTGTATGTGGTTGGGGGGCAAAGATTGCAGTGAACCCAGTAATGGATGTACACAGCTTCATTTGGATCCTTCCAGAGTTCAGACATAGTTTTCCAGAATTCTTTGCTTCTATATTTCATAGATTCATAGATTCTAGGACTGGAAGGGACCTCGAGAGGTCATCGAGTCCAGTCCCCTGCCCGCATGGCAGGACCAAATACTGTCTAGACCATCCCGGATAGACATTTATCTAACCTACTCTTAAATATCTCCAGAGATGGAGATTCCACAACCTCCCTAGGCAATTTATTCCAGTGTTTAACCACCCTGACTGTTAGGAATTTTTTCCTAATGTCCAACCTAGACTTCCCTTGCTGCAGTTTAAACCCATTGCTTCTGGTTCTATCCTTAGAGGCTAAGGTGAACAAGTTTTCTCCCTCCTCCTTATGACACCCTTTTAAATACCAGAAAACTGCTATCATGTCCCCTCTCAGTCTTCTCTTTTCCAAACTAAACAAACCCAATTCTTTCAGCCTTCCTTCATAGGTCATGTTCTCAAGACCTTTAATCATTCTTGTTGCTCTTCTCTGGACCCTTTCCAATTTCTCCACATCTTTTTTAAAATGCGGTGCCCAGAACTGGACACAATACTCCAGCTGAGGCCTAACCAGAGCAGAGTAGAGCGGAAGAATGACTTCTCGTGTCTTGCTCACAACACACCTGTTAATACATCCCAGAATCATGTTTGCTTTTTTTGCAACAGCATCACACTGTTGACTCATATTTAGCTTGTGGTCCACTATAACCCCTAGATCCCTTTCTGCCGTACTCCTTCCTAGACAGTCTCTTCCCATTCTGTATGTGTGAAACTGATTTTTCCTTCCTAAGTGGAGCACTTTGCATTTGTCTTTGTTAAACTTCATCCTGTTTACCTCAGCCCATTTCTCCAATTTGTCCAGATAATTTTGAATTATGACCCTGTCCTCCAAAGCAGTTGCAATCCCTCCCAGTTTGGTATCATCCGCAAACTTAATAAGCGTACTTTCTATGCCAATATCTAAGTCGTTGATGAAGATATTGAACAGCGCCGGTCCCAAAACAGACCCCTGCGGTACCCCACTCGTTATGCCTTTCCAGCAGGCTTGGGAACCATTAATAACAACTCTCTGAGTACGGTTATCCAGCCAGTTATGCACCCACCTTATAGTAGCCCCATCTAAATTGTATTTGCCTAGTTTATCGATAAGAATATCATGCGAGACTGTATCAAATGCCTTACTAAAGTCTAGGTATACCACATCCACAGCTTCACCCTTATCCACAAGTCTAGACCATCCCGGATAGACATTTATCTAACCTACTCTTAAATATCTCCAGAGATATTTGATATTATCCTATCAAAAAAAGCTATCAGATTGGTTTGACATGATTTGTTCTTCACAAATCCATGCTGGCTATTCCCTATCACCTTACCACCTTCCAAGTGTTTGCAGATGATTTCCTTAATTACTTGCTCCATTATCTTCCCTGGCACAGAAGTTAAACTAACTGGTCTGTAGTTTCCTGGGTTGTTTTTATTTCCCTTTTTATAGATGGGCACTATATTTGCCCTTTTCCAGTCCTTGTTTAGATTAGAATATTTTGCTAGCTTTTTCTTTTCTGCTGTCTGTTATCTATTTCTTTAGGCAGTGAATCATGGTGATTGAAGTATGTATTTTGTTTTGTTTAATGGGTTTCTTGCCCTGCATGTATAAAAGTATCCTTTACATCCTTCATATCTTGTTCACATTTCTCTTTTTTTTTGCTCATTGGTTCTGCTGTGTCACTAGTTTCTCTATGACCTGTGGGTAGGATATGATTTCCAATTCATCACTGAAGGAATATCTGCATATCCTACCCATGAGTGGACACCATCCATTTGGTTTACTCCTGCTCTTAGGTGGGGTGGTGGTTTTTTTTAGCCTTTGTGACTCTATTTCATTATACAAATATGGTACATTTGAATTCCTTTTACTAAAGATTAAAAACTTCACATAGTGTCTTCTAGACCCTTTTTTCTTTGGATCCCAATGCATATTTATATATTGGCTAACACAGGCATCATGAAACCTCTCTTTTCTCAGTTCCAAAAATGTTTTCTACCAGCTTGCTTTGTCATGCGCTGGTGATTCTGATTATATCTACTGGCTTGCATAGAGACTATTTAGCCACATTACTCCCACTGAAATCAATGAAAACTAAATATCTTTGAGGATCTGGGCACATGGCTCTGTTGAAATTTTTACTCTACTATTTCTTTTTAAAAACAAATGCCTTTGATCCTACCTGCTTACTCTCTCTCAGTTTCACTTACTCTCTCTCAGTTTCACTTCCTCCTTCACCTCATTTGTCCTAGTGTGCACTTTCATGCGACTTATCTGGGCAATTGATGATTCATTATCAAAACACCTTTCATCAAGTAGCCCAGAACGGATGTGAACAGTCAGAAAGGAGAAGCAGCAGGCTGATAAATATTTTCAATTCTACTCAAAAATCATGGAGGTTGCTGGGAAAAGAAAACAAAAACACTACAGAGGTAGGATTCTGTAATACCCAGAAATATAGGCCTTTGAACTTTAAATCAGATAGATTTAAAGCTATATTCTGGAACGAATGTCATTTGGATTAATGGGGATTCTGTTGTTTCTGAGATCCCACAGTGTTCTTGTCAGGTCCAGCTCAATGCCACCCTACCTTTGGGTCCCTCTCTAAGGAACTGTAACTCTTTCTCCTCGCCACTAGGGTCTGCTGTTGTAGCTGCTATGAAGGTCCTTTCCTCCTCCCCAACTGCATCTTATGGCTCCTTGCTTTTTCTCTGCGGCGCTAGCCAGGAGGTAGCAACTACCAGGACCAGCTGCCTCACTCATTTACCCACCCATCATCATCATCATCATCATCATAGGCAGCAGCTTCAGACCTTCAAGAGGTAATAGAGAGAGACCAGAGAATGCAGAAATGGCAGTAGGAGAGAAGAACAGTTGTTATCTTCCCTCTGCACACCCTGCCGAAAGATGGAGAGGGATGCTAGCAGGCCTGGTGGGGGTGCCTCACTTTAGAATCCTTATCGGAACTAATCACGAATGCCAGACCTCTAGGGATCTCCTCCCATTGGTCTTCCATGCAACTTTGCACCCATGCCGATGGTGGGGTTTATAAAAAAAAACCTCTATAAAGCCACATAATATTCATTCATTGTATGGAAACATGGTATGCAGTGTCCCAATGCAATCTATACAGGGCAGAGAATGACAGATTCGGTGGGTTTGCTCTTTTTCAGTCTGGTAGATGAAATCTTTAACAGCAGCCTAAAAACTGTTTTAGCTGTCAGAGCCTGTTAATTATGTTATTCAAATTAAAAAACAGCTAAAGTTCAGCAGAATATACATACAACTATAGGGCAGTCCAAAGAACCCTGGCTTATTTGAGCCCCAAGTAAAAAATTCTTAGTTAGTAAAAATGTATCTGTATATGTACTCTAGGTGAATGTGCTAATCTACGTGGAATACTTTTCCACTAAAAATCTTTCCCTCCTGCCTTTATCATAGCACTAAAGCTTCTTTACAGTCCAGCGCTACTGTCTGTTTTGCCTGGAATGCATAATTAAAAAGAATTCTCTTTTAGAAAATCAGAAAATATTAACATACAGCATAATCCACTGAACAGTATGGCAATGCAAGAGGACAAGAGCAGGAATTTGAAGTGTTTTAATAGACCCACTACGTCATAGCAACCATCACTGAATTCTAAAACCAGTACCAGGAAGTGGGTTCTCTGCTCCTCTTTCTCCCCTTCCAGGAGAGAGATGCTGCCAGTTATTCAAAACATTTCCAAAGGGCCGAACATTTCCTGACTATGAAGCTAATCATTTTATGAGGTTGTTTATTCATTTCCTATTGCCTGACATGAGTTACATGGATAGTTATTGCAAAATGATGTACATAATTAAATAACAAACAGTAATTCCACTGGGAATAATGGTAACTATATGTTACTCTTGTTAACGTTACCAGGTCATCACCTAATAACTGTATTTGAATATAATAAAGCAATGGGTTAAAGAGCATTAACAGTAAGACTATGTCATCTATATGAAATTAGAGGCACTATTGCTGATGCAAGGCCTTTCCGTCCTCTCCCTTTGTATTGATCTTTGCGGAAATTATGACCAATTTTGAAAAGCTCTTCTCTCCCCTACCTCCTCAGAAATTAGGGTTAATGGAAGTTGTGGTTGTAAGTCCCCATGCTGTAAATCCCCAAGCATATTCAGCTGTGAGTATAGAAAGACACCCTGCCAAGATATAAAAATCTTCCTTTACTTGCAATTATTTCAGCTGAGCGAGAATGGCATATACACTACGTCTAACCTGATTCATCTTGACTTATGGAAGAGAAGTGAGGCATTCTGATATATTTCTCTGGATCAAGTCAGTAGTACTGCCTGCTATTAAATGAGACAGTGCACAGGTTACTTTTTATAGGACTAGGATAGTATGACTGAGCATGATGTTGCTACCCAGCTGCCCAAGCAGCCGTTCAAACTGATCTAAGACAGCAGCCCTCTCAGAAGAGACAGGATTGTGGAGGCACTGCTCATGCATCATGTCTATTATTTAATTAAGGATTAAAAGATTCTCTCTCTTGAAGCTCTGCACCTTTTTCTCTTTGGAGTAAGAGGCATACCGTATCATAAGTGAAAAGTGTTCCCCATCAAAAGGGCTTGCTTTACTTTCCTATACATGCTGAGAATGACTACCTGGCCAGATAGATTTCCTTTTTCTATATATCTTTTACTAGCATGTATTTTTTTCAATGACATATAATTCTGGCAAATTAATAAAAGATTTTAAAACACATGTTGAAAACAGCAAATGCTTGCCTGCCTCAGTGTCAGATTCCATTGTTATTTAATTATTTAATTCAATGGATGTAATACTAAAGCATTTATTTCCCTTTTGACAATTTTGTTTTTCCCTACATGATCCAGCCACAATTGCAGTCCCCACACTCTTCTAAATATAGGAGAACTGATCCTTCTGGGCTCCCTGAAACTCCTGGCACCCTAAAGAGGTGGAGAGAAATTGAGGCACTGGCGCTGCTCTCCCCCCCACACATACACTAGCCAGAGGAGCTGGCTAGCTGCACACTAGAGTTTATGCTGCACCTTGCACAGTACGGACACTGTAACTCACTAATGCTCAATGCCTCCCAGAATTGCTCCAGAGTGCTGCAGCTCCTGACAACCCCTCCTCGGGACTGTCAACTGCACACCTTTTAGAGCCTAACTAAGTGGCACAGGACTCTTGTGGCTTTGCACTTTTGAACAAACTCAGTATTTCACATCATTTACCTAGTTATTTGAATATCAAACACACACACACACAAATACACAAACACACACAGAGGAAAATAAAGATAACAGACAAGGGAAGGGAGGACTACAGTTAAAACAAAGATCATGTGCGGCAGAAAATAGTGCAAATGAATCTTATACTTTCTGAGCCTTCTAAATTTGAGACCAACGTAGGGAAAGAACGGGGGAATAGTCAGCATAATGATGGCAGCCAGCAGCCAAAAAGATGGCATCTGGAAGCAGATTATAAAGATTCTTAGCGCACTGGAAGTGGGATGGTGTTCCAGCTGGGGGGGAGGGGAGGGGCGGGGGGAAGGAAAAGCATGAAAGTGAGAGGAGGAGGAGAAAAAGGAAGCAACAAAGCAAGAAGTGTGGAACACCAAAATGAGGAGAAGGAGCTTGAACTTTTTAAAGCAGGAGACCAGAAGCCAGTGAAAAGACTGAAGGAGCGGGGGTGGAATAGAGAGAGCAGCAGTGGAGGACGGTTATTTTATTTGTAGCACGTTGGACAGTCTGGAGAGAGGGAAAGGAAAATTCTGGAAAGCCAGGGAGGGGAAAGCTTCAGTAGCTCCAGTGGAGACAGAGAGGAAGGAACAGATTTTAGTAATGTTACAGGAAGAAGAAACAAGTCTTGATGAGAGCCTGGATGTGAGGAGAGAAGGGAAAGAGAGGGTTGTAAAATAATCCCCAGGTTGTGAGCTGGAGTGATAGAAACAGGGCCGGCTCCAGGCACCAGCTAAAGAAGAAGGTGTTTGGGGCGACCAATACCAAGGGGCGGCACTCTGGCCGCTATTGGGGCGGCATGTCCGGGTCTTCAGCAGCGGGTCCCT
The DNA here is from genome assembly GCF_011386835.1 of Chrysemys picta bellii. Classification (NCBI taxonomy): domain Eukaryota; kingdom Metazoa; phylum Chordata; order Testudines; family Emydidae; genus Chrysemys; species Chrysemys picta. The sequence continues at coordinate 54,615,620 of NC_088791.1, read as the reverse complement.
CAGTCCCTCTTGGAGCAAAGGATTTGCCGCCAAATTGCCGCCGAAGAGTGGAGCGGTGCAATCACGCTGCTGTGGCTTTTTTTTTTTTTTTTTGCCACTTGGGGCGTCAGAAAACCTGGAGCCGGCCCTGGATAGAAAGGATAGTGGAGTTGTCTGTTTATGCCAGTTTCCATACCAGGACCTATCTGGGACTCCCTCCTGTCTATCTGTCCCGATTCTGCAATATGGGAAAGACAGAGTGGTCAAATTCCTGTGACACCAGTTCATCACTCCCAGGCTGAAAACCCCCAGTCTATGGTGATGGAGTGAGTGGGGAGGGAAGTGTGTTTAGAAGGAGTTGCAGTTTTGCCATATTTAGCCAGCAGAGGTGAATCAAGTCCCTTATTATTACAGTGTACTAGCCTATTACTACAATTATACACATTTATGCTTTGAAAATGGTTAGAGAATGGAGGATCCACCAAGATTACATTATAAATAGATACAATAATCTAGAAAAAATCTTTAGTTCTCCACCTTTTCTCAAAACATGAATATGCATAATTACAACAATTCACTAGCAAATTATCACAGTGGCAAGTTCTAATCAAAGCTTTTTAAGAATGGCATGTTACTTCAACACAGTGTTTTGTATTTGTTTTTATTTTAGCCTCTTGTGATTTTGGTAAGCATTTAATTGCTCATTTTCTAGCTCTGCTTTGAAGAGTTAGCAGTTTTCATTACTTAAACTGACTCACTTTTCATAAATCTTATCAGCTACTACAGCACCTAGAATTACCAATTACTTTTTTTTTAATGTAATGAAACTAATGACGTATATTGCATACTATCTGGCATCTCTCTCTGTCCTCCCTTCATTTGTGGCTTTAGCAATTCTATTGTGCAACTAAATCAACACGTCTTCAAGCACAGCGTTGAGCAATGGGTGGCACTCAAGGTCTATACAGTAGCAAAATAACATTGGCTGGTGCACGGGGGTGAAGAACTAAGGCTCAGCTCCTAAACGACCTGCTCTGGGGTGGGACAATACAGAGCACACAGATCCTCTTTGCTCCTGTGCACCAGTCCCAGACCCAAGGACTGAGTAGCAAGTGCAGGGGAGCAAGGAAGGTTCGTATTTCCTGAATAGCTGGTAATTCAGTTCACAATCTTGCATTTAATTGTTTAGTATTTAATTGACTTTATACATCAGTCAGTTGTCAATGATACTATAAAATGTCTCTAATTTAAATGGATTTCCATTTACTGTATGTACACACACACACTCACTCTTAAGGAACTAAAACCCCCAAATGATATTGCTAAGTGAAATTCACTAGGATGGCTGTGTGATACGCTGTACATATGCAGTGATATGACTAATTCTGTAATATTCCGCTAGTGGTTTTACTACAATACAAAAATAGTTGAAAAAACCTATTGAAATACGGACCACTTTTCTTTTCTAATTATTTTTAGGATAAAAGGCAGACTTTTAATTTTTTAAGTAAAGACACAAGATACTTTTGTTTGTGTTTAGTTGGGAAAGGGTGAAGGTGAGGAAGATGGGATCGAGTTAATGCTACAGCATGACAGATGATGCACTCTTGTTTGTACTTAATTACATGACAATTAAATGAATTGTACAGTGTAACACAGAGCTATCCTAGTAAATTTCACTAAGCAATATCTTTTGGGGGTTTTAGTTCTGTAAATAAATATTTTACACACACACTCTTAAATATACTGTGGAATTCCATTTGGACAATAGACATTCTATAGTATCATTGGCATCTGCTTATTGTCTAGAGCAAGAGAAAGGCGTAGGAAAGTGCAGGTCCTCTGCTTAGTGGGGAAGGAGAGCTAATAAGTGATGACATCAAGAAGGCTGAGGTGTTCAATATCTATTTTGCTTCAGTCTCCACCAAAAAAGTTAGTTATGACCAGATGATTCACACATTTATTAACAACAAGGGAAAAGGATCACAAGAGAAAATAGGAAAAGAACAGGTTAAAGAATATTTAGATGTATTCAAGTTGGCAGGATGTGATGAAATTCATCCTAGGATACTTAAGGAACTAGCTGAAGCAATCTCAGAACCATTAATGATTATCTTCGAGAACTCACAGAGGATGGGTGCTTTCCCAGAGGGCTGGAGAAGGGCAAACCTAGTATCTATCTTTAAAAAGGGAAACAAAGAGGACCAGGGGAATTACAGGCCAGTTATCCTAACTTCGATACCTGGAAGGATACTGGAACAAATATTAGACAATCAGTTTGTAAGCACCTAGAGGATAATAGGGTTATAAGTTACAGCCAGCATGGATTTGTCAAGAACAAATCATGCCAAACCAACCTAAATTCCTTCTTTGACAGGATTATTGGATTAATGGATAAGGGAAGCTGTAGACATGATATATCTGGATTTTAGTCAGGCTTTTGAGACAGTCCTGCATGATGTTCTCATAAGCAAATTAGGGAATTGTGGTCTAAATTAAATTACTATAAAGTATATGCACAACTGATTGAAAGACCATACTCAAAGAGTAGTTATTAATCATTACTGTCAAACTGGGAGGACATTTCCCTGAACACAGTTGACATTTCCCTCAAACAACAGGAGGCAGTTTCCGTGTTCAGAAATCTAAGTCTGCTTTCCAGTCAGACCTGTGCCACAAGGAGCTCTATCTCTGCTCTCTCAGAGCCATGGTACCAATGCTTCTCTCACTATCTACTCACTTCCTGGTCACTTTCTGCTTCTGATACACACAACTCCAGCCATCAATGTCCCAGCCCCTACATTTGCAATCAATGCCCTGTTTTATTCTCCCTGAGTTAGTTCTTGCTCAGGCCTTCCTATATGGCCCAGTGCTTGGGTGGTGGCTTCTATTGTTTTAGCAATCTTACTCAATAAAGGTGCTTAATTGCTTTTTTCATTTAGCTTGAATGAAAGGAGGCCCATGACCTTCCATCCTGACTGTGATTGCCAATAGGTCACAGATGCATTTTCTGGCAGCCAGCATCACTCTCCAGCACAATATGTAATAGTACAACAAACAGCAACTAGTTGAAATGAACAGTTTTTGAACAACTTAAAATCTGGAAATTATCTAAATTCTTTGGCAATTTTAAATTCAGAGAAAATCAGGATCAGTTCATAAATGCCGTGCTAACCCCCAAAAGGTCTAAACGCATAATATTAATAACTAACTAGCAAACACAGTGGCCTGTGTGCTTCAACAGCGGTTTTGTCTGAATATGGGAATTTTGACTTAGTAAATATTTCAACATTTTGTCCACTGGAATTGCATGTATCCAGCACTTCAAGATTTAGCTCAGCAAAACTAATTGTGCACCAACATATCTCCCTTATTCTCATTCAGCAATAACTCTTTAAAAAAGTAGGGATTTGGCAGTAAGTCGTTTTTGATATTTCAATTCTCTTTAATCAGTACAGTAGTTTTGTGGAGATTCTGCAGCCCAGTGTACACTTCCCATTAATCTATAGATTGATATTAACATATTCCCAGAGTGCAACAAGGTAGGTCCTGTTTTCCAAGCAAGTACAATTTACTTGTTTACTGGTTCTCACCCTCTTTCCTTATGTAACTCTCTAGTGGCACCTGCAATGGCATCTTAAGTAGAATCAGCACTGTAGCAGGATGATGACACCACATCATATGCTGCCTCAGAATTACCTTTTTTTTCTCTCCCTCTCTCTCACCTTCTCTGGAAATTGCAATTTCTCTCCCTGGAGTAACCACAGAAAAGATTAATCCCTTCTTTACTCATGCTCACAGCCAAGTACTTGTAAGCAATAGGTTCTACAGCTTAAAAGTCTTTGTATTGACAAACAGAAACACATTCTATTGTGTTTTGTTGTAAATTATAATGATTGACACTGTATAATCAAAATGTAACTCTGCTGGTTTTGGAGGTCCAGTTTCCACTACAGTATCTTTAAACATGCCACTTTCTCTAACAGGAAATATATATACTAGTCTCTGACGTTTTACCTTCATGTTTCCGTTATGGTTAGCATGTCAAAGAACACAGACCTCTAGCAATAGCAGCCTTTTCTGTCAGTTTCCTTGTGTTTTTGTTTGGTTGGTTGGTTTTTTTTTTTTGCTTTTCTGTTAAGCTTCTTATATAATTAAATGAAGTATTATGGGATTTTCTTTGCCTTGTCTGGTATCTAATAGAAAAGTCAAAATAGAAGTATGATTTTCCATTTTGACTTTTTGTAATCCCCTCCTTTCCCAGATATGTTAACTGACCAGTAAGAGGTCTTATTTTTCTTAATTGCATTGTGAGCCTCCTTGTGTATTGACATTAGTCTATTCCTCCCCTCCCCCATTGCTTTTTATGGCATTGCATCTTTCTTATTACTACAGTTAATTATTGCACTGTGATAAAGGGTCAGTTAGTATTTCAATTATAAACTCTTATTTTTGCACAAGAAAGGTTAATATGCTAGGCAATTCATAATGCATGGTATGTACAAGATATTGACCTAAATGTTAATTGTTAAAAGAGCAACATCATTTTTCTTGAATCATGGAGCTGCAAAAAAGAATGCTTTTACAGGCTTTCAGATAATGAAAAGTGTTTCTTAGATGTACTTAAACACTGTGTTTAATCATCACTGTGGGAGCAAGTGGGCTGAAAACCAGTCCTCTAAGTCCTCTATTCACATGGGTTGCTCTATCAACAACAGGCTGTTTTTTCTTCTTTGGGTAATAAATAACACCAAGATCACACACTTCTCAGTAGTTAACAGCTATACTTACATGCCCTAAAGTCCTCTTTAGTGAATATTCTGTTTGTCTGCCTCTTAGTTAACAGTTTTAACAAACAAACAACTGAAAAGATCAAATAGTCTTTTTGTCAAACACTACAAAAATCCTTTCCAGGCAAAAGAGCATATTGCTGCATTTTCTTTCGCGAACATATACAATTTCATGTCAAGTAATTTCCATTTTTCTTTCCCCTCCTTTAGCATTAACATAAACATTAGCGCACCCAACAACAACAAAGTCCAAGTCATTTCACTCTGGTTCTAAGACACTCAAATTTCACTCAGAACATAGATTCCAAACTCCAAAATATTTAAGACTCAAATTAAAAAAGAAAACAAGAACATGGAAGGGAAAAACAAAATAAAAAACAAAAAGAAATATTCACTTTTAAAAATTGGACATTTTTTCAATACAGGTAATCTTTTATTTTTTCTTCACACTATCTGTTTACAAACTGCAAACAGATTAACTTTCCCAGGAAATTTGAGGGATATGAAAATGTCTCATCACTCGTTTACTACTGTCTACACTTGGACGTCTGACTCAATTCATAGACTCATAGACTCATAGACTTTAAGGTCAGAAGGGACCATTATGATCATCTGGTCTGACCCCCTGCACGCTGCAGGCCATAAAACCGTCCCTGCCCCTTCCCTGGACTCTGCTGCTGAAGTCCCCAATCCTGTTATTAGTGACCTCAATCGGCAGAGACCCTCCTGCTAGAGATCCCTGCCCCATGCTGCGGAGGAAGGCGAAAAACCTCCAGAGGCTCAGCCAATCTGCCCTGGAGGAAAATTCCTTCCCGACCCCAAATATGGCGATCAGTAAGACCCCGAGCATATAGGCAAGAGTCTCCATCCTGACCCCTTTTAACCATTATGCTATTTACCTACCATTGCTTGGTTTTCCTTGACAACTATGTTTTACCATTAAACCATTCCCTCCATAAACTTATCTAACTTAATCTTAAAGCCAGACAAATCCCTCGCCCCCACCGTTTCCCTCGGAAGGCCGTTCCAATATTTCACCCCTCTAACGGTCAGAAACCTTCGTCTAATTTCAAGCCTGAACTTCCCCACGGCCAGTTTATATCCATTCGTTCTCGTATCCACGTTAGTACTAAGCTGGAATAATTCATCTCCCTCCCTTGTATTAATCCCTCTAATATATTTAAAGATAGCAATCATATCCCCCCTCAGCCTTCGCTTTGTCAGACTAAACAACCCAAGCTCCTCTAGTCTCCTTTCATACGTCAGGTTTTCCATTCCTCTGATCATCCTAGTGGCCCTTCTCTGCACCCGTTCCAGTTTAAGTTCATCTTTTTTAAACATGGGAGACCAGAACTGCACACAGTACTCCAAATGAGGTCTCACCAGCGCCTTGTACAACGGAAGCAGGACCTCCTTATCCCTACTAGATATACCTCGCCTAATGCATCCCAAGACCGCATTGGCTTTTTTCACCGCCACGTCACACTGTCGACTCATAGTCATCCTGCGGTCTACAAGTACCCCTAGGTCCTTCTCCTCTTCCGTTACTTCTAACCAATGCGTCCCCATCTTGTAACTAAAATTGTTATTGGTCATCCCCAAATGCATCACCTTACACTTTTCACTATTAAATTTCATCCTATTTCTGACACTCCAATTCACAAGCTCATTCAAGTCTCCCTGCAGGATATCCCTATCCTCTTCCGAATTTACAACGCCTCCCACCTTCGTATCATCCGCAAACTTTACCAGCCTACTCCTGCAATCGGTTCCGAGGTCAGTTATAAATAGATTAAATAAAATGGGTCCCAAAACCGAACCTTGGGGAACTCCACTGGTAACCTCCAACCTGACAGTTCACCCTTCAATACGACCCGCTGCATTCTCCCCAATTATTGTTTCAAAAAAGAAATCAGCACAACATTGTTTTGGTGGATTTATTTTGGTTTTTTTTTATATAATCATTTGACCTAAAAAATTAAGTAGACTCATAGACTTTAAGGTCAGAAGTGACCATCATGATCATCTAGTCTGAAAGTATAGTATAAAATTTCCATTTCTGAGAAATATTAAAACAAAGATTTGTAAGCTTAAATTGGATATGAATGAGTTTCTTTCCAACACTGAACATTTATTTTCTGTCTGCTTTCACTTTCCTCAAGTTTAGTAACATGTACTGGTTGAAATAGAGACTTGGGAACTATTCAGATAAATTAGATGATTTGCAATATATAAAGTAAGTAAATATTTTTAAAACATTTCCAAAATGAAGTGTTTTAAGTAAGTTCATACTAGATTTACTTCTACCTATGAAAAGTTAGCTATTTATTCTTATAGTCTCAGAACCAGGACATGCCATAACACTTTTTTTATTGTACATCTGAAGACAAGCTCAGTGGGGGATTTCATTTTCGAACTGCACGTTTCCTAGCAACTCTCTTTAAACCAGAGTGGCTTTTTTTACATCAATCACTCGCATCTGTTGAGAATGAGAATGAAAGAGAAACATCTCTTTCATCCTGTGAATAACCAATATAAATTAGACTAGCAGGCAGCTGCAAACAGGAGAAAAAAGGAAAAAATCAATTCAATGTTTACTAGAATTCTCTAGTTGATTTTGGAGTAATATGTTATTTGTGCCTTTCAGTTTTAAAGTTTAAGAAACAAATTCACATTTCCAAGTAGCTGTTTTTAAGATACATGCTAATTTTTAAGGATTTGAGTTGTCATGAGGCGGAATATTGAAAATAATCAGACTGTTTAAAATATTTTGAATTCAGATATGATGGAAATAATCTCTATATATACAGTATTGAAGATTAATATTCATGTATGCTTAATCATTAATTAGACTTTGTTGTACTCTGAACATTTAAAGTTAAATTATATTCATTTACCTAGGTTTCAGAAGATTGGCAATATTACCAAAACTATCTTTTTCTATAGCTTTCTAATTTACAATAAATTAGGAAGTTTTTAGCATTTGTATTTTGCTAGGTATAAATGAATAAATGTCATGCATATGTTGCACATTAGCTGTAACTTAACCTCTGGGCCACATAAAAAAAATAGAAATCTCTCATAATGTTCAGTCAACCAAGAGATGCATTGTTGTGAGGAAAGCTATGCTATAGAACAGCCATTGGATCAAATGCAGAGACAAAACCTTTCAAATATTAGATTAGAAATCAAATCATGCCATTTTAATAACAAAAATATTGGATTTCTTGATTGCACTGAAGTACTCTCTGTAACATATTTTGCAAACAAGGCAAAAGTCTTGCTCCTAATAACAACATATTTTTGCAGATATTAGGTCAGTTAAATACTTGAACTGCTGTTTCACCACATGTGAGCCTCTGGAAAAACAGGGTATGGCAGAGGTTCTCACGCTGTGGTCCGTCCATGAGCTTCATTCAGGTGGTCCGCGGATAGTTCCCTCTAAGGTGCGCGCCTGGGCGGCCGCACACAAGAAAATGAAGGGCCATCCACCTAATTAGTGGAGCCGCGCAGGCGTGGCTCCACTAATTAGGTGCCTGGACCCTGGAGAAAATGCACATGTGAGGTGCTGGCCTTGGGAGTGTGGGGGGGGGATTAAAGGTAGGTGAGAGGGGGCAGTGGTGTGAGAAGAGGGGGTGGGAGGAATATTGGGATGTGCAGGGCTGCAGTGGCCAGAGAAAGAGGAGACTTTCCCCAGCTCCAGGGCTGCAGCTGCCAGGGAGAGATGGCCCTCCTTCCCAGCCCCAGCTCTGTGGCTGCTGTGGTGGGGGAGATACCACCGTCATTCCCAGCCCCAGGTCGGGGGCTGCCACGGTGGGAAAGAGAGGCAGAGACCCCTCTCCTTCTTAGACCAGCTCGGTGGCTGCCGCGGCGGGGGAGAGAGGGCACATCCATCTCATTAGTAAGGTAAGACTACTGATATTAAAATATGAGTTCTGTGCTTTTATTTGTAGAACAAAAAAATGTTAATTATTAAGGTTTTTTATATAGCGCTTTTATCCAAAGCGCTTTACAGCTAACGGTACAAACAACATTTAGAAAGGTTTCAGAGTAGCAGCCGTGTTAGTCTGTATCCGCAAAAAGAAGAACAGGAGTACTTGTGGCACCTTAGAGACTAACAAATTTATTAGAGCATAAGCTTTCGTGGACTACAGCCCACTTCTTCGGATGCATATAGAATGGAACATATATTGAGGAGATATATATACACACATACAGAGAGCATAAACAGGTGGGAGTTGTCTTACCAACTCTGAGAGGCCAATTAATTAAGAGAAAAAAAAACTTTTGAAGTGATAATCAAGCTAGCCCAGTACAGACAGTTTGATAAGAAGTGTGAGCATACTTACAAGGGGAGATAGAATCAATGTTTGTAATGGCTCAGCCATTCCCAGTCCTTATTCAAACCAGAGTTGATTGTGTCTAGTTTGCATATCAATTCTAGCTCAGCAGTCTCTCGTTGCAGTCTGTTTTTGAAGTTTTTCTGTTGTAATATAGCCACCCGCAGGTCTGTCACTGAATGACCAGACAGGTTAAAGTGTTCTCCCACTGGTTTTTGAGTGTTTTGATTCCTGATGTCAGATTTGTGTCCATTAATTCTTTTGCGTAGAGACTGTCCGGTTTGGCCAATGTACATGGCAGAGGGGCATTGTTGGCACATGACTCCCACCTGTTTATGCTCTCTGTATGTGTGTATATATATCTCCTCAATATATGTTCCATTCTATATGCATCCGAAGAAGTGGGCTGTAGTCCACGAAAGCTTATGCTCTAATAAATTTGTTAGTCTCTAAGGTGCCACAAGTACTCCTGTTCTTCTTTTAACATTTAGAAAGATCATTAAGTGGTCTGCCAAAAAACCCTCAGCAATTTTCAAGTGGTCTGAGGAAAAAAAAAGTTTGAGAACCACTGGTCTAAATGAAAGCAAGAGAAGGATATACAGTGGTTGCCACAGTTATCAGACAGTGGAACCTGAAAGTACCAGTTTCCCCAACACTTATTGGTAGTAAGCATGAGGCAATAGTCGTTTTTTTTGGATTTTTTTCCTTTTAGTGGGAACTGATGTAGTGCCGAATGAGATCAACAGAAAGAATCTAATTTACATCAATGGGTATTGTCAGGCCCTTGATTATTGTACAAAACATCAGGCAGTCCTGGTAGTATCAATCAATCAATCAATGATACACAAATACCTTAAGGTTGCAAAGTCAGCACTCAAGAGTCAGGAAATGCCAGTATTAAGGTTGCTCATACAATCTGAATGTGGCCCCCTTGTGAGTATACATTATAATATAGTTTTTAAATACCGTATGTGATCACCTACTGTGTCCCTTCTGCTTCCTCCTCCTCATTGC